>NC_056719.1:6403933-6728933 GCF_018831695.1 Puntigrus tetrazona | reverse complement strand
TGCTGCTGGCACCCAAGACCGCCCGTTTTCGGCTAAGGTCACGTGACCTCCTCTGCGTGAATAGCTTTTGTGCGGCGAACAGGGGGTCCCATCTTTGGTTGCTCTTTGACCCAGATATGATCTAATGGACAAGGGAAGTTTAGACAGCGAAGGACTGAATGGTGGCCGCGGTCTTCTCAAATCCCTTCGATTGTGTTCCCAGCTAAGCCGAGCCTGCGGGCGCAAGCAGGCCCAGCCACAGCCGGTGGACGACCTCCAGCAGATGAATTTGCAAAACAAGTAACAGCCTACAAATGCCACTTGAAGCCATTTGTTATGACTGTGTATGGCTTTCAGGAATTACACTGCCAACTTCAGCCTGCCAACATTCCGTTCTTGGTTGATAATGAAATTCCTCTGGCACTGGAATCCTATTGTGTGTGCTCCAAACGCAGACTGTATTTAATATTACAAATACCAGTGAAACTCAGGAGTATGTACTGATGTCCCTAACATCAGCAGTGCCTTAAATACATTACGTGGCCTTAGAAGCCCTCTGCTGGTCAGAGTTGAGTGCAAACATGGCTGTGGCGTTGAAATGGTAATTACGATTATACTGGTTTATTACATTTAAAAAAAAAAAAGAGTAGCGTTTGCTAACTCTTATTCCTCATGAAACATGAAGGTTTATACCTAATTCAGGACTGTGGTGTGCTGGCGGGATGGAGAGATGTAGCCCCATTGATTGTATTGGGATCAATGCTCCCATTTACTGTCTAACTGATTTTTTTTCTTTAATTATGTAGGGTGTCGATGGCATTTATCCAATCACCCCGGGCCTGCTGAGTGCATTCCCAGTGAGGTGAAAATCTTTACAATTAGTACATTTAGTGTCACAGGCAACGACTAATACTCAACCGCCCTTGGGCTGGAAGAGAGGGAACACAATATAGACACGGTCCAACATCTTCTTAAGATATATAAATACAGACACGTTACAAGATGTTTACATTTCAACAACAGGATGGATTTTTTTTTTTGCAATATTACAGATTTTATCAGGATAACAGAAGTGAAATGGAATGTAGGATATTAATTAATACCTAAAGGAAAGATGACTGCATAAAACTTCAATTATTTGATTCCAACATACGCTAATACATGAAGAAATACACTACCAGTATGTACCAAAAAAACGTTTTAGTATGGTTTTATGCTTGTGAAAAGTCTTCTACTCTCCATTGACAATCAAAGATACATTAACAACAGTACAGTTTAAAAGGACTGCTTTGTATTTTAATATGTTTAAAAATGTAATTTAGCGGCAAAGCTGAATTGTCTGCCTTTACTCCAGTGTTTCATGATCCGTCAGAAATCCTTCTAATATGCTGACTGGTCTGACTTTAATGTTTTCTTACAGAATAAAAGGATTCATTTAAAAAAATATGACCTCTGAACGGTAGTTTATGTCAGGATGATTAATCAGATGCAGGACGGTGATATTTTTCTTAATTTTGGAATACTCTGGCACACTATTCTGCTGAATGGTTTCGATATTCACAGTGAGTTATGTATTTCATATATGTTTTAAAGCATTGTTTGTCTGTGTTTGCTACTTAATCTGTGAATTATAGACAATGTTCGTATTTAACTTTTTTATATGTTGTAAACTTGCAGGCTCATTGTTGTGGCGAATATGAGAAGACTGCAATATTATAACAGTCATACATGTATGTTGTATGATTTTCAGAGACGGCAGAGCTTTCATCTGGCAGTCTACAAGTAATAACTCTTGATCTGAAAGCACATTTCTCCTCTATGGTGCTCAAGTTATTCTCTCGTGAGATAACAATTACATTACCAGCACTTAAACTACATCAAACACTGCATTTACATTAAGCAGTGAGACAGAATTGGCGCCACATCTGCGGTCAGTCATTCTGCCAGACAGACCATAGTGTGCCTAAAGTGATGCTGTAGGCCAACACGGTGAGCAGGTAGACGCGGAAGAGCAGGACGTCCAGAACGTACCCCACCTGCAGCCATTCCTTAGCGATCTCCCTGCTCTCATCCTTCTTTTCCATGAACTGACGGATAGTGGTGATCTCACGCAGGATGCCATCCATGGCGGGAGACCCACTGTTTTGCGTGGACAACCCCAAACCCAGGTTCCTCCCGGATTCTCTGGATCCCTCGCAGCTGTGATGGTTGCAGTGTACTGCTTAAAGAACCAAAGGTTAATTTCAGAGCGTGTTTCCACTAACTAAGCTCCACCTACTTTGGCACTGTTGCTATGTCGCTTTACTGATGTAGTGGATGGCAACAGTTGCTAAGGTAGGATTGGTCGGTAATGTTTAAGGCGGGGCTTATCGAAGGGGTCAGTTACCTGTGTTCATGTTGTTTTCTTTGTAGAGCGGCAGGTCAGAGCCCTGCGAGAGGATGGAGCAGACCTTCTTGTTTCGAATGCAGAGAAGCACCGTGGCCTTCTCTAGCACCAGGTGTTTGACCCACTGGGGCACGCGAGACTGCAGATCCTGTTTGTGCACCAGCCTCACGATCAAAACTGACTCGGTCAGGCTGATGACCAGCAGCGCCATGCATACCACAAAGTACACACCTACACTCCAATACACGGATATAACATAGGCTTACATTCAGTCTTTCCTTGTGAGCAAAACATACTGTTACTGGACAGAAACGTAAGATTTTTACAATGGTTCATAAAGATGTTTTAGATATCTTTGTCATTAAAACTGCATGACCCTTATAAAAAAAAAAGAGCCAAAACAGTAATATTTAATATATGGAAAAAACTATAAATATAAACTTTAATATCATTAAATTTACACTTGTGATGGTTTAGCTGAATATTCGGCAGCCATTACTCTAGTCTTTAGTGTTGCATGATTCTTCAGGTACTCAAAAATTATTTTTTAATTATTATCAGTGTCCTTACTGAATAAAATATATATATATATATATATATATATATATATATATATATATATATATATATATATATATATATTATTATTATTTTATTATTATTTATTTTTTGCATAAAATAAAATCTTGCTGATGCCAAACATTAGAGAGGTGGATGTAATAACTGGTCATATTTTATACAGCAGTAGATAAACATTTGATTAGTTTTTAAATATTTAACATTCATTGCCTTCAAAATCCTAAAACATTCATTCCCAGGTTTAAATTTGATTTTTAGTGACCCAGAGATCATACATTACTGATATTTTTATATATTGTTGAAGTCTATATTTACTTTTTTTTTGCTCATATCTTATTGAGGATTTATTTCTCTCAGTACCTTGAAAACGCAAGCCCTCTGTAGTCTTTTAATGTGTTTGAATGCATTACTTTTACAATTGCATTCGAACCTGAAACCTATGTAGTGATCTAGACTGCTCTCCTTATCTCTCAAATTAATCAGCGCTGTGTACTTCCGCTCAAGCTTCCTCACAGCTGCGGTTCCATATTGAAAATCAATGGACATGTGGATTGACTTCAGTTCTAATACTCGCAAAATGTCTTGTTTTTTGTCTTCTGACTGCACAGGAGCATCAGAAGTGCGACCAGATAAGAGGAAACTGTACTGAATCACACCACTTGCTACATATAACAAAAACCTCTTTATCTAAGGACATTTAATAATGTCTTGATTCAGCAGACTAAATTACACGTCACCTCTCACACACGATAATAATCAGGAAATAATGAATGATTGAGTGACTTTTTGAAATGCGTCAGGTCATGTTCTATGAATCAGAAAGACTTCATTACCAATGAGAGGGGTCCCTATGGCAGTCGCTGGCAGCGTGTCAGAGACGATGATGAGAAAGACAGAGTAGCCCAAGAGCAGCGTAATCTTGAAGGATACTCTCTCTCCGCTGTCTGGTGGCAAGTAGAATCCAACGATGTCCATCACCATCAGAAATACACTGGGTAGCAGGAGGTTGACTGTGTAGAATAGAGGTCTGCGTCGGATCACAACCTGACCACAAAACAAAGAGATGTCTTTCATTGTTGCAATAATGTAGATTTTTTTTCACTTTGATTTCAATTGGGTACTAATTTGAAACAATACTATACAAAAGTTTGGGGTCAGTCATTTTTTTCAAAGTCTCTTGAGCTCGATTTAGCATTTTTCTTTCAATCAAAAATATCAATAAGCTTAAAATAACTTCACTTTTTGAATGTAATGTAAAATATGATTTATTCCTGTGATAACAAGACAAGCGTTTTCAGCAGTCTTTACTCCTGTCTTAAACGTCACATGATCATTCAGAAAACATTTTAATATGCTGATGCTATTATCAATACTATTTTTGTGAAACTGATGAATAAAAAGCTCAAATACCTTTTTTTAAAAAAAAATTTAATTCTTTTGGGACATATTTTAATACCAATAAATGTTAGAACACATTTTCCTCTGTAACTGCCAACGTTGATATAATATTTCTGTGCTAATACATATTGATCTGTAGCTCGTTTTAATTGGTTAAACTGTTGGGGGTTATAGCTCACTGCTACGCAACACTCAATAATAATACAAAACTAATGCAATTACGTTTAATATAGTGAGTGAGACTTCTGTCTGTCCTGACTACAAAAAGCTTTTATTTGTATCCCTGACATTTTTCATTTGCAAATGCTAATGTGTGCCGTGGCTTAATTTGGCATTATTACGTTACTCACATGGAACTTCATTTCGGCATAGTAATCATCATTATCTATGCTGAACTCTTTGTATCTGGAGAGGACGTGAAGCAGCTCCCATTCTCCCTGGTTCATGAACACACTCTTGTCGCTCATTACTTCCTCAGGGGTTCTCATTAGTGTGATGTTGATGTCTTTAGCTACAGGATGAGATAAGGTTAAAGGTCAGTTCCTTTCTGCTTTCAGGAAAATGTTGTCTTTGAATCAATTCTGAAATGCAAAATTCCAGGGCATCCTTTTCTCTGCTATGTGTTGTTTTTGGAAAAAAAAAATACTTTATGCTTGTCTGTATTTAAGGTTTCATGCTTCAGAGTTTCATAAATGATTTAAGATACATCACATCTCTCAAAATCCTTGGATTCTGTGTGTAGGAAGTACATTTTGTCACTGATTACGCTCAAGCTCAGTGGATTGTGTTTACTTACTTGTGTGTAGCCAGCTCTGGAAAGTCAGGCTACAATTTTGGACATCATAAGGAAAGTTGTAGATGTTGAGGGAGCAGGCAGTCACTACCTGGATAGGTTTATAGTTGCGAACTAGCCCAGTATGGCCTACATAGACGTAAGGAATTTCAGGAGACTTTCCTACATCCACACTGCAGAGGACAGATAGAGCAAGTAGGCATAAGGGTTCAGTAATTCTACCATTAATGTCAATTATCTCATTATGTCAAGTCTACTCACAACTCATTGATAAGAATATCTGGAACCCAGATGTTGGCAGTGGGAATGGAAATCTGTTTAACGTCATCAAATTCTTCTGGATCCCACGCAAGGAACTCATCTATCCATTGCTTTTGAGGTAAGAGCAATGTCAAGTACAAAAAAATGCACACCGTAAAAACGATTTAGTCTTAATAGACTTTAGTATATAACAAGTAACTTCCTGTTTAATTTAGAGACGTAATAAAAGAATCTCTTAAGGAATCCGACCACTCATTGATTCACTAAAACTGGCTCTTGAGAGTCATTCACTCGGAAGTCAAACAGCGCTGTCTGCTATTTAATATTTCATTGAGAAGAAAAGAGTCATTTGTTTGGCATTCAAACAGCTGTAGTTTTGCAATACACTACTGATACGCAAAAAAAGAACCCGTTCGTATGATTCATTTGTTCGGGAATCGAACTATTCGCTCATCGCTTTGTATATTTTTGATACACTAAATTATCTGCTCATTAAGCCAAACGATTATTTCACAAAACGCACACAGACAGAGTACAGCGTTCATGATTCATTCTAAAGAACCGGCTCACAGTGTCATTGATTCGTCAAACGGACAACACCTCACGTTCTTGATTCACTAGCCCATTAGTCATTCGTTTAGAAATCTGATCTTTTGATATTGTCGGTTATCTAATAATACACTAATCTTGTATTTTCCACTAACATACCTGTCTGTACCACACATATGTTGTCAAGACCTGGTTCTTCTCATCCTGTGTTGCACAAAAATATAAATAATGCAAAAACTCTTAATCAACAAACACTTTTACATATTTAATAGACTTTCGAGAGCTCTACCCACCACGTTAAGGATCGCATAAACCATTAGGTCAATAGCCACCGTCGTTGACTGCCTCCAGTCGCGCACTGGTCGAACTCCTTTCTTATATCCAGCACTTAAAAACTCGTTTAGCCGAACCAGAGTGGCATTGGCGAAACGCCCAGTGTTATTGCCCAGCTTCTTCACTACACCGAGACAAAAAATAGCCACTTATCACTTTCTCTTCATTCAGCTTCAGCATTAGGTTATGCTGTCAGATACGCATAGATATTAATGAATTCATAGCAATACCGATGGGGTCTCAAAACCTAAAGAGCTGTCTAATATAGCATGCACCTATGATGATGCCAGGAAGTTGGCAGCTCACTAGGTTTTGAGACACAGCCCTTGAGGTCGTTTAATATGAAAGCACAGCGCGTGTTCGTTTGAAAGCTCAAATTTGTTCTTATAATCTACATCAAAAATGAATTACAAGAAAAGTTACCTGAGCATGTCACCACCGCCCCATACATGCAAACGCAGAGAGCTGTCCAGAGTGCTGAACATTTCATTGTGCTGAGCTGTTTAGCGTTGCTCTGGGCTCCTCTCGCAGGCTTCTAGCCTGGGGCTGCTTCCTTCCAGTGATGCACCCTGAGCTCCATTAGTTATCTCTGAGTTTTCCATAAGAGCTCGGACTGTGTCATTACAGCACTTAGTCCACCCTCCCTCCCTCTTCTGTATGATCATCCCACAGTTTAGGCAGGTCCAAAGCACTCCAGCTTGTCCCAGGAGACACAATGGAGAGAATTAACAAGCATTACAAGCATTGTTAGTTAGTCTTGAAAAGCTAGATACAGATAGAATACAATTGTACTGCAGTAACTATTTATTCACAATTACTTTGTAAACGGCATGTTCTTATTATTATGTTAAAATTGGAGCATGGAGGCAACGGGTTATTTATTTGGTTAATATTTTAAATATAACAGGATGAACAACATAAGCATTGTCAAATGTTTTCTTAATCCATGCTACTAGTGTTTTTCCCTCTCAACCTAACTTAACGGCGGACGCTGTATGAATTATAGCTACGTTTGACATTTCATGGGTCATATTTCATCACCAAGTTCAAGTCAATTTCCATGAGCACTTAGACTACTACATTAAACTGTGATATAATACTTCACCCAGTCATGATGAGACTTAATTAGCCCGGCAATAGGCAGGTGATTAGATTTGCGTCAGGAAAATATTATCAGAATTTTGATGAGGAATTGAATTAGTTGGGGGGTTTTTTCTGACTGAACTGGCAGCTCTGAGAAGCGATGTAATGAAAATGTACTATAATGATAGTGATGTGAAGGTGATTGTGGTTTATTTTTCGGTAAGGAAACTGGAGCTTGATATATGATAGTGTTACAGTAAAGGGAGGGGCATATAAACGCAAGTTCTTCATTCTCGTTATACGTTACGTGTATTATTTTCAACTTGTACTTAAAATTCAATTTGTTTGTGTAAACATACGTTCTAAAATAGATTCTGACTTATTGAATCATTTTCCATATTTCAATGTAATAAAACCAGTTACTTTATTTAAAAGGGGTTTTTGATTATCTACTAAAACAGTTTTACAATAGCATTCAGCATCAGGACATGTGAATATATAATAAAAGCACTATTTATTTACAATATTATTTTATTGCTAATTCCATGAACAAAAAAAATATATATAGAGAAATGTAAGCATATTTAAAATGTAAGTAAAAAGGCATCTTTTTAAAATTTAAATCTCTATTTAAACATGCATTAAAAATAGATGCTATATCCATAACTGTATGGAGTATTAACATAAAAGCGATATCCTTGTTTATGAATAGGGGTTTATTTCAGTGAGACATTCTCTTATCATCAAACGCTACAATTAAAATAAAACATTTGAGTGTTATTAGCGAAAATAAGAGAAGCATAGAAGACATTTGTTCATTAGTTTGTTTTTCTTTATTCTGTGGCAAATAATCATGTACAACATGAAGGCAACTTGCTCGCAGCTAGTCATTATGATTTCGTAACTAGGCTGTTTTGGGTATTTCTTTCCTACTATGGAAGTCAATGGTGACCTAAAACAGCCTGGTAACAAAGTTTCTGCAAAATATCTTCCTTCGTGTTCGGAAGAACAAAGAATTCATACAGACTTGGAACTACTCAAAGCTGAGTAAATGACAGAATGTTCATGTTTGGGTGAACTATTCCTTTAAGGTAAGTTTAATCACGTTTTACAATTAAGGACTCCACCTATATAATTTTTGTTCATTTTATATCATAGATGAAAATCTGTTAATAGGATCAAATGTAATTAATTGTACTCTAAAACTGAACCTACTTTTTTACTTTCTCCTTCATCTCTACCTCGGTTTTGTTCTTCTCTTTTCATTACATGTCTTTTGCCCTACCACCTCCTTCAGACTTTCAGGCAGAGCTCCAGACACCCCAGAGCAGCAGTAGAGTCATGACATAGATGAACATAAGTAGCAGGTACACACAGAAGAGGAGCTTGTCCACTTTCAGGCACAGTTCCACCCAGTAAGACTGTGAGCTGCCCTCATTGTCCTCCTCCTGAAGGTACAGTCTGAGAGACACCACCTCCTCCAGGATCTTCTCCAGAGGAGAGTCATTGTTTGAGACTTCTGTCAGGGAGAACAGGTCTGGCTCTGGAGAGAGATCAAACTCGTAGCCTGAATCAAAGAGAGAATGCAATTAATATTTGTTTGTGGTGGCCGAGACTGACCAGGAAGAGAAGAAATTGTTGAATAAAGCAGTTATTTTTGTATTCTTTGCGCATAAAAAGCATTCTCGTAGCTTTAGAAAATTATGCTTGAACCACTAATGTCATTTAGACTATTTTAACAATTTTCTTACTACCTTTCAGGGCCTTAAATATGTTAGTTGCATTGCTGTCTATGCAGGGTCAGAAAGCTCATCAAACATTTGTGTACGGGTTTGGAACAACATGAGCATAAGTATTTAATGACAGAATTAAAATTTTTGGGTGAACTATTCCTTTAAACTGAATGGGTGCCGTCAGAATGAGAGACCAAACCACTGATAAGAACATTACAATAATGCACAAGTTATACACGAATGAGCAGTTTAGACTCTTATTCTGATGGCGCCCATTCTCTGCTGAGAGGATCTACTGAATCCAGTGAATGATCAATCAGAATAATTACTAAGAACTGTGTAATAATTAATGATATTATGAAATTAACTTTTTAAAAATATCTATGTTTGGCATTTTCGCCTTTTTTATTACGATAGACAGATTAGAGCTGCCAGGAAGTGAAGTGGGAGAGAGAGGGTTAAAGATTACATCTAAATGTTTTAATATATGCAGAAATCAACAAATGAATTGACATAAAAACATAATTTCAAATTATAGAACCCTGCTGTATATACAGGTAATATTATCTCTCCTACCTCCAGACTGCTCCATATCATCCAGTGTTTTCATTGATGTGAAAGCACTCTCAATAAAGCTCTGATCCATTGAGCCGTATTTGTCTAGTAAACAAGCAGACACGGACATCTCCTTGACTTCCTTCTCACTGTAATGCAAAAGCTTCACTACAAAAATGGACATGGCCAAACTCAGCAGTAGCAGTGCCATGCAGACAGCGAAGAAGGCCCCTGTGGCAAAAAGAGCAGACATTATTGTCATTGAGGTGAGGCTGCTGTCCATCAAGAGTGTTGTTAATAGGTGAACGTTGTAATTAGGAAGAGCTCTTGCTGTACTATACCAATGAGGGGTGTCTTAATAGCGGTAGCAGGGATTTCATCCATCAGATTGACTCTGATTACAGTGTAGCCCAAGAGAATGCTGGTCTTGAACGTGATGCGAGTGCCACTGTTCGGAGGCAGATAGAAGCTGGTGACATCCACCACCATGAAGAAGATGCTGGGGATGAGGAGACTTACCACGTACAGCAGGGGGCGCCTGCGGATCAGCACCTACACGGAGAGACAAAAAGGCTGGAACGCTCTCTCTCTGGGTGATATTTATTCCATTACTTGCCCTCAGAGTAATGTGCTCACGGAGCAGTCTGAGTTGGCTGTGTCTAAAGGGGAATTACATAACAAGCTTAAGCCTTCTCCCCATTTCCTGGATTTGCTAAATCAGTCCAATTTCTCATTCTAGAGCTGAAATTGTTTTCCCACACCTCAGCTCCCCCTGAGAACCCAGACTTGATTCTCGAGCGTCCTGATCAACCTCTCTGCCACGGAGCTATTTCCTCTCGATGCCCCTCATCTGGATCAGGACCATCCATTTCACTTTCCTTATTTAAGGCTGCTTAAGCTTCCACAGTACAACAAAGAGCAATTTCATACCGACTTAAACATGTTCCCCACCCGTTTGGCCAATGAGTAAAAACACAAATATGGATCCCTAAATGGCTTCGGCAATGAGCCGCAGAGCAAAGGTAATCAAAGTACACAGCCGTTTCCATGGTGTGCGCATCTTAGTGGAACAGGGTGGATTGCCCACGAGCTTTGAGCTATTGGCCCATTCCTCCCACTGAACACGACGCTCATTGATCAAATGCCAGAAAGACAGTCTCATTATCATCATCCTTTCTGTGTGTTGTCTGCAGCTAAGCCTCATCTATTAGCTTTAGTGCGAGTCCACTAACAGCCCTGCAAAGGTTGGAGAAGGGTTGTGACACATGTCAGACTAACGTCAATACTCTAGCATGTCTGGCCTTACGCGACTAATGTCTCAGTCAGGCTCCAAAATGAACATTCACCAGACTCCAACAGCAAGTCAAATTTGGCTGTGGTGAGTAAATAAAAATATATATAACTATATTTATTTATTTTACAATTAAAATAAAATTATATTTAATTTAAAATACATATATATATATATATATATATATATATATATATATATATATATATATATATATATATATATATATATATATATATATATATGTGTATATATATATCTAAATAATAGAAAATACTTTTTTATTAAATTGCATTTGATTTTGTGATCCCTGCAGAGGATAAACTGTTTGAAGAATAGATGGCTGGATTACAATTGATTTAATTGATAAGCATCTAAGTAAAACAGAATTGAAAAAGAAAAAATGTAGGGCAGAGACTTGTTTAATTTGGATGGAGATCTCACTGTGAGCTTGTAGTCGAATGTAAGAAAGGGACAGGGTTTTAACCAATCGAAATGTTTGGGGAAAGCTTTAACTATTTTAGCAGAGACAAGCCTATTTTTTCAAAGAAAGGTCACATTAAAGGCCAGTTATATAAAGTTTAATATAAATATGTCCAACTGTTTTTGCTAAAGTGTAATATAAATATGTCCAACGTCTTCCGTATACAGTCATATAAGGTGATATAAACTATACAGAAAATATCTGCGATTATATCATTGCAAAAGGCAAATGATAATATCACCCACCTAAATGTGACAGTAAGACAAAGATATGAAATTTGGTTTGACAAATTGTGTGTCACATTTTTGAAACGCACTATACAGATAAGACTGAAATTGAAAACTGGAAATGTAAAGCTGCCGGTGAAGGTCATTTGTACAGATTGAATAAGTTCAGTATTAATTCTCACATTAAACTGAATCTGCGCGTAGTCTCTGTCCTCTAGATTCAGTGTCCAGTAGTGAGAAGGGACAGACAGCAGCTCCCATTCACCATCGTTCATGAACTCTCTGGTATCATTGGCGATTTCCTCGGCGGGCCTCCACAGAGCTAAATCCACTTCATTCACTGCCACAGAAACACATCAGCGGTTCACTGCGTTATTGTTCAATTAAGTGTTTACGTCGGGAGGAGCTTATTTAAAATATGTCAGCTTTTAAAAGAATGATCAAAAACACGCTGTAATCACAGCAACTCTCATTATACGGAGGCCAGCTTGTGTACAAAGCACACGCTGTGTACGAGTGAGTAATTTACCTGAGTGGAGCCAGCTGCGAAAGGTCAGAGTGCAGTTCTGCTTGTCAAAGGGAAAGGCATAAATCTCCAGGTGACAGGCTGAGACCACCTGGATGGGTTTGTAGTTTTTTACTGTTCCTGAGCAGTTGACATAAACATATGGGATGACTGGGGATTTGCCGACATCGACGCTGGAGAGAGAGAGAGAGAGAGAGAGAGGAAGACGTATGATGCAATGAGAGTATAACTCGACAAAATTCATTTCCAGAACACAAAAGGAGCTTGTGATGCAGGCTGGAGAGATACATCTATCAAGTACACACAATTCACTTATGATGACATCAGGCACCCAGATGGCATCCGAGGACAGAGATATTTCAGTGATTCCGTCAAACTCTTCGGGATCCCAAACAAGAAACTCATCGTTCCATATCTGAAACATTAGAGTAATGCGGTTTACTGTTACCACCTGGCTCGTCCCATGAGAAAGATTCTGATCGCTCAAATATCAGATTCCATGCATTTCAAAATCGGATTATTGTGTATGTGTTTCTTTGCTGGATCTGTCTGGTGAAGATAAGATTAAATGTGTTTTATGAAACCTGCTCTTTCATTGCATTCTTCTTTTAAAGGAATACAGAGTGATGTGTAACATTGATTTATTCATATACTGGTCTATTGATAAAATGGGAAGTAAATATTCAGGTAACAGCCAAAAAAACAATAGGTTTGCTTTCAAGAGGTTACGGCGCAAAAGCATTTGAAAAACAGCTACCACAACCTGAATCAGACTAGTCTGAATAAACTATGCCATATGCAATAACACTGCTGTGTATTTATTCATTAACTGTTACCACTAATTAGAAATATTAATTGATACCAACCTGGCGATACCAAATGCTGGTGGTCACTTTCTGAGTCTGTCCGTCCTGTGAAAAGATGTGCAAATTGACTTTATTTTACTGACGTGAAAATACACTTTAATAACTGTGCGATGTTGTTTTTTAGTTAACATTCCTGTGCAGTGCATATAAAAAGCATGCAAATGAATACAAAAGTAATACAAGTAATCTCTCTAAAGGTTGAAATGCACTCACCACATCTAGAACAGATTGAATTATAAGGTCAATGTAAACTTTAGTTGGTTTGGTCCAGTTCTGCACAGGCCGGACTCCACAGTTATATTTGCGAAGCAGTAACCTGGTGAGTTGGTTCAGAGCAGATCTCTTGGGTTTCTCTGGGACTAACTCAGCCTGTGGAATAACTGTACAGGAATGTTAATCAGCGTAGATCTTGCTTGACTTGAATTATCAGTCCAGTCTGGCAGCACGTCGAATCCATTCACATTTGTTCCATGATAAAATTCACAGTAAATGTCATTCACAGATAGGATAGGAGGTGTCTTAAAATGTTTCAATTTTTTTTTTAATATTAAATGTTAATGCAAACAGCGTTACAAGTTATGCAACATACATAACTGAACGATTGTTTAAAAATTGCAATACAATCAAGAAAAAAACCACTGGACTTACCTGACAGTAACAAAGATAACAAAAGGACTGCATCCATCCTGACAATTAAGAAGAAAACTGCAAACAGATTCAAGTCGGTTTTTACTGCCTTTGTTCCAGCTTTTAAATTTTAACCCTATCACAAAGTGTGTTTTATTCCAGAGCAATGCTATGGAGCATCAGAACGGTCGTTGTACACATGACTGCAACAAATGCACAGCAGCAACTTGCTCACCACTCTAGCAAATTGATTTTCCATTATGACGGTAAGAAGATCTGGGTTTAGTGAATAGGATGTGTACTCTGACTGCTCAATTCATGGACCCTAAGCATAGTAAACTAGAACATAATGGGCTATAAAACATACATAATCATAATTATACAATTATGAGTTATCAGTAAAATCACCATAAAATACATATTTTATTTATTTTTATTTATATATTGAGCAGGAAGTTCTAATATTGCTTTTCAGAATGAGATTAAAACAAACAAACAAATCAAAACAAACGTGTCTGTATTTTAAGGTCATTGTAATGTATTTTAAATGGTGCAGTGTGATATATTGTGGTATAAAGCTACCATGAAGAATATTATTCATAATATTGGTCCTAAAAATGTGGTGTTATTTATTATTATTTGTTTGTTTACATACCCTAACTAAAGTAACAATATTTCTAGGCTACAAGTTAAGTCACTGTCTTTAAGTAAAAATTAAGCTTCATAAACTAAACGAAGCCTCATAAACCGTGAGATGTCTTTCAAAACGTGTAAGCTGTCAGTTTATTTAGTGACTAAACGCTGTTTTGTTGTTGTTGTTGTTTTTTACACCATAGCACCACTTTTGAAGTCTACATAAAATCGTTTAATGTCTATATATTTTTTTTAGCAAGCCAAAATTATTTTAGTTAAGTCATTACCTCTGTCTAAGTGTGAGTACAGCGTTAGTCAGTTTCTTTTGACGTTTCTTGACTGTTTACCAAGCGCGCGCACGATGTTTCCCAGCTCGCGCACGATGTTTCTCCGCGCGCGCTTGAGTATGTGTGTGTGTGTGTGTGTTTGTGTTTGTGTGTGCGAGGGGGCATATGGAGTAGGTCACACTCTGAAGTCAGGGCGAAGCAATCTGGAGAACTATTTTACTAAAAAGCCATTGCCATGAGAGTTGAACAGGATTTTGAACATGGAGAAACGCCTGAAAACTCGGTGAGTGTGTTGTGTTTTAAAGAAAATATATTCAAACTAAAAAGGGAGACACGGTGGTTGTTCATGAGATCTAGACACAGCAATGGCTGTCATATTTTTATTTGCTTAACAGTTAGTAGATGTTGTAGGTTATATTTGAGCGAACTCGCAATGTGTAACAAATATGTTTATAAAATCCCTAACATATACTGTAGGAATTTGGAACGCATCCATTAAACCCCGTGGAACCCTTTCTCATTCAAAAATAATTTGTGCAGTAATGACAAGCATTACACAAAATTCTGAATCACGTGTAGCATCCAATATCTACTTTATGCACTTATTTTTTTAGATCCTATTTATGACTGTTTTGTAATTATGATACAAAACTATTGTGGGAATCTTGTACAGACTGAGATTCTCTTCTGAAAGGTTTTACATGTTTCAGTTAGTATTTTTCCTTTAAACTATGTTCGCTTAAAATTTCTTCTAAGCTAAGTGTTTACCTACTCAATGCTACTTTCTGAATGAAATTAGTGAATTTCCATGTGTTTGCTTGTGTCACTTGAGCTCAGCTATGATAAACACAAGCTCTATCTGTGTCGAAGGCCCAAAATAGAGCTCTGAGTGCCGCTCACAGGCCTCCAGCTCACCATATATGTCTTCTGCTCCCAGCCTAGGGTGTCTGGCTGCCTCCACAGCCATGCTGACATTCCCACCTGCTGTCAGAAAGTCTTTATATAGTTCTGTTGCTCCTGCATCTATTATCTGGGCCACAGTCTTTTTTTATGTTTACATGCCACATGCTAATGCCTATTTTCAGACGTACTGTACTTGAAAAAATCAAATCAGATGTGGATTTAATAGAAGATATAGACATTTTCATGCCCAGGGCTTTCATAACTGTTGATCGGGCCAGCTATAGACTCCTCCAACCCACGCTCATTTGACACCTGAGTCAGAAATGCGGTTATGCCGGGTGATAAATCCAAGTGCAAATTGCGTCTCATATCATATTCTTGTTTTGATCAGTTCACACCTGCTCTTTTTTTTCTGGAACGGATCCTGTTATTGAGTGGTTAATTGCTCAAGTGGGTCTTGTTATCACAAACAGAAGTATCCTCAATATGCCTGTGGCAAAGCATTTGAATTTTTGATCCACAGAAATTAAAAAACAGCATGTTTGCTTGTCTTTTCAGAGCCAAATGCTGCTTAACCAGCTCAAAGAGATTACTGGCATTCAGGATCTGCAGGTTCTCCAGAGCGCCCTGAACGTATGTTTAGTGCAGCAGCACTCATCCATGTGTTTATAACACGAGCAGCAGATGTAATGATACTGACATGGCTATAAATAGAAAATAAGCCTGACAAATGTTTGTAAATATGGAAATCATACCATGTGTTTCCCTTACGTTCAACGGTGATGGTTGGGTAACCTAGATGTGGTACTAAAATGCAGCATGTGCTAAAACAAAACATTTTTGTGTATTTCAGTAGTGATGACTAATTGTGAGAAATTGTGTTAATCCAGGCAAGTCAAGGTGATATCAGCCATGCCATCGGGCTACTGACCACCCAGCCCCCAGAAGAGGAACACATGCCCGAAGAACCAGCTAAAGCCAATAATGAGAGGGACAACTCCAACACAGAGAATGGTGGGCTTATACAACACTATTAATATCAAATGACGTTCATGCCACCACATTTTGCAAAGGTTCAATTACTTATATAGCAGTGTGACAGATAATGCCATGACGTTTATTTTATGCTCACGTGGTGTGGACTTGTTCTTAGGTGCTGCTAAAGATGATCTGCAGACCGCCATTGAGCTTAGTCTTCAGGAGTCCCAGCAAGCCGAAGCAGAGCAGAGAGAGCTGCACAGGTTCTTTACCAATTTAGGGGCAAATTGAACATTTTTACCACTTTCCTTCACAACTCGTTGACTACTACAAATGTACAAGTCATCTGCTTTTGGCACGAGAAATAATTGCATGTGCCAAAAGTACATTGCTGTTCCACATGATATTATTACCCTTTGTCAGCAAGGACACATCAAATAAAACATTAAATACACAGAAAACCGAGGCAATAGCTGCCGAAAATTCTGCTTTGCCATCACACGAATAAATTACATTGTAGCTTACTATAATAGAAACTAACTGTAATGTTTTTTCAGAATAATAATGTTTTTGCTATATTTAGTCAACGGCAAATAAATGAGTCCTCTTTCAGAAGCATAAAAATAATCTTTCTGACCCCAAAGACTGAAAGTTGTAATGAAAAGAACAATATCTTATGACTATATTATAAAACTTCTAAGATAATTGTTGCAGTGCTTAGGGCCGATTTGTGTATGACAAATTATATGAATGCAGTCTCAAATAAGAGCACACCTTAAAATAATATTATTACTTTTATACTCTTTAATGTTAATGAATGGTTTTTGCTGTTCCGTAATATAATTTTTAACTGTAAGAAACTGTATAGCATAGTAAAGTACAGTAAGTGTCTGAAATAAATTAAACTGTCTTTACTAATATACACTAATCAGATGACAAGTCAAAACATTCCTCAGCATGCCATGTTACAATTAATTTCAGTGTTACCGTTGCTTCCAAAATCATTTCTGTTAACACCAGATGGTTATCACCAGAACAGGGTAATTTTTGAAAACCTTTGAACCTTTTAACACCCTTTTCTCTGGCAGACAAAGTGAATTTTATTAACCGTATGCTAAGCAAGTGCCATCACTCTGAACTAAGTGTGAATGAAACAGTTCGGAGTGTTACAATTGCCCTTTTCTCCCGTTACAGCAGTTTTGTGTGAATTTGGGAATCATGGGCAGCTGTAAATATCAGACTCTGATCTTGCTGTCTTACCTACTCCTATTGTTACTCTAGGGCTCTTGAGGTTAGTGCAGAAGAGAATGCGGCCCGCATGAAAAGAAAGAGGTGCGAGGGGTCTGGAGAGAGCTGCAGCCCCGCTGACTGGATCCGGCTGGAGGACTGTCCTGTGGGCATCCGTAATGTGGGAAATACCTGCTGGTTCAGCGCCGTCATTCAGGTGCGTGGAGCTTTTGATCACAAAGGTTTTGCCATTTTGGTAAACTGAATCTTTAGAATGAGTTGCATCATGAAAATACGTGTAATTGTAAATGTTGAACTTTTTAATTTTACAGAATAATTTAACGGATTTATTAGGCAATCCAACTGTAATACAAAAGGACTGCAGTAATGGTTCTCTTCTAAACTGTTACATCATCTGGCCATAGTATAAATTAAATTTGCGGTGTTGCTAATGACTGGAGAATAGAGAAGATCAGGTGGAGTGTGTCTGTTTTTTTTCTGTTCCTGACTGCAGAAGCGTCTCAGAGCTGTAATTGTATTATACCCATTTCAGACTGAATTTAGCGAGGCTTCTCCGATGTCTGTGTTGAAATATAAACCATCGCTGATATTGATAGATGTCTGAGCTAATTAAATAGAGCATTGTTTTGATGATAAAGAGAGGCATGAACTCGTGAAGTGAGTTTATGGCTCACAGATAAGCAACAAAATGTTTTTTTCATTCCCAATGCAGCTTAACAATGTCATTTGAAAGTAATCCCAGCACAGAATAAATAGCTCTAGTTTAAAAGCATCACTGCCAAGTTTTCAATTGAGGTTTTTAAATAAATATTTAAAATACAAAATTTACCAAATTGACAAATACATGTGGTTTTTTAAACTTTCCATTCATCAAAGAATCCAAAAAAAAAGCAGCACACCTGATCTCAGCATTGATATTGTTTTTTGAGCAAATCATCAGGAAAATGTTTATTATTTCTGATTGGTCACGTGATACTGGTGATTTACCTTTGCCATCTTAGAATTAAATCAAATTGTAAAATGCATTAAAATAGTTCAAAAGTTATTTGCAATAGTATTTCATAGTGTTACTGTTTTTACCTGTATTTTTGTTTTTTAATTGGTGAACATAAGAGTTTTCTTTCAAAAACATAAAATCTCATTATTTGAAAACACTTTTTGCATCTGTAAAGTAGAATTATATATATATTTTTTATTTTATAATTTTATCTTTTTTGTGCATGCACCAAAATGAGCACACATTGTTGTTTCCTGCTATTGCAAATCTGCTGTGCATATATTCTTGTTAGCTTCTTAAATTGTGAATTGTATCACATCTATTACCCAAAAGACACTGAACATAAAATACGTTAAACTTGGTACAAGAAACAGAATAAGTCTAATACTCAACAAGACATGTGTCAACCCAGACCGTGTCTATAAAACTGGTCGAATAGCGAGACTGTAATTGTTCATCCCCTAATGCATTCAAGAAGAGGGCAAATTGGACTAAAAAACAAAATTGTCTTGTGTTTAGTCTCTGTTCCATCTGCCGGTGTTCCGTAGACTGGTGCTCAATTACTGCCTGTCTGAGCGTGTGCTGGAGAAATGCAAGAGTCATTCAGTGAGTAATCTGCCAGAAGAGCATCACTATCGTTTAGTCTTTGAGTACTATTGAATGTCATTTATATATGTTGAGTTTTCAGCATATGTTAATTTTTTTTAACAATTCCTCCGAATTAAAATAAAATATCTTTAAGCCAATATTGCTCAGTATATATGTGAAATATTCCACTATGCGCTGACTGGATTTCTGTTGCAGGAGAAAAGAAACATTGCCTTCATGCAGGAGTTGCGTTGTCTCTTTGCTTTGATGGTGGGCTCAAACCGTAGGTTTGTAGACCCCTCTGCAGCAGTCGAGCTTCTCAGGGATGCATTTAGAACCAGTGAGGCACAACAGGTACATCATTTGAATAATATGATTCACAGCTGTTCTGTAGGGGGCTAATTTTAAAATGAAGCAGTTGCAAATGACAGGCTAATAAAAGGTATCTTGAAATGTTTGCCAATCGCAGTACTTTATCAAGCTACGTTAGAGCTTCTTCTAAACAGACATGTGTTGTATTCTTGGAAAACGGTGTTTATTTTAAGCTTGCTTATTCTAGGATGTCAGTGAATTCACGCACAAATTGCTTGACTGGCTCGAGGATGCTTTCCAGCTGGCTGCAAATGGAAAGTAAGTTCATAAAATTTAATTATAAATAATAATAGCTTTCGATGGAGTGAGCATGACTTAATTGTGATGCTTTAAATGTTAAATGGCTCGGTTAAATGTAAAAAATGACTAATGTTAACAAAGTGAATGTATAATATAATGTAATGCAAAAAATCTATAATACAAAATAATAATTTAATTTGGTATTTGATAACAGCGATATAACTCCAAGAAACACATTTGAAGCTATTCTTCATGAACTTTTAAAATGAGCTTTACTTACTGTGATGTGAATCATTTTTTATGGGTGGAAAACTTTTAAAAATCTTCTCCAGCACATAAATCCACCACAGGGTGCATCATGCCAGAAAGTGATTTTAAAATGTATTTAAAAAGATAGTGTGACTAAAACAAAGCTTTTTAATGGTTTATTTATAATAATTTTATTGCCGTCTTATATGCATCATGTGCTTGCAACATGAAGAAGAAAATGTGTTTGTTACCCCAAGGCAACATCTTGCTGTGGAGGGTTAATTAATAAATGGTAATGAGTGTAGCATTTGTTAAAGAATCGTGAATAATTACCCTATGGTATATTTGGTTGCTAATGTACTTGCCAGGCTTTTTCCTTTTCCCCAAAATTACAATATGGCAGCTGTTATTTTCAGTAACCCAGAGGATAAACAAAACAACCCCATGGTCCAGCTGTTTTATGGCACATTTGTGGCTGAGAGACTTCATGAAGGTAAGAGAAGGATATTTCTTCTGTAATTATTCTGTTCATCACAGGCCTTGATGATAGTTGTGTAATTGTGTGCAGGAAAGATTGTGTCCAACATTGAACAATTTGGACAATACCCTCTCCAAGTGAATGGCTTTAATAATTTAGATGAATGTTTGGAGGGTGCCATGGTTGAAGGAGAGATTGAGTCACTTCATTCAGATCAGACAATGTCCTCTGGCCAAGAGGTGAGTTTTTCTACTTTAACTACAACTGTTATTATTCTGATGTTTACATTGCATTCACATTTATACATTTGAAAGACCGTTTTATCCTAAGAGAGTTTGCATTCAAGGTACTCAATGTATTACTCTTTTTTGCCTTGGGAATCAAACCCTTTGTTCTCGGCGTTTCTTGTGCCATTGAAGGCTCAAAGATATCAAATTATTAAAATGAAAACAGAAGAAGGATATTACTGTGAATCATGCACATGCTCTTGTAAATTATTATGTGGTTTTTCATTGTTTGCAGAGGTGGTTCTCTAAGCTGCCACCAGTTTTGACCTTTGAGCTGTCCAGATTTGAGTTCAATCAGTCTTTAGGGCGCCCTGAAAAATACACAAAAACTGGAGTTTCCCAAGTGATCTATATGGACAGGTGAGAAATATCATTACTACAGCTTGTATTTATTTATTTATTTTGAATATTTATCTATTCGTGTATTTACTTTATTAGTTTTTTTATTATGTGTATTTTTGTATTAATATATTTATATATTGATATATTTGAGGTTTTTGTTTACATTATATATGTATGTGTAATGTGTATATTTATTTTGTACACACACATGCAGTATATGTTTTGAAAATATATACATTTATACATGAATTTATTCATATTCTTTTATTTTTATTTTATATATAAATGTATTTAATATAAAAATAAATATACATGCATGTGTTTACGTATATATTATGTAAACAAAAACTTTTATTTTGGATGCGATTAATCATTTGACAGCACTAATAAAAATGTATAATTTATCTTATATATACACACACACACACACACACACACACATATATATATATATAAATATATAAAAAATGGCAAGTTAATGGCAATCTACTTTTTCTGTGACCAGATACCTCCACAAAAATGTTGATCAGACTCATGGTAGGAGAGGAGAAGTTAAGAGACTCAAGGACCAGTTAACAGTTCTACAGCAGAAACTTGAGGGGTACGTTTAAAAGCCAAACAGTGGCTAAATCCTTCACTAAATCATCACTGCAAGCCATGTTTTCAAATTGTTATTTGTGGTTTGTTTTTACATACTAAAACTTTGATTTTGTTTTTTTAAAGATACAAAAACTATGGCTCAGGGCCAACCAAATACCCCCTGGCAGATATGCTGCAGTATGTGCTGGAGTTTGCCACCACGAAACCCACAAACGTGTCTCCAGCCTCAGTACCAACAAACCCTACCGCGCACACAGAACCCAGCTCAGGTGACAGCAGGCAAGGCCCTTTTTCCTGCGTTCGTCAGCTGTGTGACAAACTGTGCCTGTTGTTTGTTTTCCCTTCCTTCTATATGTTTAATTTCTTGCTGTAGTCAAACAGAACCAGACGATGCAGGCTCATCAGATGGCTCGGGCTGCCCTCAGACAGCCACACAGAGAACTCCCATACACAAGCCTTTTACTCAGTGCAGACCCCCCATGGAGGTGCCGCTGCAACCAGCCCCCCACAGCGTGACCGAGGAGGAGCTGTACTTCGTCAGGAGCTGCTTACAGCGCTGGAGAGCAGAAGTGGAGAACACGATAAACGGTAGATCTTCGCTGAGTGAGCCTTGGATCAGTGTTTTTAAAATGAACACATAAACAAATCCTAGTGACTGTAATGTGTTATAGGTGCACTCAAGATGCAAAAAACTGTTCTAAAAGATAATGCAGTGTAATTAAGAATGTGCCACTTTGCCTCCTATGTAGAAAGCAATATGTTATATGTGCAGCGTCAAAATGCATTTCATTAGCAAGGAATTGATTAAATTGATCAAAACTGACAGTAAAGACTTCATAAAGATTTCGTAATCTTACAAAAGGTTTCCATTTCAAATAAATGCTGTTTATTCATCAAAGAATCCTAAAAAAAAGTCCCAATTTCCACAGCACAGCTGTTTCAACACTGATAATAATAAGAATAATAATATACTTCACGAGCAACAAATCAGCCTACTAGAATGATTATAGAAGGATCATGTGACTCAGGAGACTGCAGTAATGGCTGATGAAAATTTAGTTAATTTGATATATTACATTCAGAAATATATTAAAATAGAAAACTGCCATTTTGAATAGTAGTAATATTCCACAATATTATTAAAAACAGTATTACTACTACTGTTCCTACTACTGTAGTTAATAGTGGAATACACATACTTTGAGAATATATATATATTTTTTTTATCTTCTTAGTATTGGAAGCCCTTAATAGAAATGCTTTAAATTTACTGACGATTTTACCAAGAATTGCTCACTGTGTTTATTTACATTTTGAGTGTAGAATTGGGCTACTGTAATGCTCTTTCCGCAGGATGTTTTTCATGTCTGTGGGTTGAAGCGACCCCAGTAACGTTATATTTAGCCCATGGAAGGCAACTTTAATCAGGGGAACCCCACCAAAAAACATGTACTTTGCTGTACATCAAAACGTGTTTTACCGGGAATCCTCCTTACTTAAATGCAATTGGGCGGGTTTTGCTGAGAAAACCTGGCAACCCTGTATGCTTTCATAACTTTTTTGCCTCCTGTATTGAAATCAATTGTGAGTCAAATCTTCTGTGCACTCTGCATGCTGAGCGCTATTTGTTTGACATGCAGAGCTCTTGTTGCCACAGAAGACAGCTGTCTATGTAGGCAGCAGGCAGCTAGGCAGCTCGGTAGGTTTCGAGCCGTAATGTGCATTTTAATTTTTCTGTCCTGAAGGCCATCGTTATTCACAAGCAGTTATCCTAATGCGTTTGTGACTGTATCAGGATCCTGGCCTCAGGCGTAGCGTATTGATCTGTGTTCCCTCTCTGTGTGCAGAGCTGAAAGCCAGCATTGACAAGGTCAGCCAGGCCCTGGAGGGCATGTACTCAGATAACAGTCTGTGTCAGGTAAAGTCTATATCCTGAACACTCATTGGTACTTTTATATTGACTGAGCCCTTTCAAGAAATTTGCATGACACCTCAATGTACCCTGACTTTTTATTTGATGCTTCCAGGTGCCCTATAGGCTACACGCTGTGCTCGTCCATGAAGGACAGGCCTCCGCTGGCCATTACTGGGCGTACATCTATGATCATGCTAATAAACGCTGGCTGAAGTACAACGATGTAATGGTGACAGAGTCGACCTGGGAGGAGCTGGTTCGAGACTCGTACGGTGGCATGACCAACGCCAGCGCCTACTGCCTCATGTACATCAACGACAAGCTGCCATACCTCATAGCAGGTACTTTCCCCATGGGCTTCTCACATTACGCATCTGCACTTAGATTTTGCTGAAGGAGCCAAGCACATCACACACTTGATTTAAGGCTTTGGCTCTAGCTCTTGATTTCTTTCAGAAATTAATGCTAATAGATTTGCTGGCAGACTTTATTATTTTGGGGGGTATATGAGAGTCCCTGCCAAGCTGTGAACATCAAATACTCTTAATGCTTTTTACTATCTAATGCTTTTTATTTTGAATATCTTTTTTAGTATTTTCTATAAAAGAAAATTACTATGAATATTTAGTGGAAATAAATACAGTAGGGGTGGACGTTTAATGCATTATGTAAATGTTTTTTTATATTAAAATGCAATAAAAAGTGTCTGTCAAACGAAATGACATTGCAAGCTAACTTGCCTTTTGTTTTTTGGAATAAATTACTTGTAATGCAGTTTTAGGGATCTATAAAATCAGTTTTATTTTTTCCAAAATGTATTTAGTTTTTTTGTTTTCTAGACTGTTTTAATGGTTGAATTTTATTGTATTCATCAAAAAGTAATAAAAAAATGTCTAATTAAATAATAAAATTTACAATATTAACAGCAATCTAGTAAAGGTTTAACAAAATTAATAATGTATTATATATTATTTATACAGAAAATTCTATTTCTATGAAGGGATTCCTATTCAGTGGCGTCACTGAAATATTAGGGACCTACGGTTTATCATAGCTTATTATATTAGCTTTGTATTGGATTGTTATTTTGAAACACTAAATGTAACAGCAGAAGACAGGAAAAGAGTGAAAATAAAGGGAAGTCAACATGTAATAAACGTTGACATTAAAGTTGCTGTATGTAGAATTTTGACTCTACTAAAGCATAAAAATACTATAATATGTTTGTAGATACTTGAGAAACATGCCAAGTTTACATACTTGTTTATCTGAAAAACAATGCTACAGTCAATTGATATTAACCAGAATTTTGCCTTTTGTTTTGTTTTGGTGAAACACGCCCACCGCCAGTTTACCCAATCGTGTTTCAGAACCCGGGTTGCCAGCTGGCGGAAAAACACACGTATTTCTTTTCATTTATGGAGGCTGACAAATGAAAAGGGTCTGAGCGGGTTCTTTTTATTTAAAAAAAAAAAAATCACATTTAGTATACAAATTGAGATTTACAATAAAATCTCAATAAATAGGAAATAAATCAAATATTCTCAAATTTCTGAGAATGAAGCAGAACTGCCATATAAACTTCTGGCTGTTTGCACACACTTCATTTGTGAAATGTTTTAATTTTATTGAGAAAACATGGAGATTTAAAAGACACAATGTCACTTTTTGAGAATGACTGGCTGGTTTTATGAGCTAAATGAACAAGACTCCATTAACTAGCCACTCTGGGTGTCAAGTATCTGGCCTGCAGTTCCATAACAGCACCTTTTTTACCTCAGAAAGCCTTAGTTTGACAGATAAAATTGCAGTGCAGTAATTATTTGGGATATTTGGGTTGTCAGTCACTTAGGTAAAATTTTGGCCTTTGTAATGCTTTTCCTATCTGCTAAAATAATGTAATCTCATTGAGCATGACTTTTTTCATGTTTATTAATGACAGAAGACACGGACGATGAGACGGGGCAAGTTCTGAAAGGAATGGACTCCCTCCCGTCTATCCTGAGGCGTTATGTTCGGGAGGATAACCGCTGGTTCCAGCAGGAACTGAGAGAATGGGAAGAGCAGTTCTGCCAAGGCCAACGTGAAGAAGCGCAAGTTCAAACCAACACCGAGAAACCCGTCCCGGAAGAGCCACAGAACCCAGAGCAGGAGCCAAACCCAGAAACAGCCCAAGAACAAACAAATGAAGTGTCTGAAGAACCACCCACAGATACAGCACCAGCACCGGCCCAGGACAGTGAAGGTCAGAATCTTTTTCTTGGGGTCAGATGTTGTCCATGTATTCATTGCAGGTATATTTTCAAGGTGCTTTCCCCTTCCCAGAGCCCATGGCCAATTCAGCAGCTCTCAAGCCGATATCATCAGAACCCAGTGAGAATGTGGAAGAGGGAGGTGAGGAGCGTATCACCAGCAGCCAGACACATGGCCCGCCAGATGAAGAGAAGCCAGATCAGAGTCAGGTGAGTGTTAAAGCGTTATTTGAGACGTGCAGAAAGTAGGTCACATATACAGCACTGGAGGCTTCACGTGCAGTACATATGGGTCACCGTTGTCTTCCTCAACGTAAACTGCAACAGCGTACCATCACACAAAAACACACAACACTAATTTAACAAAAACAATAAGATGACATTTTAACTAAATGTAAGATAAATGTGAATAACCTATTCAAATTAAACAGAATCAGGAGCTTTTATCATTTGTCAATAAATTGTAATGTGACTCATGTGACATTCATTTTTACAAATAATTATAAAAACAAAATAAATTTATACTGTACATGTTTTGTTAAATATAATATACAGTGTCACCATAAAATAATACATTTTAATATGTGATAACATTTTAACTAAATGTAAGTTAAGCTAAATATGTCTAAAACTACTTAAAGTAAATATAATCAGGAGCTTTTATCATTTGTCAATAAATTATGTCTCCTGACATTAATTTTTACAAATGTTTACAACTAATGTTAACTAATCACCTTATTATAAAGTTTTACCAATAATTTTAATAAACAACTTATATTTATATTGTTCGTCTTGTTTAATATAATATACAATTTATACCATAAAATAAATAGTAGTTCTTACTTTTACGTTACAAAACATATTTTAGATGTAAAACATACTTCAAAAGTTACATGTGCCATATTAAATCTAAAATATGTTTTCATTTTAACTGTATATCTGTAATGTAAACTGTATAATGCATACGGACCTTTTACATGATTATTTAGTGTATATAGTATGCATAGAGATTTTTTTCATTACAATTCTGAACATGTTTAGTGTATTTTTTTTTTTTTTTTAAATATAAAAAAGATGTTTGTGTGTATTTTTGCAACTATGTATGGGAATATGGTAGAAATGATTACAACGATTCACATTAGTGGCTGAATCACTACAAACTTGTTTGCTTGTGCTTGCTTAATGTTTAATGTTTTATCTGTTGCGTTGTGATTTTTTTGTGTTGTGCAAAAGCTCTGGTATTTAGTAAGAGGATACGTTTTGGAAAGGAATATGCGGATAAGGTTCATCGGACAACTGAGAGCCATCCAACATTCCTCAGTCTTTCTGGTTCAAGTTTAATGTGGGGTTGCTGGGGACAGTGTGTCAGAGAAGAGCTTTAAATAGAACCTGAGCTCTGTGTTTCCTGCGTTCACCATCAAGATCAACTGGATTCCTACCTTTCCGCAGTCATTAAATGATTGTGGAGGACATTTTCCTGATGCTTCAATCAACAGGCAATTGTTAAGTACCACGAGTTTGTGCTTTCTGGTCTTTAGGGAGCGTAATCTTGGATACTATTGACTTAGTATATAGTGTTTCTATCAAGCAGGTTCCTTCTGTACTTACTACACAGGATTTATATATCTGCTGTTCCTTTCTTTGACTCATTGATTTTATTGGTGCTCCTGATTTATGACTGTGCTGTCACTACATGATCTAGTTGCTAGGGCTTGTCATAAATAGTAGCAATAGGACCTCTTGTGGTTAGTATCTCATATTGCATCCAAGGATATTTAAGCAAAATAAGGCAGTTAAAAATACGTAAAGAATGTCCTAAAAGATGCATGCAGTTGTACCACAAACATGAATGGTGAATCTGTTTAAAACGAAAATGTTGCAGCATAAGGACAACATCAGTGGTCAGATAAATTGGATGTTATTTGTCAAGCAGCAGTGTTACTGATACACTATTATTGTTTTTGTTAATATAGGGAATACATTTTTTTTATATATTCTGTTTTATTAAAAATTTTAGTTAACATTTTAGTCATATTGATGTTTCTTTATGTTATTTTTGTTAACTATGTTTGTATAGTTTTTATGTTAATTTAAATTTTTGGTTTATTTAGTTTTTGTTATTTTAGTACTGGAGCTTAAACTAAATTAAAAGAAAAACGTTGCCTTTTCAGCTGACTGGCTGAAATAAAATATTTTATTTATTAAGTTTTTGGTTTTTTATTTTATGATTATTTAAGTAGTGAAAAAATGTTTTAATAGTTTGTTTTATTTTCATTTATCGTAATGTAACCATCATACAAAAACACATAACGCTAATACATATAACATAATAATGTGATTGTTAAATGTAAGTTTTTAATAAATTGTATTGACTCAAATATGTGAAAAATATATGTATTTTTACAAATAATTTAAACAATATTTTAATAAACTATGCATATCCCTATAAACTATGTAAATGTAATATGCAAATTCATCATATTAATTAATAAATTCATACTCATCATACTTTTGCTTCATACTATTCACACTTTTTTTTTTATGCATAAAACATACTTCCAAAATGTGAAGTATATTACAATGAAATTCCATGTATTACATGTAATAAAATTTTACATACTAACTGGAAACTTTTTAATTGTTTCAATTTTAGTGTCAATAACTGTCAAGCACACAAAAAACCCCACAATCCTGTATACACAGAAAGTGGGCTGCACTATTTTCAAACATTCATCAAAGCATTAAAAGGAATAAATTATAAATTAAAAAGAAAATACATTTCTTATCCAACATAATAACTTTCACTGCTGGTTTCTTCAAAGACAGCCAAAACAGTCTTTTGATGGGTGAAAACTGCTATAACTCTAGTCAGATGATGCTCGGAGTTTTCCGCTGATTTATAAACCAATTAGAAATTTCAGAGGGATCCCATGGTGAATTAGACTTCCTGGTTTGCCTACAAATTGACGTTATGAGTGAACATCTCTAAAGACTATAATGAGTGGATCAGAAAATTGACAGTCATTCAACCCTCTATTTCTCTGTGTTTCTCAGCAGCCTGTGGTGGAGTCAGTTGCTACAGATAGATCTGAGTCAGAGGTGGAGGTGGAGGTGGAGGAGCAGCTCATCAGTGATGAAAGAGGACCAGTGGCAGAGCCGGAGGAGAACCAGGCCATGGCTGCGCCCAGCCAGCCTGAGAATGACGTGTCTGAAGTCGAGATACCCAACGTAGGCAAGATTCTGGTGCGCTCCGATGCCGATGGCTACAATGAAGAGGTAAAGCTTCCAAGAATTAGGCTGCTAGGCTACTGATACATTAATCTCGACAAGAAATGCATTTTTTTTTTTTTCTGTAATGATTAGATGATGCTAACACCAGCCATGCAGGGAGTCATTTTTGCAATTGCCAAGGCAAGACAGGTCTTTGACAAAGATGGACCTGAAGCAGGACTCATAAAGGTATACAACTTGAAAATACTCTGCAGCTGAACACACCTTTCTCATATATTCAGATAATAATTCACAAACTCACTCTGTTTATTTATTGGAAAATCTTTTGGATCAGGCATTTCATGAGGAATATTCCAGATTGTATGAGGTGTCCCAGGAAGAGACCACACCCCAGCAGGACCCTCGACTCCAGCATGTTCTGGTCTACTTTTTCCAAAACCAGGCACCTAACCGTGTCATTGAAAGGACGTTACTGGAGCAGTTTGCGGATCGCAATCTGAGTTTTGATGATCTGTGCGCAATTTCTTTAAATCAACTACTTCATATTTTGAGGGCTAATAGGTTGAGATTAAATAATTGGACTAATCTAAACTGGTATTTTCTTCCTTGTAGGGCTGTCAGTATCATGAGAGAGGCCAGATGTAAAATCCGCCTCATTAAACCAGAAGACATGGACATGGATGAGTACTTGGTAAAATCAAACATTATTTCTTCTCTTTTTCTCTTTAAATATATAATAAATTCTGTTGTTAATAAATGTTTTGTTAGTTAGATTTTTATACACTTTTCAGGGATGCATTAAATGTCACAATAAAGACATTTATAATGTTACGTTTTAAATCAACTTCATAGTATGCACTCTATTTTTCATCCAAGGAATGCAACCTTGATTAGAATAAGAGACTTTGAACTGTAGTGCATGTATTTAATCATTTGAAAAATTTTTCCCCTCTATTCCCAGCAATGGCATGATGACTACAGCATGTTCAAGACGGTGTTTGCATACCTGTTGACAGGTCTCGAGCAGTATCAGAACGGAAAGTATGTAGACTCAGGGACAAGAGCCATTGCCTTTACATTAAACTGGAGAGTTTGTACTACAACAATTACCTTTTTCATTGCAGGATAAGAGAAGCCCTGAATTATCTCGCACATGCACACCAGGACAACTCAGTCCTTCTTAGGAAAGGAGAGAAGAAAGGAGTGGAACAGTCACTTATAGCACTTTACAGAAGAAAGTGTTTGAAAGTATGTACACATTAATAATCAAGATTTTTGGTAACTCTTTAAAATAAGGTTCATTAGTTAACATGAACTAAGAATGAACAATACTACAGGATTTATTAATCGTAGTTAATGCTAATTTCAGCATTTACTAATGCAGTATTAAAATCACATTGTGTTTGTTTAATGCATTTAATGCACTGTGAACTTACATGAACTAACAATGAATGATTGTATTTTTATGAAAGATTAATACATAATGTAATAAATGTATTGTTCATTGTTCATTCATGTTAGTTAATGTCAACTAAATGACACCTTATTGTAAAGTGTCACTTTCTGTCCACCAAATGCAATTATTTGATCAAAAACAACAGTAATATTGTTACATATAATTATAATTAAAAATAAAAATTTTAATCTATTTTAAATTGTAATTTTTCCCTGTGATGGCAAAAACAGCCACACTCCAGTCTTCAGAAACCGCTCTATCATTATTTTTGTATATAGTTGCGGAATAAAATGAGTAATGAACAGTTGTGATGAATAATATTTAATAATGTTTTATAAAGTTTTTATTCATTGCATAACTGCTGTATTAAAGTATTGATTTCTCTCTTTTTTTGATGTTCCCAAAAATTGTAACTCTAGTATAGGTAGTTTTGTGAAGACATTCCTATATAGACATATAAATTTGTCACAAGCCTGTAGAGCAAAAGATTTTAGGCTCATGAAAAACCTGGACTGGTTCTATATATTTTATTCTTATCTAATATGAAACGTCTGCGTACACCCTGCAGGAGCTGAATGAGAACGCAGCCACGCTCTTTAAAAGCCAAGATGAAAATGACGTGGCAGAGGCCGTGACCATCATGAATGACTGCATTATCCCTTGCATGCACCTCATGGTCAGAGACAGCATCAGTCAAGAGGACTTGGACATCATAGAGCTGATCAGGAGTTGCTGGTGCTCCTACCTGGGGCAGGACATGGATGGTGTGCTATTTTCCCCCAGATTTCATATATAAAAAAATTACAAATGAATTCTTAGCTTAGTTTGTTGTTCACATTTTTGTTTTTCGTATGATCAGATTCTGTTCAGGAAAAGCTCAGCGAATTCCTGCCTAGAGTCCTGGACTGTTCTGCAGAAATGGTGGTCCTGAAGGAGCCCCAAAGTGAGGAACTCTCCCCATGATCTGTGCAGCCGCCTGACTGCCGTCATGGAGTCCATTCACAGCACCTCGGTCGTCACCGTGAAGTGAGGCAAGGAGAAAAGAAAAAATCAAGGCACAGTCACAAGGTCACCTGTCCTCTGCTTCAGGCTGAGCTGGATTTTATTTTCACTGCACAATGACGTTTTCTGTCACACTACGGTACACATATTCACTGTGTTCTGAATTCCTTTAAGGGAGATTGATTGGCTGCTTTCGGTCTTTGTAGGTGTTTGATCTCAGGAAAGATCAAATAGATGACATTTTCTAAAGCCAGGTTTGTTAGAGGACAGTGAAGGCAGAGTGAAAGCTTTTACCTTGTTCTTCTTTTCACGTGAGCAGCAGACAACGTGAAAATAGTCTTTTATAGAGATTTGCTGGAGCCACTTTATTTCAGTCTACACTTAGCTGAAGATCTTGTTTATTCTTTCTTTGTACAGTAAGGTTGTCTGATATTCCACTCCTTTGTTCTATCCCTTTTACCTTTCAATAAAAATTAGATTTCTCTGTTTTTCACCCTGTCCTGTGAGTTCTCCTTTTTTCTTTAGTATTTTCTCCCTATTTGTTCTCATCTTCTGTTTCTTCCTGTTTCTTCTCGTAATTATTCTAGAAGGATTTCCATTTATACAGTACTGCAGGTCCATTGATAATAACCAGTTATTATGTAAGAAACCACAGACTCGAACATTTATTAGTAAATCTATGTGAACTCTTATTTGTAGTTTCATCACATCATGGCTTCTGCAGTCATAACATATATATTCAGATGTGTATATTTAATATATCTTACAAAATATACAAATGTTGTAAAATACCGTTAATAAAGATTTTAAAATATTTTTATATTAACAAATTTTAGTAGCGTATATTTTATCATATTCCTCATATTTGCCATTATTTTTATTTATATATATATATGTGTATATGTATATGTGATTTAAATGTATGTTTCAAAGAAGTATAACTTTGTCAAGCAATAGTTTTTGCATTTAAATAATAGTTTTACCTTCCTCTCTTAAACTTATTTCAATAGGTTAAAAGATTTCAGAATGGCCTGTTAATAAAACACACACACAGAGACACACACATACAAAGAGCAGCTAATTGTATGAGTTTATAAGTATTATTTACAATGAAGTAGTATTATAGTACTGTTTTTCATTAATTAGACTTATTTAATTTCCAATAGCATTGTGCTCATTTCTAACAAGATATTAAAATGTTAAGTAATTCCATGAAAAATTAGACATTTTGAGACTGCAACTGCGTCAAATTACTATTATACTCATCAACAGAAATATCCCAATCTGCGTTTTGTCTTTCAATTTTTTTATTACTATTAAGTCAGACTGTGTTTTCCCATCTAAAACTGAAAATACTGTGTTAATAAACAGCACATGAGTGAAAACGTAAAGAATTCATGAACTGAGCTGTATATTTTTCATGAATCTGCATTAAATCTTCAGAAAAAAGCATCTTGTAAAATGCATCACCACAACGCTTCTTGCCTTCTCCTTCCTGGATTAATTTAGAGAATCAGACATAATCTTCTGAGTTTAATTAGAATTTGAACACAGCCATGATTGTATTGATACAACAAATGCTGCACTGCACAGCGGATTGTGGTCTTCTAAGGCAACATGGGAAGCTTATAAGAAAGATAAGATGCATTGGAGCCATCTTGTTAAGTTTCACAAACATGTCATTATACAGTCTTATCAGGATTACGCTCTTCTTTGCCCATACAAAACATGAAGAGGCTTTTTATATTAGACAACAAAAAATATAAAAGAAACCAATTAAATTCCTTAATAATAATATGCAAACATGGTTGCCAAAGAGGCATAGTGCATTAATAAAGAACTGTGGCCACAGTTGAGTGTTTAACGGCTAATTTACTCCTCCAATAAGTATTCAGAATCAGAACGGTTTTACTAATATTTGTTTGAGTTTAATTTGTCTCAGTAATGCATACAATTAATAATCTTAAAATAGCTATCTTCTGTTCTCAAGAGAAAAAGGCACTTACTGTCCTCCATCAGTAACAGGATGGCTTTAGGAATAGGCGTTTTGTGGTGAGAATGAAGATAATCAAATAGAGTCACAGAATCACAAAAGGCTAGTCATTGTCACAATGCTCATTTGCTTAATATTCAGTATTACACATGCTAACAGTGCATATGTAAAGGTAAACGTTACGCACTGGTTCAGTTACTGATGTGCTAATGATGGCACGATTGCATGTTTGCTAGATCTCTAGGCCACAGAACAGGGTTCTAATCTCCACTACACACCGTGTTATATGTGAGCATGATGAAAACTTATATAATAATTATATGGGATGAAAACACCTCTTTTGGTGGTCTTTGAAAATGCCTCGATTTGAGATGATTGTCATCCTTGATAGAATAGAAAGAAATAAGCCTCGGGGTTGTTAGATCTGTTCTTTTAATGGTTTATCCAATTACACAAAGAAAGAATGAAACTTGACAGCGTTTAAAAGTTTTGGGAATATTGTCGAAGTTCCAACTCTTTGTATCTTTTTTTAAACATTTGTCAGTTTTGTTTTGTTTTCTTTCAAACTTCATATGCTGCAATACTGGAGGTTGTACCCTCTCAACACATAGTGGTAATGTCACACAAAGTCATCAAAAGCATCTTGATCTGATGTGAACAGCTTCACACATTCAGCAGGGTCACAGAACTCATCAAGGCAGCAGTAGAGGTAATCAAAATCTGTTACTCCTCTCTATTTCCACGCACAATAGCTGTAATGTGACCAAAATTCAATCTAGTGATGTGTAAACTTTTATTCATGGGTCAACAAATCCAGCATGGCTGTATTAAAGCTTACTGAAGTCTGTTAACCAGATCTGTTTCACAGAATGACTGTAAATGTTACCCAACCTCACACGGTAATGTATAAATTCCTGTTTCATACTTATGGAAAACATTTTTGGTCTGGATGTGAACAGCGCCACACATACAGCAGGATCAACGATACTCTTTAAGGCGTATTAGAAGTTACTGAAATCTGTTTCCCTTCTATTTCACACCTAAATTCTCTCTTGTTATGTCTAAAAATCTTTATGTTTTATCTCAAAAACCATGATGTCTGATGTAAACAACTACACACATACAGCTGAGAGCAAAGCAGTACTAAAAGTTAACAAAGGAAATATTTCTATTAACTCAGAAAAGATTTAGAGTCACCTCAATTATATATGGTCATGTATACTTTATCTATGAACCCCAAAAAGCATTTTGGTCTGATGTGAACAACTTAATACATACAGAAGGGTCACCAAATCTGGCAAACCCGTATTACAGGTTACCAAAATCAATAGCTATAATATTCAATAGCAAATAAATCAGCTATAACGTTAACCAAATTTACTCTGATGATATCTGAACGTTATTTTTAATATTCCTTATGCTTAATGTGTTTTACTAATAGTTTACTAATCATTCACTTTCATTCTGGCTTGAAGTTAAATTGAAATGATTGCATATCCACTAAAACAGACAAAGCAGTCCAAAACAACTAACGCATTTCATTGTTTTTCTGTCTCGTCTATAACCTGCCCTAATAAAATGACCGAATGACCTCATTTCATAGTTTAAAAGCACCTCGCCGGACAGAAGCGAGCATTTCCAGCCGCCCCCTTTTTAAAATCAACTACAGCTTTGTTTTTTCTCCAACAGACACAGACTCCCAGCATCCCTTGCGCGCGGAATGGCGGGTTGTGGCATGAAGCGGTAAACCGTCCTGCGCGTTCAGTCGTTTACCCGTTACCGTCATGTCGTCGTTTGTGACAGAAGTCCTCGCCAGCTCAGGAAAACTGGAGAAAGATGACCTCGCCTGCAAAATCTCCAAACTGTCACGGAAAGTGGAAGAAACGAAGGTAAACAGTGTAGTGGAGTTAGCTAGCAGCTGTAAAAACCTCAATATTAGTTAACTTGACGGTAAAAATAATCGGTGTTTTGGATTACTTAAAAATTATATTATTTTGATTGTTTGCACGCTGACTCTTTGATAATAATGTTAGCGTAACGTTAACGTTACATTGGCCGACCGTTAACCAAAGTGAGGCTAACGCTCTTCTCGTGTCATGATTTCATTTAACTTTGAGAATAACAAACGTGTAACAAGCTCCTCTGGACAATGAACACTTTGTTAATTCGTGTTTTAATCGGGAATAAAGCGGTATTGTCGTGACATTGTCTGGCTGACGTGTCACGCTACTGATGTCGTTGGCTGTCAGTGCCAGTCTGGGCTCTTGACTTCAGACAGATTAGCCTCCTTTCACCCGTGCTTGTGTTCTTTCCCGTCTTTAGACGGTGTAACACAGATAAGTAAAAGATCTGTCTGGGTTTATTTTTTCCCCCATCAAGTTGCTAGTTTTATTCTTGATCTTGTTTAGGGACCTGCGACGTTTTTGTCTGAAGAGGTCATTAATTGCATGACATTAAATTTAGGGCTTTTTGTAACCTTAATGGAATTAAATCTATCAAATGAACTCTCCTATTCATATTTCTTATCCGATCGGAGAGATTGTTTGTTTATGCTTGTGTATTAGTGAACAAATACAAATGCAATCTCCACGTATGTGTGTGTGTGGAGTTTATTATTGGTTTATGTTTCTGTGTCTTTAACTGGCCTCTCTTTGCTCCATACAGGAAGAGGTTACAGATATGATAAATAAAAAATATATTGAGTTTATACCTAGCATGGAGGGAGCAGAGGAGCTTTTGGACCAAGTTGAATCAGTTTCCAAAGACATTGATTTATTAAAAGCTGCATTGAGAATGAGGTACCTTTTTATTTTACTGTTAATAAACAGTTATGCATCGGTATGCAAAAACAACTCTTTACGGTAGTTCAGCATGTGTAAATTAAGTGTTTGCATTTACAGGTTCAGCAGAACCTCCACGATGCCGTAACAGAGATACGCTAAGCTTAAACAGCAGCTGCTAGAGAAAAACACTGCAGTTATAGACCTACTCCAGCATCTCCAAGAGGTATGCTACTGGGATTTTGTATAGGCTTAGTGGATTTTCTAACCATAAAGTTGACTTACGATTTAAAGCATGTGTGTTCTTGTAATGCAGTGAGCTATGTAAGAACAGTTCACAATAATTTGCTTGTTTACATAAGCTGTGGCACATGGTTTGTGTAACAGAAAATGTCATTATTTTGAAATGCTCTTATAGTTTGACACAGCAATAGAGGAGTATCACAGGGCCTTGCAGGAAAAAAACTATGTGATTGCAGCCAAGCAACATGGAAAGGTCAGTCACAATCAACGTTCAATTCATTCATCACATTACCACCATGTGAATTTAACAGGCTTAGTTAATTGTATATTTAATTTATTTATGATTTAAAATGTTCCTCCAGTTAGACACATCTTAAATGTGATTCATTGGCATATCGTTTATTTAATTTGAATAGCATTTTGGTGAGTTAATAGCTCTATGAGTTACTATGCAGTGTCTTAATCACATGTTCCTGTTTTTCTTATGCAGCGCGAGCTTGTGTGGATGCCCTGAAATCCTGGAAAGACACAGAGTTGCCTTTAGTTCGGGCCTCAGCTCTGAGAGATCACAATACAAAGAGAGAATCTCATCTATCACCTTGGGAAGAGTGGCAGAAACTGGCAGTCTGAAATTGCCTTCCACTAAAAGTAACTATTTTACTTTAAAGTTGGTATGAAATGAAATTCACCCTGTCACTGATGCATGATGTTTATCTTATTGTGACCAAATCAAACATGAATGTCATTTTTTTCTTTGTTTTCAAATGTCATATTTTATTCTTCCAGTGCAAGGACAGACTTGTTCTGGTGGTAAATGCCGGATCTCTCCAGTCATTTAGTTCGCTTAAACCTGTCCTTCTCTTGTATCGACTGCAAACTCAACAATCGGATCTGCCTCCATTCGATTAACAATCATTGGATTAAATCTATAAAAGTCCATAGCCTACAATTAATCTATTTTTCTTTAGTAATCACTCAGATATGTCACAATACACAATACTGTTGCTGATATCTAACTAGAGAAAAAAATGGTATCTTAAGAACGTTCTGTCTCTGTTTGGCGATCTAATTAGTTTTGATCTTCTTTTTCAGCTGAAAGCTCACTAGCGTGAAGTCTTTCCTGAAGACAGCACTTCATTTGAACAGAGGAGGACCTAAGGGAGATGAATCTGTCCCACATGCTCTTCCTCCCCAGCATTCTCCAAGCCCTCTCCATCCAAAGAGAGCTTCATAAAAAGATTAAACTCTTTGGTAAGAATAAGTTTTGGGTGTTACGGCACATTTGTACCACTAGATCGATTTGTTCACAGTTTGGTCTGTAAGTTAACTGCCTGACTCTTTGTCAATCCTTTAGGGCAAGTGCTGTTTAAGTACATGCTGAAGCTTCTCTGATCCTGTAAATTCTCAAGCTGGTGGTGGAAGTGAGCAGTCAGCCGAGCAGGGTGCTGTCTTGAGCTTGCAGTGTACAGAAACCAAAGCAGAGCACCCTGATCCCAGCCAGGTTTATACCAAAGTGCTCACCGTGCTTAAACGCTACATGAACACCTTTTGGTATGTTGTGTTTGGTGACCAAAAAAGTTGATTCTGTTTACAGGTAGACGGGTTATCGTGACTAATACTTGCAATGCATATTCAACATTTTTGGCTGAACTATCTGTTTACTAAGTTAACTTCAAACTTTGTAAAGCTGAGTTTTAGAAGTCCCCTATAAAATCTGCACATTACATTTATTTATTATATAACTCTTTATTATTATTATTATTATTGTTTATATTTTTAATGAATACGATAAAAAATCTAAATGAATATTCTGTCATCATTTACTCAAGCTCTTGTCTTTCCAAACTAATCTTTAACTAAGGCCTTGTTAAACTATTCCATATGAATCGAGCAGTTTAATCCAAGCAAATAAGCAAATTTAATTTAGACTTTTATTCACATTTAAAGACACAACATAGAGCAAATATATGGTAAACATTACACAACACTAGAACCAATCATGTGTGTTCTAGCATGCACAAGTATCTGTTTCTGCTTTTTGTATGTGAACTCACATTTACTGTTATGATTCTGTATGCAGGTTATTATTGGTCAGACTCAGGCCTAAATGCAACTCGGTTATAGGGAGTGTCACTAGTTTATCACTTTAAACAAGTGGTTTTAAAAAGTCTTCCAGTAGACTGAGGAAAGCTTTTTTTCTTTCTTTCTTCAGATGTGTCTATAGATGAAAAAGAAGTGTCTGAGATTTTAGAGACCTGATATGGAGGAGATATCTGAATGCATCATTCGTGAATGCCTGGATTCATTCCATACCCGGCTAACAGTAGTCTGCCAGTTGGTACTATAGTGAGGTATGTGGCTGCAGAGATCTGTCGGCATATGAGAATTTATGCAGCATCCTTTTGTAATACTATACAATTGTATTCTCAGGTTATCAAACAGACAGAAGATTTTGAGAACAGTCTGAAAGAAATGTACTACCGCAGGGGACTCGACGGATCTCTTGAATATGCCAGGAACATCAACTGCCACTGCAGCAAAATGCCAAGATAACACGTGACAGCGATGATGACACTGAGATGCACAACACAGTAAAAGTGCGCTCTTTAAATTCTCAATGTCGTTTGTTGAAACATTTTTTTTTGTTACACCCTGATTCTTTCTGTATGCTCTTTCAATAATCTGTGATCACCCAGAGTATAAACTGTCCCTGGAACTACCGAACTCAGTGGAGGAGAAGAAAGGAAGGAGTCTAATAATAGAGAAGTGGCCATTCCCAGTCAGCCAGAGCCTGGAAAACCAGAAGCAGCTGAGTCCCAACACTCTATGCCTTCCTGCCGCATTGGTGAGTCAATTTTGTAGCAGCTCCTTGAGCTTGCCATTCCAGACTCTGTCTGGGACAGTGGGCAGTCTCCCGTAGTGAGTGCAGTAGTAGGCATTACAGACACTACAGTAAGCGGATGCTGGTATGCTTTTATCTGTGTGGAAGCTGCGGTGTAACTTCATAAATTTATTTGTATTTATTTTTATGATGCAGTCAGCTTTTTCTACCACGGTCAGAACATTTTCCACCTGTTCTACGATCATGGAAATTACCATATCACAAACAAGGTTTTCTCTAAAATAGCAGTATTCTTGGTGTACTGTTTGTTATTTGTTTAATGTGATTCTGTTTTCATAACTTAGGACAACTTCTGGGATTTGCCTACTTGTGCAATTCCAACACAATAACTGCATGTTCATAAGCTCACCACCTTTTAACCTTAGGTTTCAGTTTAAACCTCACCTTCCTTTGAAAATGAGGTGGCTTATTTTGTAGACTTAGTCCCAGGCTTGAAGACTAGGTGAGGGTGCACTGACACATTTTATGATACAGTTCAAACATCAATAAGAAATGTATACAATTAACAATGCATTGCAATTCACGTGTAGTTTGTTTCAAAAATCAAACTATAATTAAAAAAAAACATTATTATTAAGTTATACTACACTAAAATATTGTTATACTATTTTACCATATTTTTAATTAAATACAAAGAAAAAAAATCTAGCCATTTGAACAGTAGTGTAAATAGCAATGTTCAAGGGTTTTCTTTCTATTATTAAACAAGATTGCCCGATGCTTTGTGGCACAAATGAGCGTTCAAAAAAGCTGAGATGTTGGAGAGACTGTCCTGCACGTAACTTCTCCAGCGGATGGCGAAGACAATTGCTCTGTAGCCGAAAAGCAAGGCTATCAGACAAATGCGATCAAGCACCACAAATTCACTGTCCTTAAATAAATGGCAGAAGCTTTTTACTCGTTGTGGATAACAGTATATAAGCATATTGTGCCTGGAAGTGTATCACTTTTATTTTTATGTTGTGTATTTTTAGGTAATTCACCAGCTGAGAGATTAGGAAAGGTTTGGCAGGCGTCTTGCCTGTGAACATATACTGCAAAGTAGCCGGACTCTCTCCAATGCTGCAATATCAGGCTGATTAACAAAATTATGATGTTGGAGGTAAGGCAATCTCGTAATGCTGCTGCTGTTGTTTGGTAATGACACCACTTAACGTTTCGAGGTGTAAACCAAGTGCTCTCATTCAGGACATCTCTACGTGGATGGTGAGCGACTGAGAACACTGTGTCAAACCATCATAGAAGAAGGCCGCTAGTCTTTAATCCATTGCGGATGAAAACAAGAACAAAAAATATCAGAAAGAGGGTTCCAGTGTATGTTAAGAAATGGATGACCTTAAAGAGATCTCCATGGTGCTAAATGCTAATCTACAGGGTGTGGACGGGTATTGACACTTAATTGTTTATATATGGTTAATTTTATGGATCTTATTAGGTTTTTCATTATATTTTTAGGATTATGTGTTGAGTTCACTTAGATTTCATTTGGAGCTCACGTTAAGCGTATTCTTCCTCTTGTTTAGGTAGGCAGAGAAGGACCTCTTGCAGTGGAGTTCTCCTGTAATGAGATGAGAGCCTCATTCGAGCCCTGTTCAAGAACACAGAGGCAGGCAGCAGCCCTCTCGCTAAAATGAAGTCAAATAAACCAAGACCAATGCAAAATAACGCTACTTGAGCTTTTCCTTACATATTATATTCTATATTTTCTATGTTGCTGAAAGATGCGTACAATAAATGCTCTAAGCACATGCCTGCTCTTATCAGTATGCCCTGTTGTCAGTATAGATTAATATGAAAAATACCTCAATAAAATGCAGCAATTATATGAAGTTGGCGTAAGCTGTGTAATCAATTAGGCGTTTTTTTTTTCTTAGAGAGTTGAAACAACGCGAGAGGCGCGTGTTTTAGTTAAAATAATTAAGGCTAAGAATAGAAGAGGAGTCATATTAATTTAAGTCTCGATGCACATTAGTAATAGAAGATAGGTGTGCATAGTTAAACTTTTATTTGGCGGCATTTTTACGTCAGCGCTTGCTTGACAGTTTTACGGCACCAGCGACAGCAGAGGTTGCCGTAGCATTAAAATTACAGTCATAGAATCCCTCAAAATGATGCATCGCGTATTAATAAATGCCTCTTTCATTTGATAATCTCCAGATGCTAAGTCAAGGACGTGTTAATTAAACGCACGTCGTGTTTCATGATTGCAACAAATGTTATTCACTCAGTCATGAGAAGTCTTGAACAGGAGGTTTGTAGATCATAAGATGTATCCCCAACGGCCTAGTGCGTCACCAGGAGGACGGCAAGAGGACTGTCGTAAAGTGGGATGTTTTTGGAGGTAGGAGGTCATTGGAAGAGGTAAGGAGGTTGTTCCCGAGTACGTTTGGGAATAGACCGCCACTTCTAGTACAGGTGTCAGATATTCCTGAATGCCAGGTGGCCTACTCAAATCCAGCGTGGTTTTGAAATTATTCACGTTCAGAATGTTGCGTTTTGGCGCTGCGAGTGCGTCCTGTGCCGGGCTCGCCGGCCCAGTGTCCTGTCGGGCCTGCTGCTGCCTAGTCCACGATCCGGACCGCTATCAGCGTGCCATCATCTCCAAGCGATACCACTCCAACGGCCCGGCGGGTCGGGCTGTGTCACGGTCGGCGTATATTCAGCAACTCCTCAGTAACAGATCTTGGTCTTGCGAAGCCGGGCGGCTAGTTTCAGTCAAAGCATGCGAGTGTGCAGTCTGCCACCACACAGAAGTAAAGCTAAGCTAATTAATAGTATAATGCAGCTTTGCTTGTACACACACACATACTGTGGAGCACAAGAGTAAATGTTGGAGACGAGACTGGAGCTCAGTCACTTTTGCTTGGCCTCTACACACAATCATTTTACATAATGACAGTCATCAGTCATCATTTACTTTCATTGCCATCTATCTCATCTCTTTAGACTCACAGAATAAATGAAGTCGTACAGATTTAGACATCATTATGGGAATGAGTTTAAACATTTGAGGGTGAACTGAGTACTGGTATAGCGCATCAGTGCGTTTCTTCTCAGTAGTGTCACCTTCAGATGTTAAAGCATAGCTGTAATTATATATATATCATGAATTCTACTTAGAGTGTCAGGGTCCTTGTTGCCTCAATCATAGATCTACATGCTAGGAAAATAATTAAGAATTATAGAAAGAGTGTTATTAGTCTATATTTATTACATTATGTTGCTGCTCAGCTATAAACTTTTTTATCAGCAAATTATAATTAGTCTTTATAATTAATTAAAATCTTTTTAAAAATATATAATAAATTTTTAAATTAAATAAATAGGTAGAAGAAGTCGTTTTATGAATTAGAATTAGAAGTTGAGAGATCCTGGAATATCAAGAACATATGGCAGTAAACAGCATGAAGCTATTGAATCTCCATTTTCAGGAGCCAGATCATTTACATTGCAGACATAATGGAGTGACTATTTAGATTTTTAGATCATCCCAAAAGAAGTCTCTTATATACAATAATGTCATTCTTTCCTGTATTGAAGTAGGCTGAATTTTCAGCAGCCATTACTTCAGTCTTCTGTATTCCACATGATCAACCTAATCAGAAGTCATTCTTTGCATATAAAAAGTATTCTCTTAGCTTCACTTGGGAATTGGATGAAACACTGATGGCAGATTGACTAATCTGATGATGTCTTTCCCTTATTTCTGGCCGCCGGTGTTTGTTACTCAATGGAACAGTCCACAAACCCTAAATAATCTTAATTGAACTCCTAAATATGTTAGGTGCTGCTCTGAGACAAACCAGCATATAGGTTTGAAACAACATGGCTGTAAGTGATAAATGACAGAATTTTCTTTTGAGGTGGAGTAGCCCCTTTAATTATTCCTGACTTCTGACTGTCAGTGTATTTGCATTCCATGAGAGAACTTAAATTCATTCTCATGGAAACATACAACTTCACAGAAAAGTATAACCACGGTTTGTTTCTTGTGCAGGTGGGACTCTATAGCTATCCCCCCACTATGCAGATGGGCACTAGTGCGCTGGGAAGAAAGAAGATGACCAAAATCAATGAGGAGGTTGATCGCTGAGTAGAGCACATTTAGCTTTTTATCAAAAATACTGCTTCTACTATCAATATTTGGTTTTATTATTACATTTAATAATTTTTTTTACAGTATTAATAAAATTAAGTAAATTGATGTTTTTGGTATATCAGTAATACATCTGATATAATAATGGGCACTTGTGTAGACATGGCACCTCGTAACATCTTATTAACCAGTCAGGATCAGGAAAGCTCTCCAGCAGCCCCATGGTATCATTTTGAACTCTACCTGTTCTTATCTTCAGTTTGGTCAGGATTAGAAACAGATAAGACTCACAGTTGGATTTGAAATTCTGGAAGTGCTACCTTGCCAAGATCTTAGTGCCTCAGGAATTGCAAAGATATAGCCATACATTGGGCGTCATTTGTATTACGGTTGACAAGTCAACATCATTTACCTGCACTGCCAAGATACGTAAGACATAACCACGATCTGCTATTTGCTGTCTGCTGTGCGATGTTTCTTAATCATTTAAAATGACAGTAATAAACTTGCCATGCTTGAACTGATGAGAGAAACCTTCCAATCAATTTTGTAGTACCACAGAGAAATGGTGCTTAGTGATGCACCTAAGCGATCACTGTGCCTTGGCTTTTGTAAACATAAAATTGCATGTTCTGACAACTGTGTGTGTGAAATAGGATTTATATTTGATCTTTTTTTCAAACTAATATCCATCATCTATCTTGACTTTTAGTCCACAGCCTCATCCTGCATTTTAAGACCTTACATTGGATAAAATCGCTAGCTCCGCCCCTGTGCCACAGCTGCCTCCCCCTCCATCATGCTATATGGCTGCTCCATACTTCTCCACAGGTTCCTGGGGCTCTACCCTCACATGGGTGAGATATTGACCAGATATAGAAAATGACTACAAGCTGAATTACTGGTTCTGGTAAGGCAGTGAAGTGTATTTTGGGATATTGGGCAGTTTTAAGTTCGGCTAGAGGCGATATATTCATCGCATCTTGTCAATAAGCAGTTCTTTGATTAGCGGTAAATGAAGCCCCAACTTAATGAATCACCGCAAAACCAGAGCGGCTCAGAGCTAATGAGATTAACGCTAAAACAGCTAATGGAGATTCCCACGCTAATCAAGAGACTAGCTTTACTGACGGGATGCACATGATATATTGATACATGTATCGCCCTAGTTTGAAGTATAAGCAGTCATGAAGTATTACATGCACTGTGTCTGACTTTCTGTCTTGCTTTCATTAGATTCTTCTCCAGCTCTCTCCCCCACCATGACTATGGGCACTGTGCAGGCGCTGGGAGAAGAAGGTGGGTGAAACTTCGGTGGGGAGACCTGTTTGGCTGAAATCCCGGGACCGATAAGGCAACAATCGGTAACCTGTCAATTCTTTTCTTTAAACATATACGATAACAATTAGAGAAATCATTCTAATCGCTGATTTGGTACATGCTTTATGCTTTTAAGGTTGATAGCAGTTATAAAATATTGTAAAAAAATGCTAAATAGAAAGTATTAAAATATACTATTTAAGCTTTTTAATGGTAGTGCATATTTATATAAACACAGTTAAATCAATGCGCATAGACCATACTTAAACTTCATGTGATTTCCTCTTCCTTAGTTTCAGGTTTTGAGAGTACAGGAGGAGGGAACACCTGGCCAAGATATTGATTGTGAGACACCAGGATGTTCCTAAACTGCCTCCTCTGCATCATTGTGGAAAAAGGAATCCAGAGCATTAGCGTTTGCTGACTATGTAGAGACAGGGGGTGGCTGCAGTGCCTCCGCTCACGCATTAAAGAGCTCTGGCTCTACTGTTTATGTAATTAATAATATGTTAATTATGCACATAATGCTATTGATTAAGATTAACAATAACCAGCAGGCATTGTGTTCATTTGAGTTGCAATTGCACAATGTGATATAATATACTTTATATGTAGCCACCCCCTAAAGGCTGCTGGAAATTCAAGGTCATGTTTTAGCACGCCAGTATTATATCAACAGTTTTGCTGTAACTAAAAGTGAAAGTTCATTTTGATATGTTGCCGGTGTTTGAAATTCTGCGATCATGCCATGTCAGTTTGGTAAGGGTGGCTGTACAACAAAGCGCAGGATGGATTTTGGCTAGATATTAAGATATTTTATTTTATTTAGAAATTCTTCCATATAGTTACTTAAGGTTATAGTATAGCATGTGCTCTAACTGCTGAACTACCAGCTACAGCAAACCACATAACATAATGTCTTCTCATCAGTTTTTGTAATGTAACAAAAAATAATAATGCGTTTTAGATAGGTATTTTACACAGAAACTTTAATCTGCCTGCCTGTTTCTCAGTGCCACCCCATCTACCAGCTCAACAGCTCCCACCCAGCACCCGCCTTCTCAGCACCGCCCCTGCTGCCCCTAGGAAGGGAAGGGTGTTATGATCCTCTAGCCAGAAGCTGGCTGCAGAGAAGGGGAATTGACATTGCCCAGGTCTGAGTAGGAGCAGTTAAACTTGAATAATGTTGGGAGATGTCATTATCTGGCATTGAGTGTTGCTTCTTTATTTTTACTTGTATCATTATGGGTAGTTCACTAAGAATGGGATAATGCTGTATGTATGTCTGTAGGAACTGGGCAGGCAGTAAGTCACCAGGAAGATATTGACAGTTTAGTTCACCTGACTTACTCCAGTAAGTCAAATTCATACCAGATCCAAAAAACTTTTGTTTTTATGGGAACTTTAAGTTAACTTTATGAAAACACAACATGATCAATGCACTGGCCCCTAGACCTGTGAGTCATCTTACCGTTCATTCATGTTGACAAATATGATTCGGGACGCCTTCCATAAGAAAGCAAATTTATATGCTGAAATTTCAAGATAATGGGAAAGAAAGTGCTTTTGCTGTATAAGTTTATGGCAATAATACACAAGTGTCGCAAAAGAACAGTTCAGTGAATAAGAAATTAATGTTAAAAAATTTATGAAAAAATCTTGAGAACTTTTTATTAAAGCCCGTCATAAGAGAGAACAGTTTTTGTCTTTGATTTCAAACCTGTGATTTACTTTCTTTTGTACCAGTGACGATACAATAAGGTATTTTAATTGTTGTGTGGCCTGCTTTTAAATGACTTTCATTGCATGAACAAAAAAATACTGTGATGTTTCTCAGAAATTGACCCGCCGTGTATAGTTAATACCCCAATAATAGCATTTAAATTTTAGTCAACTGGCAGAGTTTTCTTCCCAATAATAAAAGCCTTTGAAAATCTATGTATCATAATGCAACTGGTCCCACAGAATTCCTGCCACGTCAAAGTTTTCAATTCTCTACACCCTTTGTCCTTAATCCCACTAAAACTATTAAAAAAATATAGACCTTACTAATAAAAAAGGCTAATTCATGCTTCAATTAAAATATTAATATCATATAAGATAAAAACTAGAATAACACTGGACCCATCCTATAAGTTGATTTATAGAATATATTTGCAAATTTATTTAATAATTTTTTTTTACTTTTTTTTTTTTGCAGATCAGTTTAGAATATGCAAATCTGTAAATTCTGTAATATATATTAGGTATATTGCATTTATTGAAATCTGAAAGCATTTTTCTTTTTCATTTTTCTACTCATTGTTTGCAAATAGCCTTTGTTTAATGCACAGACACATGCTATATACACCTGCTCCACCCCAGCCCTGCCTGCTGCTTTGCTGCACTGTACCTACAAAGGGACTATCACCAACATCCCCATCAACAAAAAGCATCCATAGAAGTAGTCCACTCACCACAGGAAACCACTTTATACTCACTATACCAAGCGTAAAGGCTTTTATGTGCCATACTTTGGCCTCTATTTCCTGCCATGTCTCATACTGCTCTTCTGTCTAGGTGATTGCCCAGAGTTGATGCAGTCAAAACAGACTATTCCTCACTATTATTTGTCTCCAGTGTGAACATGGACCAAGTTCTTGAACTCAGGGGAAAGAACTCAATGCAGCAGAGTGAACTCTGTTCAGATGATCGTGACGTGGTAGTGAACTCCATTCGTTATAGTATTCCTAAAATTTAGACTATACCTTTATTTTCCTCGTGATCAGGAGGTAGAAAGCAGAAAATGTCAAACTCTCGATCAATGACTTCATCATCAAGGCCTCGGCTCTGGCCTGGTTTAAGGTGCCAGAGCCAACTCCTCTTGGATGGATACAGTCATCAGACAGTGAGTGGACTCCCCACAATGCAATTCTACTCTTAACCGTTTAAGTCAATTATCAGTAGATAAAGTAACTGATGTGTCATTGAATTAAAATCAAATGCTTTTTGTCCTCTTCGCACAGAAATCATGGTGGATGTTAATTATACTTCAGTCAGTACACCGTGGAGTCTAATCCTCCCATTGTATTTAATGCCCATATTAAAAGGGCCTTGCGTCTATAAGCAAAGGCGTAACCCGTTGTTAGCTACTAAAGCAGGAGAGAACCTTCACAACCGCAGATTCCAGGTGAAGCGTTTGGAATGAGTCTGTTAAAACATATAAAAATAATGATTTTATGCTGTGTTTTTTTGCCAGTAACAACCTGTACCTTTCTTAACACTTGAAATTTAACATTTTAAATAAACAACTTTACTAAAAAAATTATTATGTTAGTATACACACACGTTGTTTTGCTATATTTGTGAGTACTTTATTAGACTTCTATTGTTTTATCACAGACCCTAACAATGTGTATCTATGTATGTGTATATATTAGGGTTGGGCCAATATATTGCATTTTCATATCGTCATATACATGCCTGTGTGATCAACAATACCCACGATATTATAGTATATGGCGGCTGTACTTTTCACAGGCTATTTCACTTAACTGTTGGTGATTTTAAACCATGCATCGTAGGGAGAGAAGTATTTCAGGTAGCTTCTAAGTTCATATTTTTGGAGTAGAGATTAAGTCGCGGATCTGATCCATACAGTTCTCGGACCATGCGCCCCCGGTAGTCTGTTTTAAGACTAATAGCTTATTAACTGCATTTTTTTACTATAAAGATGATGAAGAATAAGCATCAATATTTTTTTGTGGGTTTTTCCTTCATTTTCTAAAACATTTTTAGTTTTCCCAAGTGCACTTTGCTATATATCCAATCTGAGCATGTATGGCATCAAGCATTTCCCAGCTATTATGCTTATCCTCAAGCCTGCATTCTGGCTGTGGGCAGCTCAGAAGAGACTGCTGCCTGCAGACTTGTGTTGAAAGGGTAAGCAATGGGAGAATAGAATGGGCGTTAATTTACCATCAGCCTTACTAATATGCATAGCGTTTAAACCGTTCCTCCCAGTCAGTTCCTTATTTTTTTGTGTGTGTCCTCGCAGGTTTGATGTAGCGACATGATGTCTGTGACTCACACAGGCTGTGATCACGCCAGGGTGGTAGATGGCGCTGTTAGAGCGCAGTGTTTTAGCCCGAGTTCATAAGTTCCTGGAGAAACCCTTCACCATGCTCCTGTGAGCAGCAAGTTTAAATGGTCATGTACAGAAAAAGCAGTGGACTTCACAGATTTGGAGGTCTCTCTCATTTTATTATGTCTTATATTTCCCTAGGAATTATAACAGGTGGTTCTCTCCCTTCATTTTTATTTTCCTTCTCATACATACTCCTTTCATATATATTTTGTCAATATAAGCCTAAAGCCTGAAATAACCTCTCAACCCAAAGTTATGAGAAGTGATTGTTAAGGTCATTTTCTGTAGTTTCAGAAGATAATGCTGGATAATGCAAAAGTTTTTCATCTTTCTTCAGGATATTATTACAACCGTAGAGTCTGTGTTTGCCATTTTAGATCAAAGAATAATGTCTGTGTCCATGGCCCAAGTCTTATAGTCTACTGCCTACCAAGCTTTGACTTGTTTCCATGTATCAATGGCACATTCGTTGGCACAATATGAGTATCCTTTCATCTGAGAGCCCAGTCAGTAGGATCTGGGATATGTGTACCCAAATATTGTCTGGCTGGTGAAATTTTATTTATGACACATTATTCAGTGTATGAGTTTATTTTCTATATTTATATAAGTAGTCATACACATTTTGGACTATCACTCCATGAGTTAAATATCTGGTGCATTCACTTGATGGATTTTGTTTCATTGAGACTCTCTTGGTATGTAGGCAGAGTTTTGATATAGGCAGTTTATTTGTACATCGTCTCTCACCCACACAAGCACAGTAATTGCCTTTGCTCCTATTTACTCTTTGTGGTATTTCTTTTTAAATTGTTATATTTTCCAGAGTCATTCTTTAATGAATAGCGCACCAATTCATGGGTGAACTGCTGTTATAAATAAACTGTGGAAAACAAAGAGGTTCCCAAATGGGTCAAACACTGAAGGATATACCTATTTGTATCTTCTAGAAAAACAAACAAAAAAACAGCTTATACCAGGTTGTTTTGACATGCAGTCAATTACAATTAGGACAAACTTTTCCATGAGGATATTATATCAATATATATAATATGAAAGGAAAAAAATAGAAAAGAATAAACAGATAGACATTTAAATATTATATATTTGCACATTGTTGTTTCTATAAAGTTAACTTGTTTTAATCTTACTGGCCTACAATGTCGTACAGCGTATTATTTACCTAGATTTACATTTAGAAATACACATTTTCTATAAAGGAGTTAATCATAATGTGAATGTAATATTCCATAAAAAGTGTCTAATGTTCTGGCGTTCTTCTCAATTCTATAATCGATAAATTACTGCAATTATTGTTCATAAATGCTCAAAAACATCCTTTATTGCCTCATGTCGCGAACATGTAAACATGTTTTCTTCATGTAGAGGAGTATACTGCGTGTTCTGAAAATAATAACCAAAATGGTTATAAAGCATATTACAATGAGTTTCACTTTAAAAGTAGACGTGCGCTGCCGTCTGGCGACTTCAGAATCAGGCAGAAAATCTTTTGAAACAGTTCCCGTTTATGTTTCATAGTTCTTCTAAGCGTTCCCGCTAAGCTATATGCGTTTTTACTATCCGCTAATCTGAATATAGCCATTCATAATGGAAAAATCTTTTAAAACAACTGCAACGATAAATTGCTGTCGGTTGGCGCAGAATCCGGACGTGACGCGATAGTAACGGATGTTGCGTCGATCGAATTTCCGCGTTTTGGGTAGTTGAAATAGTAGGGAGAGTTGCGGACGCAGAGCAAGCGATCTCGAATCCGACTTACAACCACTAACCACAACAACAACAACAACAACAACAACAGCAGCTCCGTGATCGCTCGCTGTGCTGTGAGTTAAGCGCTCTTCATCGCGACGCCGTCGACATGCCGCCGAGAAGCGCGGCAGCAGGGCCCGCAGAAGGCTCAGGAACGAAGGCGGATCTCCAGACAATAGCGAGAACGCGGTGCTGCTGGGGCCCGAACAGTAAACGCGCCCGCCACTGCCACCATCCAGAATGACGGATGCAGCTGCGCTGCTGATGAACGAATAGTCCTGACAGTCTTTAGTTAATAACTAGTGGTAATGGCGAAATGGCGACCAACGGTATGAATCAATGATGGTCTGCCAAATCTGGAAAGGGAAGAGGAAGCTAAACTTACGCTTTCATTGTGCTGTAGCGGATGTTAAATGACGGTTCTGAACATGGTAACTCTTCTATTTCTATTTTTTTGTGCTTTTAGTATGCAGTAATTAGGACCCTTAATGATATAGTGCTACTGTAGTATTACAGTAACCACCAATTAGAAGCTGTAGTACTAAAATACTATACTGTAACTGGTTTGTATATCTGTTTATTGGCCTGCATATTTTCCACACAATTTCTGTTTTTCCTCTAAATAGTAAACTCAAGATACTTCATTTCAGCATTGTATTATGTAAAGCCTATTTTTATCCCAAATGACAGCATTTACAAGTGATTTTATATATTACATATTAAACATCTGCTTTTAATGTTTTTTCAGATAATTATCTTATTCTGACCTCTGCCTTATTAAAGTAACAAGCGTAAAATAGTCAAATGATTTAATATATCCCACACCGCACGGCAGCGGCAAATGTTTTGCGCTGTATAAGCGACCACTGCACATGATAGCGCCAGTGTCAGCATCCACCCCACAATGTGTTTACTCATGTCTGTCAACTGTGTTGTTTACTAGACACAAGGACAAAGGGCTGGGTTTGTGTCTCTCAGTAGAGGAGCTCCAGGCCATAAATCCCATCTGTGATCATGCATGGAAATTTGTTTTAGGTCGATGGACCAGGCAAATGCGCGTTCTCTTATATCTGCGTTACCGTTTAACTGTGTTATTATTGAAACCGCTTGTCCTCCATGCTGGGTCTGTATTCAAACCCAGACAGCGGTAGAGGAACGCACCATTCTGTACTTGAGCATGGAGCCAGTAGTATCAGCCTCACCTTCACACAGTACCTGAAAGTGGATTGGACTGAGGTGTAATAGCGCGGTTATTAAATATCATGTCTGGATTTTCTCACTTGATGATCGGTTGAGCTATCGGCGTGATTATGTCTTTAAGGTGTGTTAATAATGCGTGATGGCTTTAACTAAGTTGCTCTCCTCTGTAGTGGCTTATGATTCATCAGTCTGTATGTGAAGATGGGCGTGGCGTCAGTTTGTAGCCCTAAAGTAGACACTGCTCACAAGCGACTGGAAACAAATCACGATGCTTGACACTGGCTCTCTACCAAAGATTTATGCGAAGTAAATTGCTGTTATGCAGTTTTGCTTTAGAAATTATTAATGAAGTGATCTCTTTTAGAATTAAATGAGATTAATTGGCAGTGTTTGGCTTTTTTGTACAGTTTGATGAAATCATTCAAGATCTACTAGCCATCAATAAATGAAAAATAATATAAAATAAATAGTAATATTTTAAGCTGTCCGGCGCGACAAACAGCATGAATGAATAAGATACCAAACGTACTTTTTATTGTAATTACTGTAGCTTAGATAAGTGATATAGTTTCTTGTGATATTTCATAGCTTCTATTTTGATTTATTTACTTTAGTGTATAATTGGACATGCCAATATTTATCAGTGCTTACTACCATGGTATTATTAAAGTAACGTAAAGCTATAGCTACTATAAAGCTATACTCTAGTTCAGTAATGAATCTGTTTGTGGCCTATATTTGTACAGTTTTTCAATTATTGATATTTTTAGTAATTTTTTATTTTAAAAGATATAGTAATATTTTAAAATATTACTATTTTCCAAATATTTTTACACATTTTAAAAAATCCTGTTTATGATTTTAATATACTTTTAAAATGTAATATTGGATATCAGCTGATCATTCAAGTCATTCTGTACTGATTGAATCTCAAGAAACATCTATTATTATCAGTTGTCTGCCTAAAGATTTTGGTGGAAATAGCAATACATTTTATATTTTATAGGATTCTTTGATAATTAAGTGCAAAGACAAAACATTTGATCTTTTATATCTACATAAACCTTTGAATAATAATAATGTATATTGGGTCAATAGCCCAGTTTACCTAATTAAGTGGGCATAATGCAACAGTTTTAATTCGACATTTAAATAATGGCTTAAAACCGTCAATATCACCGATGAGTATAACAATAATTATATTTGCGTCCATGATAGTGATATTGTTGTTTATTCTGCATGCATTGCAGTGACAAAACATAGAAAGCATATATAAAATTATTTGTGTGTTCAAGCTACCTACCAACTAAATTAGACCCCTAAATTTCTGTCATCATTCTGTTTCTTTTAACACCATACAGCCACCTTACGCCCCGGGTTAACAGGCTCCTTAGTCAATGACTAAACGCTTGTGTGGGGGTGATGTTTGGGGCATGCCTCGGGAATTATTATCGTCCTTCCCTCCGCAAATCCTTTATTTAGATAATGCCCACCTGCGTATCATTACAAAGAATCGACTCATCTCCATCCTGCTGTGTGATGGGAAACCCTGGCAACCATATTAAATCTGTATTCATTGTGTTTTTATTTTCTTTGCCTTCACTGTGCATGATCCGCATCATGTCTGTTCATGTAGTCATTTTGAAGGTTCACAAACCTAGGCAATTTTCTGCTTTGTGAAAACCAGACCTTCTTCCATTTGTAAGCCTGAAGGTGTAGCTGTCTCGGTATGAGAGATACCGCTTTGTGGGTTATTTTGTATTGGCCCCAGTTCAGTTTGTTATTTGCTTTGTTGCGTGATTACAGTGATGGACGGTAACTAGTAAGTAGTTTGCTTTGGTACTGTACAATTTTTCAAGTATCTGTATACTTTACGAATGATTTTATTTTTAGTAACTTTTACTTCATTCAGGAAACATGGGATGAGTACTTTTGCTTTGATTCATTCATAAAACGCATATTATTCTTATAGCACTGTATCGCCTTAGCCCGAATGATCTTAAATAAAATACTCATGCTGCGTTCATATTCCCACGGTTAACAACAACATTGCTGAAAATAATTAAATTAGTACATATTGTTAACTGATTCTAGATAATTATTAGCAAATCTAGATAAGCTTGCTGGTGCTAAATTTGAGGCGGTAATGTTTTTTTTTTTTTAAATGTCCGATTGGATGGAGTGCATCTAAGAGGATGTGACATTGAACATAGTAACTACAGTAATTATCAAGTAAGATGATGCCCTCTGAGGTTTTGTGTTGTGGGAGTTGTTTATTACACCACAGACAAGGTTTGAGAAGGAAAAAAATATTTTAAATATTGTACTTTTGAACACCATAACTTGCTCTCATGTCTTATATAGTGATGTTCTTCTACAAAACAATACGCTTCTTAACATTTTTCTTACTGGTGAGAATTAGATGTTAAGTTAGAAATGAACAAATCTGTGGTGATAATGCCTGCAGCTATGTCCTAATGATGCACCAAAATTTAAATTGACAATCTAGATATATTGAGGTTATTTTGTTATGGATTAGGAGTTATTGAATGAATCGATATTTTATGTAATTTATTTATTCTAGTTCTTTTTTTAAGTGCATTTGTTGTTCAGCCTTGATTTAATTTCTTCCATGTCAAAGTCTTATGGATAAGCGTTTGGCTATGATTTTGTCTACTTTGCTTTTTCTTTAATATGATTAAATAATAATATTTTAGTTAATAGCTAAAAAAATAATAAAAATATTAAATATTATTGTAATTTATAGTATTAATATTGATGGCTTTTATTAGTGCTGTTATGTTTATTAATAATAATCGTCATTTCTTTATTTTTTGCTTGCAAGGCGTCCTTCTGGCATGTATAAAATCCTTTTCCAAATGTTCTTCAGCCGTGCTGGTTGCTTAAAATCTATTTTAATTTCTCTCCAGGACTTGTGAAAAGATTTCTGCAGAAAGCCTGACAAAAACAAAGTGAAATTAAAATCCTGTTTTATTCTGTTATTGATATGACACAGTTGCCAAAGAAGATTCTGTAGTAGTTCTGTGAAACACCAGTGATCTGCTGTCCATGTTTGTTTTCTTTAAGGAGGACAGGCTTTGAAGCTTAGTTTGGACCATATTCCTTTTTGGCCAGGAGTGGGTGTTAAGGAAAACTGGAAATGTTTGCTCACATTTCCATTTGTTTGTCCATGTAAATAATAAGCTCTGTTTACAGTTTTACTCCTTTTTGTAAGTGGAGTATTCTAGATTGTGTGCCATGGATGAAGTATCCTCCTTGGCGCATTGTCACTTCTTGTTGTTTTGTTCATATCCTGAACAAGACATTTCTGCAGATGGAGGATGACCTTGTGATAGCCTTCCAATTTAGCTTCTGTGTGTTCTGGAGTTCTTCACCAAAGCATTTCCTCCGTCTCTGCTTCAGTCACCATACGATGCAAGTGTTCACATTCCTCTGCTTGAACCGCATTTTAAATGCCGTGAGTTAAGTAAAATTTCATACAAAAATTATTTATTTAAATTACATTTTAGTACACATTAACGGAAATATTTGCAGTGTCCTTTTGGAAATTAAGTTATATGATTTGCTTTTGTGACACATACCTAAAACAACCTTTTCCTGCTTTTGAAAGACTAGTGATTAACTGCATGGCTTAAAGGCATAGTGATGATATCTCAAGAATAGGCCTTTTCAAACACAACAACCCTGTAATTTCAGATTTTAGATTAACCACCCTTATATTTGGTAATGTTATTATTCTTCTATTTTCAAGTCAGCAGTTAGTTCATCCACCTTGAGTCCTCCAACCGGACATCCAGCGCCAATCAGAGGCAAAGTCAAAACCCGTCACTCCGAGGAGATGGGCGTGCAGTTACTGAAACACTGTGCAAGGCGACTGCAGTGTGGATAAGTCTGCACTCATTTAGAACACAATCAGAGCACAGATTTACCAGCTTTTTAAACACGGCTAGTGTATCATAAAATGGAGTCTTGTTAACAATCTCATCTATGTCCATAACAATTATCTGAAAAACAGCTCTTCGCACAGGAACTTGCATAGCGTTTTTCCTAACAAGTATTCGTGTAATTGCTGGGTAGAAAAATGTACCAGACCTTTTGTACATTCCCTGGACTCATTAGCAGAATATATCAGGTCTCCAAGGCTTCCTCACCTGTAGAATGTCATAAATAAGCAACTTCTACTTTTGAGAAGCTAAGAGATTTTAGATAATGAATCAAATCCCTGTGAGAGTACTTCCACTTTGGACTATGGTCCAGACTTGCCTGTATTTTATAAACATTGCGTTGGACTATATTACACAGTTTTATGGACTTTTTGTTTGCATGATGAATATTTATTGCAGGATTCATTTGATTATTAACAATAAAGTAACAGCTATGAAAGAACGCAAGTACAATTTCCTTCAAATCCTGAATTAAAGTGATGCTTCCTTGTATCTGTTTTTGCTTTTATTATAGCTGGAAACCCTTTCTAAGCAATGAAGAGCTGTACACTACAAAAACAAAGGACGATGCTAGGTTGTTCTTGGTTAATGATGAGGCGCTTTCTTCAGCAAAACAGAAGTGAGTGTGATCTCAAATGAAAATATTATTGTCACACATTGTGCGGATCGATAGGTAGTGGAATAGTGTAAATCTAACTTCCAGGTCAAAGGTGATGACTCAAGAAAGAATCTGTCACCAGAATGATGTTGCGAAATTCCAATTCCACAGACCCCAATCCGTCGCGACTTTTAATAAACATCAGTAAAAAGCATATCAATGAAAGTATTTAAATCAAAGGAAATATAAGGGTGATTTCTAAATCATTGAGAAGCTTTTGAAAAGCCACTTGGGAGTTGCTCATAGTCAGGTTCACTTGTAGAATGGCATTATAACTCACCCAGCAGTTTGCCAATGCTCTAAACATGCCACATGATGAGGATTCCCTCTGAGATCTGGTTTTGGTGTTTTCTGGCCTCAAAGCCCAAATCCTGGGATTTGCTTATAACTAACGCTTACCATTACTTTAATGGATGTTATTCAGCTGAGAAGCTTTTATAAATGCATATCAATGGTGGTTTCTTGAAAAGGGATGTATAAGAGCAACAATAAATCTTTGCTTTTATTTAAAAGTTTATTTTCCAATGGCAAAGTCATTGAAAACATTTTATCGTAATAAAACCTTTTTTTAAACTAAACACTTTACTATCACTTCGTTTTCCAGGGCACCATGCAATAGACTCTATACAGCAGTCAGGGTTCAGTCTTACCTCAGCCAGTGACCAGCCCTCAAAACCCAATCTCCTAATTCTATTACAGAATTATTTCCTTTTAAAAAATATTATATTTTCCAAATGGAAAAACCAGATCGATATTATACGAAAAGCGTATAATATATTTTATCTGACGTCATATAATGTCATTTTTTTAGATGTATTTATCAGAACTACTGGCCCGGCCCATCTAGAAGAGATCAGAAATAGGGTTGAAGAAGCTGGGTCGAGTCTTTATCAGAGGTTGCACAGGCTGTAGGCCCAGCACTGAGGTTGGGCAGAAAGTGTGCAAAACATTGCACCTTTTTTTAAAATTATATAGATGTTTGTGAATCCATAAATAACCGCATTAGATAGCAGTAACTGGTTTATAAGATTTTTAATTAATCTAACAAAGATTTCAAATAAGACTAATAGCATACTGAAGCGGTACAGTATTCTGATGCTAGAATCCGTTTCCATTGTCAAGATGGTACCAAGGCGAACCATACCGTACCAATTTTGGTACTTACAGCTAAATAAGTACCTACTTTGTAAAGGTATAAAGGTGAGGAAGCTAAACTCTCTATACATAGAACCTGATTAGTTATTTAGAATAGTTACTTTGCGTGATCAGCAGGATCCCCCTTACTTGTTCCGCTCTGATGTCATAACGAGTTTATTAACATTGGCTTATTTATATCAGAGTCGTGAAAGCGAAACAAAAATATAAAGCCTTATTTTATAATTTAATATTTTGCACAGACAATAACCCGTTTCTCAGTATGTGTTTCTTTTTCTGTTCTTGTGGACTGATAAAAGTCATAAAACACTAATTTTACTCTTATTATGGGTTTTAAGGTTTTCAGAATTGTGAGAATGTAGTTTTAAAAACTCAAATCTGTGATAAAATGATAAAATAAATATCCTGACAGGGATTTTTTTTAAAGCTTTTATCTTGTTAATGTTTATATTCAAAAAAAAAAAAAAAACTACTTTTGAATGGTAAATGTAGCTTACCAGCCACAACAATGAAACCAAACTTTTTACTAGTAGTGTATTTTCCAATGGTTTAATCTTGGTGCCCCAAAGCTCTACTATAAAGTCATGAGTCCATGCCGTCAGTAAGCCTTAATAAAACTTTCAATCATATTATTAGTCATCACTTTTTCTAGTGGTCACATTTGTACTGTTTTAGGAGGAGAAGATTATCATCTTCAAAACTGAGTAAGAACAATATGAACATCATCTCAGATCATTAATCATCATTTATCAGATCATTCACATTATAAATAATCTTATAGAATATACACTGACAATTAATCATGTGCAGCACACAGTAAACTTCTCATGCTGTTGTATTCCATACCTCATGCTTGCTTGTGCCCTGGGAAGTTGTGGCAACTATGTCGATGATCCTTGCCATTTACTGCTTTTACAACTCATAGTGGTCCAATGCCTTTTGTAGGCTGCAGTTTATAGATTTACATTTTTAAGAACAGTCTTGTATCATTATACAAATGTTTCCCTTTTCTAGGAACTCCTTAAGTGGCCGCAGCACAGAGACCCATGACTCTGTGGAAGCGGATCTGTGCTTCCCCTGGATCTTGGGCGTCTTCTGGCTGCCTGCTTTAAACTTCTACAAGGTGTTGAGAGCTTCATTAAAGCCGAGCCCACCACCAAACATGAAGCATGATAAACACCTGGAGCAGTGCGAACGTATCATCATCTGGAGAGTCTGGCAAGCGGTGAGTAACTGTACACTGATGTTTACTTGGATTGTTCCCTTCGTTCAGTCAGTAAAGCATCTGTTTAACAAGCCTTGATTTTAGTTTAGTTACACTGCAACCTTGGCAGGTGACCCTTTGGAAATGTGTTGTATATAAAAACAACCCTTACAGTAAACCTTTCTGTTAGTGGAAAAAACAGTAGCTCAAATTCAGCTCTTCCTTTTTGCATAGATGAGGAATCTTATTATAATCTTATATATATATTACTCTACAAGTTTCCACCCATAGCCAGTTTTCACATGTGTGTGATGTACACCAGTTACAAAACCATGGAAAAAATGTTAGCAGAGGGCATGCTGATGTAGGCACAGTACATTACATTTCGTGTGACAGCTGTTTGTGTAGCTTCTCACTGGACAAAGGCTCTGTATTAAGTGCTGCTCATTCTGAAGTGAAATACCACATTTAATAGCATGTTTTACTCCAAAAACTCACTTCATAACATCAGTGGGTGTTTTGAAATATTCATCAATATTTCATAGTATTAAGCAGTGATAAAATTTATAATGATTAACATTTCATTTTAAGATATAATTTTCCTCATTGTAAAATTATAAATTCTAATAATTAATATAATAATAATAATAATAATAATATGGTAGAAAATTACTGTTTATCCAGAAATATCTAATAGGCATTTCCTGGTTTTCTTCTTCAGGACAAATTTGATTGGGCTTTCCTTGAGAGCCCTCATAGTATTTCGGAAGGGAAATTTATTTACTAACCACAGAACCACTGCTGCACTAAAGGATGCACAACAATTGCATCTTTGTCTAATTGCAATTTACTCGCATTTTTCAGTTTCATTTCAAGTGTCATTGCAGCCCTAATTCCGTAATTCAGATGTATGCCATTAGAAAATTGTATATCGTAAGATTTAAACTTATATTGTTTTAACCATAATTCAGCAGAAAACAGATGATTTTTGTTGCAATATCTGAGGTACAAGTTATAAAAGGCATAATCCTATTCTGGAGAAAGAGGGTAGGAACAGAAGCTCATTTGCATTTAAAGACATGCGAAAACAGCGTAATTTCTGCTTACACTTCAAATCGGCATTTAGTGTGATACAATAAATTATTTTAAGCTGGAAACTTTGTAGTACATTCTGAGGACACCTGAGACTTAATGCACTTTGTAAAAAGTAGCCACAACGAGATCTCCTTTAAATGATGTTTTAAGCTGTTCATGCTCTATTACATTAATTTCTAGTTAAAATCAGGCAAACACTAGCACTACTTAACTAGCACTTCCTCTGCTGCCTGTCTGCTCTTTGTAGACAAACTACTGGAAAGTAGTAGATAGGGGTTCAGGCAACAATTGGTACTAGCCGTGAGGAGCACTACGGGATGAAGAACTTTTTGTGGCTCCAGGCCAGGCGCAGCTTTCGAGCCCACCTGTGGCAAAGTACCAACCTATGGAGGTGAGGGTGATATGGGGTAAAGCAGAAAAAGACCACGGACCCAGTAGATGACGGCGGTGAGTGTCGCCGTCATTGCCGGATCTTCCCTGCGGTCGCAGCCGGCGCCAAGACACCACGGAGTATGCTGCAGTAGCTAAAGGAGGAGCAATGGCAGACGGCAGTGAAAGCTACTTGCAAACCCCTAAGGCAGCTAGGATTATACTACGATGGCGTTTGGGCGGATCAGAGGCATGACCATGCCATCGAGATGCGAATATAGCAAGGAGAGTTAAGGCTGAGCGCCAGAACCAAGCACAGATCCCAATGCGCTGAGCATGCGAGAGCGGTCGCGAACCTTTCATGAATGCTTTGATGCCAGAGAGATGAACCCGCGTAGAAGTGGCGGTCTGCTCCAAAGCCTGGAAACCAGGAAGAAGATGCCTCCCATATAGGCTGGTGTAGCCCAGCGTGAAGGTCAGCTGGCCAAGCACCTCCTGGGAGCCAGTCGTTGGTGATGTTAGGTTAGTGGCGTCTTTGTTGTAGTGGTAATAGATGCGGGAGGAGATCACAAAGAAGATATCCGCAGCTGCCAGGTTGACCATGTAGATGGCTGTGCTGAAGTGAACGTCACGAGGCATTTGGCACAAAAAACCTCGCGGGTGCTGTGGCATTGCTGGCTACACGAATAGAATCACGCTGCCGAGATCTTGTAGTAGGTAGCGGTAACTAGTGTCCACCGTGCGATTGTGAATGGATATGTGCGTTGTATTATGGAATCCATGATCACTTTTTTAAGCAGCTGGGCTTAGTTTGCATCCAGTCAAAACCTGCACTTCTTACTGTCAGAACTAATTATAAAGAACCTATCTTTGTGGCAAGAGGAAAATAGCTGTATTGTTAGTAAATGCTTACATTTTGAATTAGAATATAATAGGAGAGTTTCAGGCAGTATGTTGTGAGACATTTTTAAAAAATTGAGAGTACAATCCAGCCACCTCAAAGCATAAAGAAATTTACAAAGTTACAACTTCCTCTTCATATAAAGAAAAACTGCACATGGTCATAATCAGCCCAGGGCAGCTATTGTCTATATAACCTGGGTTTATAAAATGTAAATGTAAAGTGAATGAATTATGACAGAGAGGTCTTTATTGAACCTTGCCAGTAAAAAAGCGTAGAATTTAATGAGAAAGCTAAACTGCCTGACATTTTGCGCATTTATTCTTTTTATATATATTGAATTTGATTGAATAAAAAAAATGTCTGCTGTATTGATAATGCTTAAATATTTAGCTTAATGTATTGCAAAAAACGCTGACAGATAGTTTTGATCATTTTGGAATCTATACCTAAGATTATATAATTTGAGTCAGCTCAAATGTCTGCTTATATCACATCCCCAATTTATACCATTGCTTTTTATTTTATTTTTATTCTAAAGATTCCTATCATTGAGTCATGTCAAATTACACTATATACCATATGCTGTGTATTAATATAATTTCTTTGGGTTAATCTTTGTTTGTATATAGAACCATTGAATGTATATAGAATAAATAAACTTTAACAAACTCATAGAGGCAGCTGTTTCTTAATGAGAAAGGTGCTTAGATAGCATAGATAAAGTATAATAAACTCACCATTTGCTTTATCCCATCCATCTTTGGCTAAATAATCTCTTTGCAATCTTAGTTGGATCTGACAGTATATTCTGCACTCCTCTCAAGAAGCTAGTGAAGGTGCATTTAACAGATAATATTGGAAGTCTTTATATGTGTAGGAGTCACACTAAATCCAATAAGCGTGTGTGTGTGTCGTGCATCCTGCCATATAACTGTTCAAATCTGGATAGGGCTGTGGGTTATTATTAATATAGTAGTTGAAAGCTCTGGGGCTTGTACAATATACTTAAAATATGAGCCAAAAGTGTATCGTGGATGATATTTCCAGTTTCAATTTTAAGATTGTTGTTTACAGACTGAAAAAATAAAAAAGTCATTTAAATTTATTCTATTGCTTAATATTTGTTTTTGGATCAAACTAGATACAGTTTCATAATGCATGATTTACAAGCACCTAAAGTACTTCTTCAGTTGATCAAACAATGTTCTGCTAATTTTACTTGACTTTGATCTTGCCATAACCTTTTTGGTTGTCTGTAATCTTATCATTTCCCACAAGAGATATTATCTTACTAAACATGCATATGAGTTTTGCAAAATATATACATAACTGAAAATTATTTTTTAAATCATATTAAAAGCCATAAGTCCAATTTAGTAATGTTTTACTCGTATGCCATAATTTTGTAAAATGAATTTGTGACATTATACGTGTAGGAGTTTTTGGAGGGAGTGGTTGCTTTATTTTTTGTAGAGAGTTTCTCTGCACTTTTTTTGTCACCCTTTCTGCTTTTACTTTCACTTGTCTGTCGGTCAAGGATGCTGGCCTTGTGCTGTCTCGCTGAATTTTTCCAGGACTTGTATGTTTTGACCTATTTAAGTCTTAAGCACTACACAGGAAATATTACTTTTGCTATGCGTATACAAAAACTCATCTCATTCATCTGAATTCAGTGAACAATTTCCTAACAATTTTTCTCAGAAACAAATCTTGACAAATCATCACACACATTGCATAGGTAGATCAGATTAAAATATATTTTATCTTACTTATGTTTACTTAAGTTTCAGACCATATTGTTGTTGGAGTATCACAACTATAGTGTCTATATTCACACAGTGCATTTAATGCCATTTGGGTTGCTCTGGAGAAATTAATTCACGAAGTCTTGCTGCTAGTGGCACACACGTAACAAAGATACTATTGGTATCTATACGGTGAATCTGTCAGATACCTATTTTTAAACCAAAACATTTTAGGCAGCGTAGCCATAGTTTCCTAAGTCTGACATTTTGTGAATCATTTATTTTGTAACTTTGTCCTATTTTTTATTTTTGCAAGAAATAAACACATGACATTTACTTGAAGTTTTTCATTTTATTAGCATTTACTGCTCTGAAAAAGAACAACAGGTTTCAGCTCTCTCAAACTTTTGAGCTGGAAATGTCTTGGCCAGTGTTGCTCTGCCTGCGCTCCATTCAGACTCCTATGTGTGTGGTAGCAAGATCAAATGCAAAGCCTTCTGCCTATCGCACACTGTTTAAATGCCCTTAAGAGGTATGATTTGAGTGTGAGTGTGGCCCCTCGACCATGTGATTGCACAAGGAATGCAGTGTGAGTGTTTAAGCAGGGCCTGTTCAGTCCTGTCAAAAGCTTCTGAAATGCAGCTTGATTTGGGACGTTCAGTTGTTTCATCGTTGCTTTTAAAACCGTATTCAGAAAAGGATATTTAAAAATAAAAAGAATAGGATAATGTGAATCAGAAATTTCCATAAATATAATAATAATAATAATAATAATAATAATAATAATAATAATAATAATAATAAAGAATACTGCTATTTGCTGGTAAATCTCTAACCACATGTAAGCGCACACCCTGCAGGCCTGTTCATCATCAGCTTAATTTGTTACACTGACAAACCTTGGTATAATCAGTAGACCAAAGCCCACATAATGTCATCATTCCCAAGTCACTCCCTTTTCCTCTAACTGTTGGGGTCAGGCTAAACGGATATAATGGAATTTGTTTACCTAATCGCGATTGAAAAACAATACAAACTGTCCCGAATTGCCCAACAATTAACATAAAATGACACATAGTAATATGGCAATATTGCTGAATATTAATATACATAAATTAGAGGTGTATGGCATGAATACATTGAAATGTAAAACACTTTACAGGTTCAATTAACATTTATCTCATATGAAAAACAGTGAACAACAGCATTTAACAGTTGGATTTCTACATATGTATTTTGTACAAATTACTAATGTATTGAATGAACATAAATTAATTTATGAACTTGTGAAATAAATACAAACTTGGATTATTAAATGCTGTAAAGTTTTAATTGTCAATTCATGATACATTTAGACTTTGTGAATGTTAAGCTTGAAAAGTTTAAGGCTCATTTAATCTGTTGTTTGTCTCTAAATATAGCACTTTGTACAGAAATACTGGCTTTTCTTTGTCAGATTTCAGTAATATACAGTTCTCATGCAATTACAGGTTCAATAATCTGTTAAAGAAAATGGTAGTCGAGTTAAGCCTGTAAACATGCATCCATTCTAGCACCAAGATGATACTCAAATTTCATACTTCTGCAAGTTAGTCAGTCTCTCAATAAGTTATCAGTCAATATGTCCTGTGCCAACCAATTCCTAACTTTGGCTGCGTATGTCAGGTTAGGGAATTGAATATGAAATAGTATTAAAAAAAACTATTGCTGCCTGATTTGGTTATATTGTAGACTCTTCTATGAGATGAGTTTAACTTTAAGAGATTTGATTTTATTCATCGAATCGCTCGTCTCAACACTGTCGCCAATTGTGTTGTTTAACGTGTTTTTGCGACAGCGTAAGACTTCCGTTTAATAGAGTTCTGAATTGTCTCAGAGGTGAAGTAATAGATCACTGGGTCAAAGCAACAGTTGGTTACAGCGATGCAAAACGCAATTGGATAAATTGTCCTGACCACTGACTCCGCGAGTGCAGTTTGTAATAACCTGACTGCGAACCAGCGTGCAGAACACCAGATTGACATTGAACGGAATGAAGCAAAAACAGAAAATGAGCAAGTGCACCACAATCATACGTAATATCTTAGCCTTGTTCAGCTGCCCACCACGCGACTGATGGTCTCTGGGTGTCGAAGGTCTGTAGGACCTTCATGGAGCAAGTAAAGTTGATCATCAATTTGAATCAGGAAGCCCACAGTTTCAATAAACACCACAACTTTTGATACCTTGGACTTCCACTGGGAATTTGAGTAGTTTTCAAACAATGCGTTTATTGTTAATTATATGAAGTAGTGTCCATTACTAAACTTGCGGCAGTTAGGCCTCCCGACAGCAGAACCACCCAGATCACACAGCAGGCGATTCTAGCATTGCGCTTGGTCCTCAAGCGTTCTTGACGCGAAGGGATGAACGATCGCCAAGAAGCGGTCCACGCTGATGCATGTGGAGGAAGAGGATGCTGCCGCACACATGTTGGTGTAAAAACAAGGCCACTGAGATTTTGCAGAGAGCATTACCAAAAGGCCACTGTCGGTTAATAAAGTAGAATGTCCTGAAAGGCAAGCTGAAAACGGCAGGTGTCTGAGACCACAAGGTTCAGCATGTATGTTGTGGTCTCGTTGCATATTTTCAGTTTGCAAAGAAAGATATACATGGCCACCATGTTGAAGAGCAGCCCAAGAATAAAGACAATACTGAACACGGAGCTGTATAACACATATTTAAAGTCATCTTTGGTACAGTTTGTGTTTGAATTGTTCTCTGTCATTGTCGTCGATTAGAGTTTGACTTCAAAGTAATCAGTCAGTGCTTTTAAAGGTCAGAACCAGAACATGAAATTCATTGAAACTCCATGTAAAAGTATACAAATCCAGTGTGTATACATTTCGCAAAGCTGCCAGAAGAAGCTTCTTACCATTTGTGTTGCGTAATCCTACTGTCAGAGTGCAAAAAGCTCTTGCAAGCATATGCATGAGCAAACCACGTCAATTTGATTTCTTTTCCTCTCAAGACATAATGGATGCTTTGCGCATGGTTTAATAGGTAGTCGCCCTTGTTTACCGGCACAGGAAGATGGTTGTTTGTTCTTATCCACAGTACCAAATAGTTTAGAAGATTGTTCACCTCAGTCTTGAGCCTTTCATGAATGGAGGATCCATACTCAGTTGATGATGATCTTCACAACGAAGAGTGATGTGAAATTTCCACCAAACAGTCTGATTTCATTTCAGTTTCATGTTCCTTTAAATTGGCTTCCCCTCGGTGCGTGACTTGAGGCGTGATCATCTTTGTCTCGTCAAGATTTTAGTCATAGCCTGTCACTTTGTTGTAGCCATTTGAGGCTTTTAAAGCCCAACCTACTGTTCAGCCTCTGGTTTTCACAGTGAGTTTTTCTTCATGTGACAAGTGGAAATAGACGAGAGGGTGGGGCTGGAGTTAAAGCACCTCCTCTTTATCTGTTACACTCTCATGCACGTACCAGACATGAGAATGAGTTGTCTGTCGTCGAGTTCACACAGGTTTGAATGCTTCTTTTAGAATCGTGCTTGACTATTATAGGCAGGCATTACTTCTGTAATGTTAAAGAGAAACTTTTATCTCCTCCCAATTTAAATTGTTTGTTTGCTTCATTACATAATTAGATATTCATTGCATAATTGGATGATATATAGTAGAGACTATATCTTAAGATTGGTGCCACCTAAACCATGTATCATTGGTCATTACTTAAGGAAAAAGGCTTGAGGAAAGCACAATAGTATGTAATAAGTATTTGTGATTCTCAGATGCTAGAATAAGCAGTTTTTGAGACAAGTTTGACTTTTCTATTTAAAAATCAAGGTGAATCCACTGTTTAATTTAGTTTTAGAAAAGCATATGTTATAGTCACACAGTATATTTTGATTGTTCAGACCTTTGCTAGAAAGTGGGTTGTTGTTTTTATTTTGATTTGTTCCTTGGTTATCTTTTTGATTAGAAGTGTGTGTGTGTGTGTGTTGTGTGTTGTATGCAAGAGCACATTGCTCACTGATTCCTAGGCACTTATAAAGAGGGCTTGCCAGTCCAAAGTTCACACTTTAACTCTGTGTGACATCATACGTAACACATTATGCAAACCCATACAGCTTGTGAATTAAGGGAGCGTCAAGTTCATTTTACTTTTTGTCCAACTGGTTATTTGAATGAAATTTATTAAATGAAAAAAAAAAAAAAAAAGATCCAGTCTTTACCCTTTTCCTCTTCAAATTTTGTAAAAATGTGAACACCAGGAAAATAATTTTTCTATTTTTCTTTTCTTTATTTTCATTATAATTACTTAAAAAAATATGTGTGTGTGTATATATATATATATATATATATATATATATATATGTGTATATATATGTATATATATGTATATATATATATATATATATATATATATATATATGTATGTATATATATATATATGTATATATATGTATATATATATATATATATATATGTATATGTATATATATATATATATATATATATATATATATATGTATATATATATATATATATATATATATATATATATATATATATATATATATATATATGTATATATATATATATATATATGTGTGTGTGTGTGTGTGTAAATCACATAGTATTCAAGTTAAAATCAATCATGCAACTGCTTCTTTTGTGCAGGACTCTCCTCTCTTTGACCTCCTCAAACAGTCTCGTGAGGAAGGACCTGGTGAACAAGCAGAGCCCCGCTACTCTAAACCAGCCCCTGCATCACAACCACACCGCTGCTGACCTGTAAGTCATGATTCGTCAGACCTAGAGCTGTGCAATTCTGAACCGCACAACATCCTGTTCAATAGGATATGACGTCATATGATACAGAATCAACTCTTGTACTACTTACCTTTTTAATGCTAGAAATAACTGAAATTAAGAAATCAATTATTTTGATATCAGTTTCAAATTCAGTTATTCATGCCTCCTTCCTAACATTCTCTCATGCTCAAACATGAGGACCTGAAGGTATTCAGCCTTTGACACAAAGTACCTCAGCACAATAGGTTTAGCATTAATCTTAATTTAAAAAGGCGCTTTAAATGTTCATAGTTTACTTATTGATTTTTACTTTATAATTGACACTTTTTGGGCCATTTTTAAGGGATTATATTTAATTCTGTTATTAAATTCCGTTTAATTCTGGACTGTAGTTCATTTTGATAATAAAAATGCTTTTTGGAATTATTTTGACTTATTTAGTTTCGCAGCAGAGATAGTTGTTGAAATAGCTATGAAAAGCTTTAGTCATGGTTTAGTGTTTTGCTGTACTTTAAGATTAATGTTTTAGGGTGACCTTTTGCGTGAGAAAAAAGTAGTGTGATTTCCTTTGATTACAAAACAGAGAACCAAAACCAGAACCAGTCTGGGTTTTTTTTCTTTTCTTTTTTTCAAACAAGCTCATAAATAGTTAGGCTCTTTGCTATGCTCTGTGTGTGTGTGTGTGTGTGTGTGTGTGTGTGTGTGTGTGTGTGTGAGTGTGTGTGTGTGTGAGTGTGGTGTGTGAGGAGTGAGTGTGAGTGTGAGTGTGTGTGTGTGTGTGTGTGTGTCTAAAATGGTCAACCACTTGCACACAGTCGGCCTCATACGCTAGTTTTGTTGCAGTGGTGGAAACAGTTGACATTTGAGTTCATGCAAAATCACGTTGCATTAATATTTTCTCACTGTGCAGAGTGTCTGTGGTTTTAAAATCCCCTTTGAAACAAAGTTATTGCATGAGCAAACAAATATCTTCCCCTCCAGTGAGTTAACTCCTAAAAACTGCTGTGACTGGATCATTGAGCTTAGTTAAATCAGTCTGGGGAGTCGTGGACTGCGGAGAAACCACTGGAAAGGCTACGGATGGCAATTTCTATTGAGGGGGAAATTTGTCAAAATGTGAATGTGATGTGTTTGACCTTCTTACGTTCTCAGATATCTGTCTCCTGCGGCCGAGCCATCATCCCCAGCGACAGAGGCAGAGCCCCCCACACCCGGCACAAGAGCACTCCGCTCAAACTCTCTGAGCCTCTTCTACAAAAAATGTAGGTTAAAAGCAAAGCATGTAAATGACATGTAAAGCTGTTTTTTTGTTAGTTTATAATTTATTGTGTTGGATTTTCTCTCCTAAAATAAATGTTTATATGTTATACAGCGGGTGAAAAATAAGTATTGAACGTCACCATGTTTCTCATCAAATATATTTCTAAAGGTGCTGTTGACACAAAATGTTCACCAGATGTCGATACCAACCCAAGTAATCCATACATACAAAGCAAACAAGACAAACTGAGTGTAATGAAATGGAATGGCACAGGAAAAGTGAATTAAGCGTATTGAGCTACTGAAATGTATTTAATACAGTTTGTACAGAAGCCTTTTATTAATGACAGCCTCAAGACACCTCCTGTAGTCCCGTACACTCAAATCTTGAAGGATCTGTGGGATTCAAGTCAGGCGACTGGCTGGGCCATTCTAGCAGCTTTATTTTCCTTTTCTGAAACTAATTGAGAATTTCCTTGGCTGTGTTTGGGATCATTGCGGATATGTCCACTCTTTATCTCCATCCTGTTACTGTAGTTGTTGGGACTATACCAGCTGGTATTATCTTCCACTGACTAGGGGCAGGTTTTCTTTCTATTTACTGATAGATTTCAGCTGGGGTCTTTGTTTTTCCATGCCTTTTTGAACCTCCCTTTCTTCATGTGTTCCCCTGTGTCATTCCAATTTATTACAAATAACATAATTTCTTAAATTATTAGGTTTTTTTTTTTTGTATGTATGTATGAATTACTAGGGTTGTTGGCTGGTGAAAACGTCAACAGCACTTTTAGAAATACTCTTACCAATCCTTGTTTTTTTGGTTTTTTTTAATGCTCATCAAGGCTGTTTATTTGATAAAATAATATTTTTACAATTTCTAATCTTCATTGTTCTAATATTATTTTTATGTACTTTAAAATAAAATTTATATCTGTGACATGGCATTGAATTTTCATAAGCCGTTTATTCTAGTGTCACACAATCTTTCAGAAATCATTCTAATACACTGATTTATTTGTTGAAGAAAAAAAATTACATTTACTGACCCCAAATTTTTCAATAGTAGTGTAAATTGAAACGCAACATTTCTTTTGTGAAAAAACTTCTTTTGCTATTTTATAAATGAAAGAATCCTAAAGAATCAAATATACAGTCTTGATGAGCATAAGAAACCTCTTATTAAAAAAAAAAAAAAACATTACAAATTTTACTGATTACAAACTTTTGAACTATATTGTATATATACTTATTACCAGGGAAATAAATCCTTAATTGTTTCTGTTTTTCAGTGTACAGGATGACATACCTGCAACTGAAAACACTGTTCTCACATCTGCTGACCTCACACCCAGAACTGGAGCCAATAATATGGACCCTGCTTCAGCACACCCTCCAGAACAGTATGAATTAATGCGTGACAGACACCTGGATCAGGTACTACCAGCTCTTTTTTTCATGAATGCTGTAATATCCTGCATTTGCGTTCTGTTAACTTAAATGCATGTTAAACACAATATTTGAAACCATCAACTGCTTGTTTTATTTACAGTTGATTATGTCAGCTATGTATGCCATATGCAAGGTGAAAAATGTGGACTTGCGCTTCAAAACGATAGTTACCGCTTACAAAGAGATGCCTAATACTAATCAAGAGGTGAGAGTCAACCTGTCTTTTAAATGATTGGATTCTGATGATGCATTAAAGAACGAATCTAAAGTGAAACACTCTAAACTCTTTATTTTCCTGAATGTGTCAGACATTTAAGCGTGTGCTTATCAGAGAGGGGGCAGTACGACTCCATCATTGTCTTCTACAATCTGGTCTTCATGCAGAAGCTGAAGACTAACATTCTTCAGTATTCCTCTCTCGGGTGAGATACTCGCTTTTACTTTCATCAAGCAAACTTTACTTGTATCATACTGCCCCCTAGTGGCATCAAGTGATGTTTAAATGAAATAAAGAATTCAGTAGAACTTTTGGTTGACTTGAGGGTGTTTTCATTTGTCTCGTAGCCTCCTCCTCTGTCTCCCATTCCCCGCATCCCCTGCAGCCCCTACAAGAACTCTCCTCTGCGGGTGCCTGGCAGCAATAACGTCTATGTCTCCCCTTTGAAAAGCAGCCGTATGTCCCCAGTGGTCATGACACCACGGAGCAGGTCTGTGTGCAATCAGGAGCTCGTCTATCACTTTTGGACTCTTTAAATCCTGAATAGTCTATCGACAAGAATTCTTTTTTGCTATATTATTGGCGTGGTGGTCAGTGAGATTGACTAGTTTAAGCGATTAATTACATACAAAATAAAAGTTATGTAACATATGTTGGGGCACTATGTATATTTATTATGCATATATAAATACAAACACATGCATGTAGGTCAAAGACAAACGGGTTTAACCATAACAACAAGAAGTGTAATATTGCTGTTAGTTGTTGTTGTTTTTCCACCTAAATTTAAAAATTTTTCTCTTTTTAAATTAATTGCAATTTTGTTTTTCTGAGCCAAAATTAAATATTATACAGTTTTTACACATGTATATAAAAAAATACAACTTTTTAGGTTGATAGACAAACACACACACACACACACACACACACACACATATATATATATATATATATAATATATATATATATATATATATATATATATATATATATATATATATATATATATATATATATATATATATATATATATATAAACAGTTGTTGACAAGCTTTCACTTGATTATGTGAATTTGTGTGAGTTGTTTTTATACTAATCATGCTGTATCTTTTTTTTTATGGTGTCCTGGACAGAATTCTTATATCTATTGGCGAATCCTTTGGGGTTAGTGATAAAAAGCACTTATTAAATGTTCAGTCTATTTCAAATGTGTTAGACTTTATTTAAAAATCTCTTTTCTCATCTCAACAGTCTGCAGACAAATTTCAGAAGATTAATGAGATGGTGAGCAGCACCGATTGGTCCCTCAAGAGAAGTCTGGATGGAGGCTCCGCCCCCAAGCCCCTGAAGAGGTTACGCTTTGACATGGATGGACAAGATGAAGCTGATGGAAGGTGAGATTATTTATGTTCTGGGGTTTTTTTTATTTATCTCTCTTATTTTGAGTCCAGTGAATCATCAAGAATGTTTCTTCATTTTTAGCAAAACAGCGTGTAGTCAACACTGATCCAGAAGCTGGCTGAGATGAGTAAGTTTCCTGCAGTCTTCATGCGTGTCTGTTGTCTAAATTGTGAGCTGGATTTCCCAGAACCACAAGACACTCAACCCATCACACTTCCTCCTGCCTATTTTTTTTTTTTTGGCAGTTTTTCATTATGAGTCAGTCAGTCTGAATAATTTAAAAAATAATCAGATAAACTAAATATTTGTGAAGCAACACATACTTCAGCTTGCTTGATTATTTTATTGTTTATGTGGAGAAAATATTGTTTGTAAGGGAATTATAAAGTCTTGGATCAGTGAAATAACAACCTTACATCATGTAAAACATGTTGAGCCACATTAAAAAATGAGCTATACATACCTGCGATAAGCAATAATCACTTTATAACAAGATCCTCATATTGGTCTTGTTTTGGATGCATTCTTCTCTGCACTTTTGCATTACTTCGCCTTTTGCTGCACTATTAAATTTAAAGCAAAAACAGTTGTGCATTTTGGTTTTATTAACCGGTTAACGGCCAGGACTGGAGCAATTGTATCTAATATATATCTTATATATCCTGCAAGAAAAAAAGATGTGACAGGATTGGGCGCTGGTGTAATGTGTGCAGATAATTCAGCTTTGCCATCACGGGAATAAATTAGAATTTACTATTTTAAATTTAAAGTTATTTTAAATTAGATGATATTTCACAATATTTATTTTTTACTATATTATTTATTATTAATAGATGTTATATTTCTGTGCAGTTTTTCTTTCCTTTTCCAGAGTTTTCCTTTTTATAATTAAGAATGCTAAATATTCTGAATAGAATATATTTTCTAATAGAAACCTTGCACAATACTGTAATCAGTCAGTGTAGAAGAATCATTCAGTGCCACGTTAGGCCTATCACTTAAACGGTTTTCTTGTCTTTTTAGGCTCGACGCGTACTCGTATGCAGGAACAGAAGCTGAAGGAGGAGTCCGTTAAAGAGCATCCAGAGCCCTAAATAAATACAGTTTTTAATGCCTGAAGAAAACCACTCCGCCATTGAAAGGGAAACGCTGACTTGCCTGAGTGTTATATGTTGCTACATTTTGGACGACTCCACATGTTTTAATATTTAAGTGGTGCACTGCATTTCCTGAGATAGCATAGGTGCTTTACCTGTGCTATTTAATTTTAGGTTTAAGTGTGTGAGGGCCCATGAAGGAGGTTTTATACTTTTAGTAGTTTATGTTGAGGAAGTAACGTGACGCATACCTCTTAAAGGGACAGTTCACCCAAAATGAAAACGATATCATTTACTCACCCCCCCCAAGCTGCTGCTCCTCCTCCGGCTGAACACCAGGGACGATATTTCGAAGAATGTTTGCAACCAAAGTTAATAGACTTCTGTAGTGCAGGCGGAAAATACAATGGAAGTCAATCAGGTTTATGAACTGTTAGGTAACTAAAAATTGGAACAAATTGAGGGTGAGAACGATGACAGAATTTTTTATTTTTGGTTGAACTTTTCTTTGATAATTGATCTACTAACGTATACAATCTGGCTGATTTAGTGTGTCTTGATAATTTATTGTTTTGTTTAGTTTTTTTTTAAATTTTCATTCATTTTAAAGCTGCCTACTTTTTCCTCATTGCTGTACAGGAAATTGAGATTTACGCCACAGTGTTTCCTTGAATCAAGTATTGAACCCTGCTGGTGACTTCTCTCATTTCTTTTGAGGACCCCCTTATAGAAGTAAATGGAATTAATTTTGAAACTGTTCTAAATTGGTTGCAGTTCAAGCATTGCTGGGGTTTTAGGATGTGATTGTTGTGTGCGTGGAAGTGCACGTGTTTGTCAACACAGACCATTGTCTGTTTGACTTTTCATGTTCTTCCTGGACCGCATTGTTGTTTTTACTGTTGGATTTTAAGAGCTTTTGCTGTTGGATTTGTAGAGCTTTTGTTACTAATATTCAAAACAATTATGTTATACCTCAAATGTTCATTTTTGAAAAATTATGTAATGCCTCAAATGTTTAACAACTGTTTGTTAAAGAACGATAAAATGTGTCCTGTTTTGATTTAAAGAAGACAGTGGCACATTTGCCTGCCTCTTGTAACCACAAACTGAGACCGTAGCCATAGCGCATGGTGCTAAAATGATAAATCACACCTGTTTTTTCTTTTGTGTTGGCAGATACACTTCCTACCGGAATGCTGTTTGTCAAGAAATGACATGCTCGCAAATGTCTTTCTCACAATAGTAGCGTTTAAACTTCAGAGATTGATCTCGCATCGTCTTGTTTTTTTGGGGGTTGTTTTGAAAGATCATTTTTACTTTGAAATCATTTCTGCATCCCATATTCCCAAAAGTTGCAAAAGCGTTGATTTCTTAAGTAGGTTAATCTTCTGAACGATGACTGGAACATGTCTGTGCATGAAGGCAGGAGATGAAATTTAATATGTTCACTCAAATTCCCCTCGCATCATTTAGGGTTACTAACGTGCTGCTATCGTCATAGCATAGACGCTCACAAAGGCTCTGCTTTGTCAGCAGTGGGTTCTTTTAAAAGGTTATCAGTACATCTTTATCAGAAGTGCTTGTGCTTATGGAATTTAACCCAGTTACTCTGAACCAAACTTTCACATTACATTAGGAAACGAATAAGGGGGCTGTAAAATGCACATTTGCATATATAGTTGTGGTTTAAAGCTGGCATGCACAGTTCAGAGTAAACTGCGTTTTGTTTTGCATCTGAATGGCTTCTGTCAATTGCCTAATGATAAGCATTGGACATTGGACTTTTACGTACCTGCTGTATATAAAGACATCATTTAAAAGTTTCATCTGTAGCAGTTGAAAGAGCTGCTTTACTGAACAATGCAGGTATAAGGAAGGCTGCTGTTCTTATAGAAGGAAATGAATCAGACCTTTTATACAGATTAAAGTGATGATGGGAGGCGGTCTTGGGACATCCTCCTTCTACTTTGTTTTCTACTTCATACCTCCTCTAGTAGCTGACAATTCTGTGCTGGTTTGGCTAGTGACAAACTGTTAGCGTTTTTGGACGACCTGCTTTCACCTCTCTCCACTCTGCAGAAAAGGTAAGAGGTTTAGCTTTTACAGTTTGCTGTGAAGTCGTGCACCTTGTTTTAAATCAATCGCTGCAATTGTTCAAAACCATTCATCTGTGTGTTAACATGATATGCGAGCACTACTGTGGAGTGAAGTTTAGAAAATAATTTTATATTTCTTTTTAATAAGATTCTACTAAATGGAACTGTGAAGGATATAGTTCACAAGGCTAGAAAAACCTGTTTCCAGGATCGCTTATAAAAGTAAAATGCAAATGATACATTCAGTAAAAATACAAAGCATGTACAATCTTAATAAAGATTGCTAGCAGGAAAAAAAAACATTTTGAGTTTCTGAACCTTTATTGAACTATTTGACTTGATGTCAGCTTGCAGTCTGTCTGCCTAATATCTTCTAACGCTTTATTTGATTGATCCACAACATACAATGTACTGACTGTGAGAAACTTATTCTAATCCTAACAGTACTCTCAGAGTTAACATTAGTAGAATCTGTAGTGGATTGTTTTGCTTTAGTGTACATTTTTAAAAGAACATTTTTCCACTCTGAAAAACCTATCGTAAAATAAAAAGGTTCTTCATGAAACCTCATGATGGCAAAAAAAAGTATTTAGTAACATTCTAAGGTTAGGGAAATTTCAACTAAAACTTGCTTATTCCGAAACAAAGGATATTCCTAAAATGCAATAAAAGTTAGTTGGATCTAGAAGAACATTAGGTTTAAGGTTTAGAACATCATAAGGGTTTTGTTTGTTTTTTTTAAATCACTGACACTTTGTAATCACTCTCCAGGAAAGGACATGAATGCATCTTTTCAAGAGCTCTCCTGTTTGAGCTCCAACAGCACTGATGTCTTCAAACGCCAAGTGTATCCTGCAGCATACATTCTCATTTTTGTCCTGGGAGTCGCCGGTCACTCTTTATCCGTCTGCGTCTTCTTCAGCCAATGGAGGACCCAGAAGAGCTTCACTCCAGTCAGCTTGCTAATGGTGAACCTGTTGGTATCAGACCTGATGCTGGTGTCCTCTCTGCCCCTGAGGGTCTCATATTATATGATGAACTCTCACTGGATCTTTGGTCACATCACCTGTAAAGTAATCTCATATGTGTATTATTTGAATATGTACAGCTCTGTGTATTTCCTAGTGGCCCTGAATATCTTGCGTTACCTGGCTCTGGTGCGACCGTACCTGTACATACGCATACAGACGCACTACGTCGCAGGTATCGTCTGTGCTCTCATTTGGCTCTTCATGGGTTTAGCCTGCAGTCCGCTGTTGTTCGCAGAGAAAAAAAACCAAAGCAGATGTTTGGAGCTGGCGGAAGACAACGTGGATCAATTGCTCCTCATCAACAACGTTACGTTTCCGGTGGGCTTCGTGTTTCCATTGGTGGTTGTCATTTTCTGCTCGGTCTTGCTTGCGAAGAACCTTCTGAGGCCTAGTCCTGCGCTCGGTAGGACCAGACCTTGCAGGAAGAAGGCTTGCGCTCTGGTCATCATCAGCCTTGGGATCTTTCTGGTGTGCTTTTTGCCTTATCACATAGTGCGGACAGTCTTCTTATACACCGAGAAGCACGTCCAGACGAGTTTATACAAAGACTCGTGTGACGACCTTTTGGTAATCCGCAGGGCTGCTGTTATAGCGCATTGCTTGTGCACGTCTAACAGTTGTTTGGACCCTATCCTGTTCTTCTGCGTCGGTGAAAATTTCAGATCGTTCTTCGCTAAATGGACGGGAGGAAGAAAAAACAGCACTTGCACTGCAGGGAGAAACCTACAGCAGGAAGAGTTACAGGTTTTGCAGAACTGAATGGAAATGGCTGAACAGATAACAAAGAAGTACCTCATTCTTCTTTTGTGTGCTTCATAAGTAGGTGTACGGCATAAAAGGCTCATGTTTTGACTGGCTTTTGTTTACACCGTGTTCAGTCAAGTTGGGACAAGGCAACTAAATTTTAATTTCTGCAAATTACTTTTGATCCCTTTCTCTTTGAACCCTTCAGCCCTGCGGCATTTTTGGGGATTTTTTTACAGATTTTTGGAGTAAATTGAGGGGGCAAGATGAGGGGTCTTCAAGAGGTTAAGAAACTAACAAACATGAAACTGAATTAAGATTCATTTCTAAACAACAAGACCTCAAGTTACATGTCTTTACATGATTTTAGTGTGGGGAGAAAATACTAACCTGTATTTTATACAACTTTGTCAGAATGAGAGCACAATGTCATAAACTTTTAAATTGACCATACGAGTTAGTATAGCTCATAGCTTTAGTTAAAACAGAACTCTAATGCCTGGTTTCACAGACAAGACTTAAGCCAAGTCCTAGACTAAAATACATTAACGGTCTAAACTGAAAGCAACTTGCAATATGCCAGTATCTTCAGTAATGTTTTCTACATCATTGTCTAATTTAAGGCATAATCCTGATTTAATCTAAACCAGTGTGAAACCAGTTGAGAGAGTGCTTTTATAGAGTTAAATGAGTGAAAAAGCCTTTAAAAATTAACCCTATTTACTTCTATTATAACGGTTCAACTAATGTCAGAAAGATTTAGGAGTCTTTTACAAGTGTTATATGTGTGTCGGTGAGGTAAATTGCATTTTTTTTTCCCACTTAGAAAACTACTTGCATGTACAAAACAAGGTAGTGGTGTACAATCCCTGATATATGTGTGTTTGTTTAATTTTTTCTTTTTTTTTACATATGATGTGCAGTTTTATTTGTCATTTTGTAGGAGTTAAGTTAAAAATATGTTTTGTAGTTTGAAGGCACCAAAAATTGTTGTAATGTCGCCAATGCTGTTGATTTGCAATGAACTGTTTGCACTTCTGTTGCCATATTTCATGTTGCGTCACTGCTAAGAAGTTCATTTTGCTCAGTTTCATAGCTCAGCCAGTGATAGCTTTCCCGGGCAGTCTCTTGTTCTATGAAACTGAATGAACGGTCACTTATTATTATTTTTTTTTCTCTTCACTGTTAGTGGAAACTCTACAGTATTATAGTGTTGAATGTTAATGATGCTAATAGTTAGGCGATATTGTTAAACTCATAGGTGTTTACTGTAGCACATGTTATGTTTTCAGTTTGTTTTCAATTAAACATGTTTTAGTCCTGTACTGAAGGTTTCACTTCTCTCTGTGCGTCTATGGCACGTGTCTGCAGAGTCCCATGTTGAAGTCTGTGCAATCAGGAAACCTAAGTAATGCTAGCAAAGCTTTAAAAGTAATGCTAGCAAAGCGTGTGCCTTTCTGCATTCACCTTTTTTTGCAGCTCTTCTTGTTGCCACATTAAAACTGCGCACATAGCTCTGTTTAGGTTTCCATACTTGACACAGTTGTGCTTTGTGGTAGACATCGACACTGTTTGTCATCAGATTTTGCATGAGGAAGCTTAGTTTTGTGTGGTGAATATCACGTTTTCATATCTGCACATCCTTTCACTGTTTGTGCTCTAGGTGAAACTGTCTTTTAAGCATTTTTGGGGGGGTTATGGGTGGGTTGTTTGTTACAGTAAAGTAAAAGTCATGGTCAATGGTCAAATCTCATTACAAAAACGTCCCATGTATAATCCACAACACATTTTTTCGTTTTTAAAAGATGCAATGCTAAAAGAGACGATCTCCAGGAAACTGTTTCCATAGCATGTTTTCTTTTATACATAAACATTGAACAGTCTGTAAAAAAAAATAAAATTAAAGTTTCCTCTTTCATTTATCTATAAATGGAAGTGTTAGCAATCACTAAGCCGCTGTTCCTTTACTAAAGCACCTCCCATTATGGTGCATACTGCGCAAAGTACATTGGAAACATTCTCTGCTTCAACGCAAAGGTTGTGCCTCACAATCTCACAGCCTTAGACTGATGAGACACTGGGCAACTTTTTGAGCAATGTTGTTTGGGCACTTTTCAATTCAGAATGGGTAAACAATTTCTATTTGGATAATTTAGATCAGTTTTGGGCCCTGCGTCTCACCTGGTTGACCTTTAAGACAACATTTCCTAAAGTTGCCCAGTGTATCATCAGTTTTTGACTGCGTTTTGCCTACATTGTTTATTAAATTTTACCAATATTTTGTCTTATGACTTTTTTTTTTTTTAATTAATCATTAATCAGAGAAACTATCATTAGTACCATGTGGATATTAACAAATGGATACAAACAGTAACTTCAGGTGCAATCAGGCATTTAATTTTTTTGTTTTCATTTAACCTATTTATTCCAACAGTACCAGTGTTTTTTCTGGTGCCGCAACGAAGCGGTTTTGTTTCTGTGTTTGCACACTTCTGTGCAATGCTGTTAACGCAGCTCTGTTCGATGTTTTGTCATTTTAAGTTATCTTGAGGCCCTCTTAGAAGTTTTCTAAGGGGCTGTATAGTAGCCCGTATTATTTTTTAGATTTAGTCTTCTATTTTAGAAATTGTTTTGAGGTTTAAAAATCACAAAACAAAAACTAATAAATAAATAAATGGATGTAGTATTGGTGATGGTAGTTTTGTCCATTCCATGGCATGTCGTTTGATGTAAATACGGCCGCGCCCATGAGGGGGCGACCTTCTCAACGTAGAATAAAACAGCTGTTTGTAAAACACATGTATGAAGTCCTCATGAATTTAACAGGGTTTTAATTCCATTTGTCAAAAGTGCCGTTCTTTACGAAACATGTCTGCAAATGAACCTTGGTGATAACAGCACACATTTCACGAGTCTGGGAAAATATGTAAGAAACTGCAGCCAGTTTCACTGCAACAGCTTTTCTAGCAGAGTATGGCACAATCTTTTGACCATGGAAATGTTGTAAGAGTCAGACCTAAATATAACTAACGACCACCCTCTTGACTTGTGAGAGAGAGCGCGCGCGCGCCCGTGTGAGGAGAAAGCGCGCGCGCTGCTTCAGCAAGTGTCACACCAAAACAGCGACAAGAAGTTGAGAACACGCCAACAGCGCTGCAAGATGGAGGTATGAAATTATTTTCTGTGCTTGCGCTTCAAACTGTTGTTTTATTTGCAAAAGTTTATTTTCTATACTGCTCTTCACGCGTTGTCTGCTACAGAGTAAACAAAACTTGTTGCATTTCAGTCCATAAGATGCCACAAGATGATTCGAGATGGCAAAGCATCAGCAATTACAGATGTCATAGAAATTACTGCATTATGCTATATAGTGTACATTTCAGTATTTTTTTTTAAAAAAGATACAGAATAAAAAATATATTTTTTAAATATGTATCGATTTGTCCTATTGCTTTAATATCAAAAAGCTGCACGAACTCCACACTTTTGTATAAAGCTTTGATTATGTTGAACTTTACCTTATTTAGTTCACATCATAGCATTTTGTTTACAAATTTAGTAAAAGTTTGAATTAAACTTTTAGACTCCATTGTATCCATAAGTTTATATTCCACAAGTTAAATTTTTGTATTTGTATTTTTTTAATTTAACACGTTTTTGTTTTTTTGGTTTTTTTATTTTTTTACTACAGACAGAATAATTATGTTTTTAATTATGTGCTGTCAAGGTTAAGAGATAACTGTTTACATTCCACATATCACTCTCAGCGTGTATTTGAGTAATAGTGGGTGTTTAGTGGGTGAAAAATTAATAAAGCATAGCTGTGGCTACGTCATCCATATCGGCCAAGCCACCTGCAAACCTCCTTTGATTTACATAATCTTGTTTGCAGAGGCTGCTTTCATGTCTAGCAGTTTATTGTTGTGTTTGTGCCAGTAACTCTCTGAATTCTGTTTGACCAGTGAATCCTGTTGACTTGACACTGCCTCCCTCACATGTCTCAAGTTAGAAAGTATGACTGGAATGGCAGCAAGCTAACTGACACAGGAAGTGGTGTAACCTCATCCGTATGACAGATTAAAATGGCGGGTTTGGATGGTGGACCCACGTGCTTGTGTTTGCAGATTGGAAGTTTTTGTCGACTGATTTCAGCGTACAGTTTGTGATTAATTTAGTGGCTGAATGCTCAAACCACTTTTTCCATCTTGGGACATTTTTGAGCGATTATAGAAAAACAATTGGCCTACAAATAGACAGCCTTTTTAAGAGCTTTGACGGCTTGCTAAATATTTTGAGTGCAGTTTTAGTGACTTGTGGGCAAAATATGTTACATTTATCATAGGTTTCTGAATGTTTTTATACCATGACCTACATAGGCCCTACATATTATTATATCCCACTGAAGCTGCCATACATAAGTCAGAGACATTTGCAAACTGGTTATTTTAATAAAATCTCTAAATATCTCTGATATCAGTGATTGTTTGAATTGTATATACCAAAATAAAAGATATTCTTAATGATTATTATTATTTAATGCAGATCTTTTTCATGCAAATTATGAAATGAAAGGGTTAAAGTCATCAACATTAATAGTGTGCCATATTTGGCGCTTTATCATGTTTGTTTACAATTACTGACCATGCAGACTAAGGGAACAGTATGGGGCTGCACAATATCATAGCATACTAATTAAAGCTAAATTTAAGGTGCTGCTGCTTCTTGGAAAGTGAATTATAACATACAAAACAACATGTGCATGTGCTTCTGTTGTCTTGCTCTGAAAATTACGTTGTGGTGAGGAGAACTGTTTGCTGACTCAGATATGCAATGCCAAGTAGCACAAACCTCACAAACAAGACAAAATAAATTGATCTCTCAACTCATTTTTTGCACACTTTTAAGCCTGAGGAACCATTTTCTGAATATATTATGAGCTGAGCCACATTTAAAGATGCACCTTAAAAATATACACTTGATGTGGGTGAAAAAAGTTAATCAAAGTTGCATTCTGGTTTTAGGTTTAGGACGACTTTGAAAGGTTTTGATCCACTTCAAATGGCTAGTATCATGGCTGTTGGAGTTGTGATGACTGGATTGATTACAGCTTTGTGTTGGGTCGTGTTGACTCTCAGAGCGCTGTACCGCGCGGACGTCGGGATATTTAAGTTGATTATCTCCTGAATGTCAGCTATGTGAGTATGCGGGTCAGTGTCAGTCCCACCTCAGCAGCTGTTAGGGCGACGGTCCTCTCTTGTCAGAGCTGTACGCAACCACAGAGTGTGTTCATAGATGAGAGATTTGGAGAAGGAAAATGTTATTGCAACACGACATTAACCGATTACAACAAGCTTCCTCCCAAAAAAAAAAAAAATGTGTATATTTTGTTAGTTCTGTGTACTGGAGAGCGTTCCGTGCATTTAGGAGAGCGATCGTTCATTACCTCATAAAGAACTTGCTGAACTTTGTGCTGGGAGACTGTGAGAGCATATGGGTGTGAACTTGTCCCAGCCACCCTTCAAAATTCAGGGACATGACTTCATTTGGAATATTAGCAAGCGGTGTAAATGTACACGGCTAGACACGGTGTCTATGTCTTTTCTGGTTCATAGTCATTCCGATCAGTGAGACCTTGTCAGATAATGTCAAGTGGATGCAGGTTGTGCTGTTACAGGAAGTGGACTTCTATTCTGTAGATGGAGTCATTACATACTCCTGGAACACTGTGTGACTGATTCAAATCCTGAGGTGGAGTCCGTCATCATAACTCACTGACTCACACCAGAGTGTATTGCGAAGCCTCGACTTTTCCAGCACACCATCCGCTCCAAGTATTCTGAGCCAGTACATGAGGTCATAGAACTGGGGCACTTTTGGATAGAGATCACTCTACAAAAACGTGATTTTCCTTGAACTCTGCTGCCTTTTAGTAAATAAACGGTGACTTACGCCATAAACATACTTCATACAAATGCGAAAATGTTCGGTTTTGCTATACGTAACATTCAACCTTGCATTATTGTGGGTGTAACAAACCTCAAATGTTGGTGGCGTTATGATTGTTGTTCGGGGGACTGGCTGTACACATACAGACATTTAGCTAACTTTAACTAAAGAGGTCAAGGTTTGGCTAGTTAGCATGACCCAGCCAGGAGAAGATCTTTTCCTATTGACTGCTTTTTAAATGTAGCAATGTATTATCATTAAATTTATGGGTTTTCACGGAAATATAATTGTAAACATATTATAGATGTTTTGCAATTGACAATTTACCTTTTTGTTGTTTATTGTTATTTTTCAGTTTTATTTTTTTGTGAAATTTGTCATCTTTTTTTGTAAAGGAGGTCAGTTTGGTTACCAGCATTCCTCAAAATATTTTAAAGGATTAACTATCCCTTTGACCATTCTAAGAGTATAGAATGGACTGGATATAAAGAATATCATATATAACTTAGATAATATGATATTATTTATATAATGAGTAATGAGTGTTGAATTTAACATCCCAGCTCAGGGTAGTTGGTAGTTAAGGACTTGGCTCTGTGATTATTCTTGTGGTGCCATTAACCACTCAATGCTGTTAAAGTGTCACAGATATTGAAATAAGAGCCTGCATGCAGAGCAAATCACAACTTGGGTCCTGCACCAGTCAAGCTTCCACTGAGATATATGATGGCCAGGGTTAACCTCTCATTTGCTCAGTTATGAATTTCTTTATACTCCTACTGTGCATCCCATGCAGCAATGCTAAGAATGCAGTTTGTACCTCTATATTATAAAGTGGATTCTGGCATGTTTTGAAGAGGAAGAGTCTCTGTAGGTAGAAGAGCCTACATTCGGTGCCTTTTGTGGAATATGTTTTGGGTTATACAATTCTGTCTTCCTCCCTGTGCGTCCTTTCCCATTAGGGAATGTATTTGTGTAAATTGAGTCATGTCCTTCAACCCTCAGACATACAACAGATTCTTTGTGGCACACTAATAAGATTCTATTTTCCACTCTTTAGCTCATAATCAGCAGCATGTACTGGTGGACTTCTAAAATGAGGAGGATCGAGGGTTTTTTATTACTATTTTTTTACATATTGAATTTAATGTTCCAGTCACATTTAACGCTTTCACAGGTTAAAGACAGATGCAACACCGTGCATATGTAAAATGATACTTAGAATAATTAAGTTTTATATGGTAATAATAGTATTTATAAAAGGCAAGGCAAAGGCTCCCTACTATTGAAAAGAATAGGGTGGGTAAGAATTGTTTTTATGTTTTTGAAAAAACGTCTCTTATGCTTCATTTATTTGATCAAAAATACAGTGAGAAGTCATATTGAGAAATATTATTGCAGTTTATTCATTTTTATGTAAATTATTCCTGTGATGCATTGTAAAGTGACAACACTATATTTTTAAAGGCCATTACTGCAGTCCTCAATGTCACGTGGTCCTTAAGAAATCATTGTGGTATTTACATATTATTTCATATTATTATCAAACATGAATAATAAGTCAAGCTTAATTTGCTGCTTAATTCAAGGTAACTTTTCAAAAACATTATTTAAATAGTAGTATTTTGAGTCACACTTTATTTTAAGGTCCAGTTCTTGCTATTAACAAACAATTAACTCCTACCATTGCCTCAATATAGTTCTATTCTGCTGCTTATTAATAGTTAGTAAGGTATTTATTATGGTCAGGTATATGTTAATAATAGGCATGCTAATATGCAACTAGTTAATAGTCAGAATCGGTCACTATACTAAAGTGTTACCATATTTTGTGACAATGTAAAAGTCCATTTGTTTAAAAGTCCAGTTTAAAGTGTTATTTGCAATTTATTTCTTTACACATTTCATTTTTTATTTTTATTTTTAAGAGATACTGCCTCCCTTGTTGCCTCTGACAAACTGCAGCTGGTAACAACACGGCTGAAACAGTTCAGGATGAAACACAGACCAAATACCCGAGAGCCTAACTTAGATGTTTTTTTGGTTTTTTTTTACACGTAACTGCTCCCACACTCATGATGGCTGATTCTTGCTTCAGCTCTGCAGTGCGGTTTAACAGCGAGTATGTCATCATGATCATGCCCCTGTTCTGGAGATGAAGAAAGGCTCATGCTGAATTGATTATGTTTTTGTAGCATTGTTTACTCACCCCGTGTCATCTGACTGATGCCAGCTCTTGTAAAGAGAAAGTAAGCTTTGGAATGAATCTCTCTTTTGTTGCTAACAGTGTTTATTGAGGTAGTAAAATTGTTGAAGAAACTATTAGTGGCAGTGATGTCATCTTCAGGGGTCACCTCTGCAGATGTGTACACGTTTAACACTCACACACACACACACACACACACACACACACACACACACACACACACACACACACACACACACACACACACACACACACACACACACTCACTCACTCACTCACTCACTCACTGCTGGTATTTTTACATTTTCAAAAAAAAATCATTCTGTATGTTTTATAAGCTTGTTTCCTCATGAGGAGACAAAATGGGGGGTCAAAATTTCCTGGTGTTCCTATCCTTGTGTGGGCATTTGGTCCCCATAACGTGATAAATACCAGGTGCACACACACACACACACACACACACACACTCTCTTTGCTGTAAATCTCACCACCCACTGGGTCTCAAGGGAAGAGCTGCCCACACCCAGCCTTAAATGAGTAGTAATGAGCTCAATGCCTTGTACTTAACATGTGAGATACACACTGAGTATGAATTAAACCTTTCAAAAGCAAAGACCATAGCATTTGTCATTTATGTTCATGTTTTAAAGACATAGTTTATCCAAATATGAAAACATGGCTGGTTATTTACTCCCCTCAGGCAATCCAAGATGTATTTTTGGCAGTTTTTGATGTAATATTCTCACAGTGTAGAGCAGAAATAAATGTTAGCAATGCTAGATTATGCTCATACTTGCATTATATCTACTGAAAAACCAAAAATCTGATTATAGAGGGGAAATGGATGAAGGAAATTAGTTGTGTTTTCTCAGTTGCTGTTGTTAAAAATGGCAAGCATGCTCTTATGTTGCATTTTGAGCATGGGAGCTCTGCTCTGGGAGCGCTTCAGTCTCTGGGGCAGGTCCTCATCATCTTCCCATGTTGTTTTTGGCGGTTAGCATAAATTTGTCAATTTGTCAGTGACACTAAAAATTTCTGTGAATGTTTCTTGGGGGTCACACTGGAGAATGTTTTCTCAGGCTGGAGTCTGAAATGAGCTGGGTGCTAAAATACATGCTTGACTGCTTGATATCAGCTAAAATGCTTAATTGTGTTCCTGTGAACACAATTTCTACTCAGATACATGGAATATCAATTTTTGAGGGTTGTACTGATATATCAGTGAATTGTAAACATGCCTCGATTTAAAATGGCAACAAGCTATTTCACAGAACAAGCTTTTTTTTCTGTCCATCTTGGGCACTAAATAAGGCAAATGATGTCATGATGGAATGCTTTTATCTTAAAGAGGACTGGATCTAGTGGAGCTGGAACACATGGGCAGCAGACACAGACGGCACTGAGAGCAGTGCAGATAGAAAGAGGCTGAGCAAAAGTGTTTTTTTTTATTTAAATGGAGGCCTAAATGCATCAAGGTACCAGGTGTTTACCAGCTCTTATTTGGCTTTTTTATTATGGCTGTCATATGCCTTTTTAAAAGGGCTACCAGGTGTACATGGACACCGTAGCAAGAATTTGAAAGAATTGTAGTACTTTGTGTTAGCTTGATATATTGGAGTGTAGAAATTAAGATTCGGGTTCAAAAAAAAGTATATTAAAGCATTGATTAAATAAAATTTTACACTGACCAACATATCGTCTAACAGTTTTTACCCCAATCTAAGTCACGGTGGAAGTATAGCACAAGCATAACTCTGTAGTGTTTCAATTTTGGATGAATCTGTGTTTTTGAATCAGTTGAGTTACTGAATCAGTTGTTTTTTGAATCATTAAATCCAAAATGATTCGATGACTCACTCACAAAGAGAGTAGTCGCTTGTTTTGTTCTTGGATTAATGAGCAGTTTTGAACGATTCAAAAATTTAATAATAAAATTTGCTATTTACTGATTCTAAAGTAACTGTTGTTTGTATATAAGAATAAATAAAACATAATATTAATTTGACAGCCATTGATCATCATGCAATTTCAGGTCATTGAGAAGATCAGTATTTTGGGATGATGATACATTTTCTGTTTTAAACAAGCATAACACTTTACTTAAAGCCTTTTTGTATAATGCATTATAAAAGTAGTTTTAGTGTATTAATGCATTAATATTTTACTGCGATAATTATGCCTTAATTCACCTCACGATTATTATAACCACAGTTAATACATTATACCACTTATAATTATTTTCTCTATGCACTGTAAAATTATTTACAAGAAGATATAATTTATTACAACAAACAATATGAATAATTATAATGCATTATACAGAAAGGCTTTAAAGTGACCATATTATGGATTATGAAAGGTTCATATTTTTGTTTTGGGAGTCCAAACAATAGGTTGACATGCATGCAAGGTGAAAAACACTTTAGTTTTATAATATGCATTTATTTTTACTTTAATTGTTCTAATGACTTGACGATTTGTTCAAATTACGAACTTTTACAAAGCTCTCCGTGATTGGTCGATTTCATTTAAAGCAGTGTTTGTGAGCTTTTAACACTTCAAAAGATGCACTTAGTGGCAAGGAATGAATTAGCTTTTTTATTCAGATGAATGCAAAAAGACCACGTGGGTGGGCGATACTCTAATGTTTCATTTTGATGTCAACATGAAACTTTCAAATTTAAAACTTTGCAGGATGCTTTCATTCACTTAGAGCTGTGTTACACACTTCATGAAAGGTCATTTTCAAAAATCTGTAATAGAGGCACTTAAAGTATTACCAACATTTTTTTATCTGCATACTGAGAAACTTCATGAGAAAAGTTGTATTCATGAATAACTTTGTTCAAAAATGGTTTGGTTTGCTCAAACACCCTTCCTGTTTGTGACTCTTCTTATATACTTCAGTCTTATCATAAGTTGCCTCATCATTGTATAACCAACATCCTGTAAGGTATAGACTGCATGCAGCTTAGTGTTAGTGGGTTCCCACAACGCTCTAAAACTGAAACTCTTGAAAACAAACAGTTGTGAATGTCCATAGACATTGCCTCAGCCCTAAAATACCAAATTCTGCTATCACTTTTGACAAGGCAGCACTGGTTTCCCTTCACTGATAGTGAGAGTGCTAATGGTCATAGATGGAAGCCTGTGGATGGAAGAGCCTGAGACGGGAATGATAACAGTGGGCTTAAGTCATCCCGTGTCCCCCCGAGGATGCTTGCGTGGCTCAAAAAGCACTTTCTCAAAGATTTCCTTTGAAATACGCTGTTTTCATCACTTCGCTCAAATGAGTATTCACGGCTGGTTTCCTGTGGTGAAAAACAAGACATTTTCTCAGCCTCACTGTCAGCATAACAGAACCTAATGGCTTGTAATTAGAAATCTTTACTAGAAGATTAAAAAGTCAAAGCTGGACTAATATCCTCTAATATAAGGTGTTGCTTTGCTCTTTGCAATATTGCGCGTTTTCATACGTTTTAAGAGAATTTGTTATGAATATATAAAGGTGGCAGGTGTTTTTACAGTTAATGCGTTTATTTTAGAGTGCTTTGTCAAGGATTTTAATGCTTATTAAATATAAAGAAAATCTTATTAAGAAAATATATCAAAAAGAAGCGGCATTATCATTCACACTAACATTTTTATATTTCAGGAGCATTCTGTTGTAAAAAAGCGTTCTGTGGCTGAACTAGCTGGAAAATTCAGTTGTCCAATATCCCACATGACAGAGGCTGAAGTGGTGAGGTTTCATATTATCCGAATATGATCACATCCTCTCTTCTTTCGCACTTCAACTTCCTAATATGTCCCATCTCCTTTTTTCATGACTTTAACAAAGTCGTCTTATCTTTTTAACCTTTTTTTTCCTGCTTTTGCTTATAGTTTACCATTTTTGTATTTAATCTTCCGTTTTTCTGCTGTCTTTTCTTTTTAAAAAAAAGACAAAACAAACAAAAACAAAACAGTTAGCCCCAAGGCTTAGTGTGGAAAAGCAAAAAAGACGTGAAAAATTAAATTTATCAATAGCAAATGAATGTATATGTTGTACTTAATAGTATAATTAGTATATGTACTTAAGTCTAGAATGTATAACTGTATGATATATTTTCTGATACCCTCAGTGCACATTAAGCAAGAGGAAGTGTATAATTCAGGGGAAAATCTCAAAGGGTTTCATGTCAGCCACATACACCGAAGACAAGGAAGCAAACTTTCTTGTCTCATTCTTTGCTATGTATTTTTGGTTCTGTGCCACCCAGATTTTTGTCTTTATGAATGTGCCACTCTTGTTATATGTGCCTAATTGTTAATGTTAAGACTTAATATTGCAAATTCTCATGAACTGCTTGGCAAAGTGTCATTCTTAGGAAACAGACATCGAAGGAAGGTGCCCTCAAGCACAGATATTAATAAGGGTGAATGTTATGCAATGCAGAACCACTATGCTGCATGTCTATGCAAGTGACAGATGGCTTATCTTGGTTTTTACCTTTCCTCTGCCTTTTGCCCCCTTTCCCCTTCAGTCGTATGTGTGCATATCTTAATGTTTGATCTACAGAGTGTATTTTATTTTAAAATTTATATTTTATTTTTTTATATTTCATATATTTATCAATTTTATTTAAAAATATATATTTTTTATATATTGTAAGATTTTTTGTTTCTATATTATAGTGTAGTATTACTGGAATTATTTTGTTTTAAATATTATGTGTTGACTTTAGTTTTTTATGTTTCTTTTGTTAATATTATTGTTAATGAAATGTTTTATTAATTTTATTTGGTCTTTAATTGTTTATTTCTACAGGTTTTGTGTATTTGTATTTAGTTTATTTGTATTACTTTAAATATTAAATGTTCAGGGGTGTTCTTTTTTCTCTCTTTCTCTTTTTTGATCATTAGGAATTCTGTGGAAGTAATGTGCTAGTAAGGTATGTACGTGTTTAGGCATGTGGACCTGAGCTCTGCTTTTGTTTCAGAACAAGCCTGTCAGGAGAAGACCCCCTCGTTCTCTGCCGCTGCCTTCCGGTAACGATGCAGGTCAAGGCCAGGATGAGGTGAGACTATCCCTCATTGACGGGGGGGAAAAAACCTACATTGACAGCAATAAAACTAGCTGTCATTAACAGTGTAGTTAAAACAATATCCTTGGTAGATGAATGCGTGTAAAAATGTTTTACTATTTACTAATTCTTATTACCTGATAATAAATTACATGCAATGCACTGTAGCAATAATGCAGATTTTCAGTGCTTTTTCTCAAATTAAAACATTAGTATTGTTATGTTTTTATATATATATATATATATATATATATATACACGTAACCGATTTATTTATAACTGTATAGAAAGGAGCTGAAACTGCATCAACCAGGAAGAACAGAAACTCTGCCCTCATTGAGAAACTGCAGGTTGGTTGTTCACAGCAATGTTTCCCTCTAGTGGACAGAAGTCAGTGTTGCTTTAGATAATAAAAAGTGATTTTCCATCCCATTTCACACAGGCCAGCCTTACACTTTCTCCCACGGGACCTCCGCCCTTCCCAAAGAGCCCAGGGGCGGTGAAGTTACCGGTGCCCGGCTCTCCCAGCAGCCCCTCTAGTCCTCCTGCAGCTGTCACACCCAAACAAGAGGAAAGTCCTGCCAGCTTCGAGAGCCCCGCCGAGGGAACTGTCCTCAAAAGCATCAACAAGGTTTGAGACTTCGACATTTCACATGTCAGTGAATTCAAACCAATACAAGCCGCTCAGTGTTTGAACGTGTTTTTAAATCTGAGCAGGGTAGAGCTCGACATTCCATCAAACGCCGCCCGCCGTCACGACGACACAGGAAGTCCAGTACGGATGAAGAGGTGGATAAAACAGCCCTCCTCGATCAAACGACTCCAAACGGGCACACGAAGGAGACGTGTTTGAAGAGCACAAGACGTCGGCAGACCCAGAATCCTTTAAAGAACAGATTGAGCAGGAAATGAAATCCACAGATTCTGAGAAGCCAGAACCGGAGGGAAAAGTGGAGACTGTGACTTCAGAAAAGGAACAGGAAGAAGAGAAAGACGAGAAAACGAGAACCAGAAGAGAAAACAGAGCCAGAAGACAAACAAGAGAAAATAGAACCAGAAGACAAACAAGAGAAAATAAACCCAGAAGACAAACAAGAGAAAAGTGAAGATGAACCACAGCTGGCTAACCGTACAGAAGAAACGGGTGAAGAGCCAGAAACACAACCACAAACAGAACCTGACACAACAGATGAGAAAGAAGAGGAACAGAAAAAGGATGAAGTAAACCAGTAGAGCCAAGTGAGTGCGAGTCACATCCGTTCACACTAGTTACATGCACCAACTTTTTTTACTCACCATTTGTATTTTGCAGGATTGCAAAGCCTCTAAATAAAGAAAGGGACAGATCTGCCTCAGACCGGAGAACTCTTCAGTGCTTACCCAAAGCAAAGACATCAGGAAAAGATGAATAATGTGAATAACTTGGTTTTGGACTTCAAACATTTGAGCGGTTTGAATGAGCAAGTGAAACCCGGCAGGTGCAGAGAACAACAGTATTTTCTCTTCTGTACAGTTGTATTAATATTTCGGTCTATTCTGAGCCTCTTGTGTGAATTGACAAATTAGTTTGGTTAGTGCTTTTGTATATAGTCTTCACTAAAGGACATTTTTTTTATTCTGTTTTTGTTTATAGTTGTATTCCTATCAAAAAAAAAATAAAAAAATGGGAATATGAAAAAAAAATCATTTCCACATTTTATTGGAAAATATTGTAGTTTTCTCTGTGCAATGTTGGATGTAAAAATATAATAGTATTTGAAAGGATCATAAAGATGAGATCTTGAGGTCATGATTCTGGCTGGTCGTATTCTGGTCGTAATATTAGCTACATATATGTTCAGAGTAAGTACCAGAATCTTCTCATTTCCATTATAAAATCTTGTAATCAGGTCACTGACAGATTTTCAGCATTAGTCCTGTTCTCATCTCTTGGACCTGACCTCATGGAAGCTCTAGAGAGGCACAGCTTATCATTTAAATAGAGCTCTCTCTCGCTCTTTAAGCAAGTGTTCTGTTTAATTATTCACATTGAACACTACTATGACTAGTATATTTAACTATGGCTTGGACCCAAATATCATGCTGGTTTTCTAAGTTGTGAAAGGATGCAGTATTATCCAGTAATAGCAATTAGATTAATTAAAGATTGGAATCAGATATTCAAGGTCAGGAGAGGAAGGATTTACTGTGGATCAACTCATGTTTCCTAATCTGGCTTTCAACGAAATACTAGCAGCCTTTTTGGTTCGTCCTAATCGTTAATATTGTTTACGAGAAAATGTGATGTAAAAATAAAAAATATGAAATTGATTAGGATAATAGCCATTGCTGTGAGAATTTAAAATGTTTTTTACAGAAGTGACTTTTTGCTTTACTAACTGTTCTGCTCGGAGAGATTGGCTTATGCTATACGGTTTATAAAATCTTTTCCAAAGATGAGTGACATGTGCCTGTTGCTCTCTGTGTGAGGGATAAGCATGCATAGCACACGAGCTAATCACATTTCACTGTCTTGTAATTATGTGTGTTTGCATGTCATCAATGTTTTCATTTGTTTAGTTTTTTTATGTTATGTTTGAATCCCAGAATCCCTAATTTACTGGTAGACTTTTAGAAATGGCAGGAAAGTAATGAGTTGAGAGGTTCAGGCTAATGCTCACAATGAACGTTTGAGCTAATGACCAGAGTCACTTAATCCCATTTACTGCAGTGGCTACAAACCACATTAAGACCCTAACGGAGAGCACAGATCTGCCTCGTCACCACTTTCAAGTGAGAAAAGTCAGTGATCAGACTGGCTTGCAGACAGAATGAAGCTGGGAGATCATCAGGTCGTATCACCAGTAGCATTTGCATTAAAGTGTTGTGACTTCATTACCAGTGAATTGCAAAAAATGCTTTCTCACCTTTCATTTCTATTTAATTCCAAGTGGTTTATATGTGGAAGTCAACAACAATTTTCTCACCAGTGATGCAGTGTACATTTGCTATGATCACCATTTTCGTTTTAAAAAGGAATTATGAAATTTGCAGCCGATTGTTGTTCATAGATCTAAAGATATAAAACATTTTTAGTTTGGATTTTGCAAAAACTGTTTAGCTGGTTACGCAAAATGTCTTATCTGCATAATGTATTTAATTGAATTTATGTCAGAATTATGCAAAACAATAATCCTACAATAATAAGATTTTGTAAAGTATAAAATGTTATTTTGATTCTGCATGACCAGAAACTACATGCAAGCATTTATCAAAAGAACTTTGGGATGCACAATATATTTGTATTATGTGAGTGTGTGTGTATATATATATATATATATATATATATATATATATATATATATATATATATATATATATATATATATATATATATATATATAGGTGGCCTTTACTACTTGTCATAAAATGTAATTTGATGTACTTAATTTGTAAAAATAAGTGCAATTTAGTTATTGTGCTCATATTGTGTTGAAAACGTCTGCTGCTATTGAGGTGGGATACGTGTACGGTTAGGGCCAGGTTTGGTTGCATGGGTAAGGTTTAAGGCTGGGATGAATGTGAATGTGCTTTAATTCATCACACGTAACTCAATTAAAGCAGTTAAATAAATATAAAATACACAAACCTGCAGTAATTAAATATGTTAATACAAATGTTTCTAATACCATTTCATTGACTAATGTCTTTGCTGCTGACCTCTGATGATACAGTTTAACTGTCCTAAGCAAAAATGACTTGAGATAAACTAACTCATGTGCTGTACAGACATGAATTCAGCCTAAGGTTTTTTCATTACACTTTTTGATGTGAAAGGCCTTTTACATTTTCTATAAATAGAACAACTTATATTAAAAACAAACAATCAAGCCCTGCTCATATTTAAAAGGTAACAAGAAAAAAGTGCCATAACGCATTAGTTTCCATAAAAAGTAACTTATTTAGTTACATAATGTTGCATTCCTTTAGAAATAACTTTTATACTACTACTTTTATAAATGTAATTACAGAACTTAATTACAGATGTTATTACATATTTTTGTAAAAACATGTAAGTGCGTGGCACCAAATGATTGATTTGTAAGTACACAGTAGTTAAAGCCACCTAATATAAAGTGTAGACATATAACACTATGCTATGTTTATGTAACACTATGCAATTGTAGTCTTTTAAATTATTGTTTTTTTATGTAGACAAAATAGTACAGAATTTTAATGTGTCATTATCACACATTTTAATTAAACCATTAATCCGTATCAGACCAAATTTTAGCAAGCCTATTTAAATTGGACTATTTCTGTGAAAATTAAGAGTTATTTAAAGTCTGCATTGAGAGACAGATGGATAGCTATAATTGTTAGAGCTCCCAGGCTAAAGCATAGTAAGAGTTGGCCTCTGATGCACTTTGGACTACACTGACCACACAATAGTTCATCTGCAGGCTGAACGCTGTTATATAAGCATTCTCTTCTCTGTGCCAGTTACTCTTTAACGGTCAGGCCTTGCCATTATCTCATTAGTACCAGTTATTTTAAGGTGCCGCCTTTTATTGGTACCTGGATCTAATAGGTTCAGACATTCAGTATCCCGAAGGACAGTCTGCAGCTCGCCATCAGAGCTCACAGGACGATAACCGCCTGGACCAGCGAGGGCTGCAGGGCACCGTCATGGGGAACGCACACGCAAGTCTGGACGACATCCTCGCTGAGGACATGCACCACTGGTACAACAAGTTTATGCGGGAGTCTCCATCAGGCCTCATCACACTTTTTGAGCTCAAGTCCATCCTGGGACTGCAGGGCATGACTGAGGATGCTAACAGCTATGTTGACCAGGTGTTCTTCACTTTCGACATGGATGGGGTGAGGTTCATTCTCGAAGGGTTTTATCTGGGTTCTAGTAATGCAATCTTGCAAATCATCTTTCTTAGACCGGTTACACAGATATCCTTTATTTTTTGATCTTAAATGGATGAATCAAATAGACTTGTAAACATTAATAGTATGCAGTTTGATCTCTGGTGCACATGTAGAATTTAGTAACGTACAGTTATTTTTATCATGTTCAAAAGCCTTCTGACCCACTCTGCAAAAGAAATAAATAAAGAATAGGCCGTAATATACATCAAATACTTGTAGTAAATAAATAAATGTACAGTACATTGCCAAATGTATAGTAAAATAAAAAATATTTTTATACTGAAAATAGATTTAGTTAAGAAAATGACAAAATTTACTTCAACAGCTGGGAAAATACTTCAAATCCCTGTCTTATAATGTATTTTGAGTTCATGCAAAATGCTACTTTTAAAGCATTATATGGCCAGCTTAAATATATTTAAAATATAGCTATAAATATATTTAAAATATAGCTAAAAATAGCAACTAAATGTATGTAACATTCTAGCATTTATTCTAGCATTGTTTAACCATTTTGTTTTATTTTTATGTCAACTATGTCAACAACAGGCAATATGATATGTGATGTTTATTAAGAAATTTGAAGGTTACATGTTGTTCTAAGCTAAATTGATTGGTTTACTGATCAAATACAACACTGAGATCTCATTGCAGACTGATTAAGCGTAATGATTTTGCCTGGATCTCCTTTGCCAGATTGTTCACATCTCAATCACGACTTGCTATTTGTCAGTGCATACGGCAATACATTGCCATGAGTATTTAAGACATGCTGCTGCTGTACAAATAGAATATAAAATAAACCTGTAGCAGATCTATTCAGGTGGAGCTGGGGGCTTCAGAGAGACATGCTCAAATGCTCAAAGGAATGCTAGCCAGCCATTTAAATGTAAAGTAGCAAGCTCATTGGCTGTGTATAAAACATGAACCAATCAGCTTGTGCCAAGTCATGATATTCAAGTCAACCCTGTGTATGTAATCAGTTATGTCAATACCGTCAGCCTGCACCATCTAGTGTTTCATGGCTGAACTACGCACTAAAATATCCTAACAAAAATATTTTCTCTCTCTCTCTCCATGTCTTTTCTTTAGGATGGATACATAGATTTTGTGGAATACATCGCTGCTATCAGCTTAATGCTCAAGGGGGAAATCAACCAGAAACTCAAGTGGTACTTTAAACTTTTTGACCAGGATGGCAATGGAAAAATTGACAAGGATGAATTGGAAACAATATTTACTGTAAGTGAACATTTTGAATACCATTCTTAGGTTCCTTTCTTTTTTGTTGCACAAAACACAACAGATGCCAGATACACTCAACATGCATGTACTCAACCACGTAGTGTTTCGTTCATGATTGGAAACGGACAGCCCGAGCCCTTCACTACATAGTGCACTACTAGAATGCATGAAGTGTGCAAAATTACACACTTTGTTTTTAGGTTATTTAAGTGCAGGTATTTAAAGTGCACCTTAAAGCGCTCTTTTTGGAAATCTTAGAGCGATCACTCCACTCGTACTATTTTTTTTTAAGAGTAGTTCATCAGCATGGGACGTAACCTCTGCAGGCACTGAATTATCTACATGTATTACATGTATTTCTCCCACATCAGCTCTTTGTGAACGACCCAAAAATAGAAAGCCAAAAATAGATCCTGACTGCAGGTCAGGGCAGGTCAGGTGAAAATGGACACTGGATCAGTCTGCTTAACTTGTAGATGATCTAATTTAATCCAGTTAGAGAACTGTCTTCCTTTTGCTGTTTCTGTACTGAGGTTTCTGAGACTGACACTTCTTAGAGCGGAAATAGTGTTGCGTGTCATGTTCAGATGACCTCAGGTGGCTGCTGGACACCTCCATACAATAATGCTGCAGCTCTAGAAATGGGATATTGTGTTAGATTTCAATGTGTGTTTGTATAAAAAGAAAAGTTCTGAAATTATATGTTTTTTTCAGGCCATACAAGACATCACAAGAAATCGAGACCTCGTGCCGGAGGAAGTAGTGGCTCTTATATTTGAAAAAATTGATGTTAACGGAGAAGGTGAGAACCAGTTAACTTATTACAATCCTCATCATTAAGCACTTATTCATCTACATCTCTCTTTAATTAAATGTTCAGGTGAACTGACACTGGAGGAGTTCATTGACGGAGCCAAAGATCACCCTGATATTATGGATATGTTGAAGCAACTGATGGACCTCACTCCAGTCCTGGTCATTATAGTCGAAGGGCGACAGAAACCAATAAAGAGTTAGGCTGGATAAACTCTATCTTAAAGACAGAGAAACCAGAGAATTCTCCATCTGTTTGAGCAGATGCAGCTTCCCACCACACCTGAGTGACTTCCTCGACAGAAAATCAAAAGGGGAACTTGGACTTTTGCCCAAGCAAGGAGCTGTCTGACCCCATTGGAGATACCTTGCATCCGAGCTGTCCTCAGCTGAACATTGATCTTCTAATGCTATAAGGGAGACTAAGGAACTGCTGGCAATGCTTAAGGAGTGAGCAATGTGGGGCTTTTTAAGGAAAGGCTCAGTGAAGAACACTGAGCACATGTCTAGTGACCTTCATTGGGTGAGCACATCCTATAATCCATGAACTGTTTATGGCATCGCTATTGCTCTGAGAGTGAACTCAGACAGTGAGACAGTCCATTGCCGACGTGGCCTGAATTGCCCTTGAAACTGTGAAATTAAATTATATAGAGCAGTGGTTCTCAATTGTTTTACGCTGGACATCAAATAGCAACCAACACAGAACAAAAATAGTTTATTGAGCAAAATGTACCCGTTAACTATAATTTCTGTAAAATATTGTATATGACAAGGAACTGAATAGGCTGAATAATTAACACAAATTAAATTTACACAATATTTGGCAACAAAATGTTGACATAAACATCATGTTAAATTATTAATTATGTTAAAATTATGTTAAAGGAATTAGTGCCTGTTTATTTTGCTGTCCTCGACCCACCAGAACAGACCCAAGACCCATTTCTTTTTTGAAACCCACCAGTTGAGAACCACTGATACATCACCACAAATAAAACTTTACTGAAGGAAAGTATCAAAATTACCTGATAAACGTTAGCTGATGCAGTAGGTGCACAAATAATAATTCATTACATTCATTTCTACACATCTTTTTAGCTGATATAAACATAGCTGTCAAAACAGTAAAACTAAAAGTTTTAAAAATTATTAACTGCATATTCAGACTTCTATATACTACCATTTAAATGTTTGGGTTCAGTAAGATTTTTTTTTTCATTTATTTATTTTTTTTAATCACAAAAAAAATTAAACAACACGGCAGTTTTCAATATTGCTAATGATAGGTAAAAGTATCAAATCTGCATATTAGAAATGTTCCAGTATCATGTGACACTTAAAACTGAATTAATGCAAAAAAAAATTCAGCTTTGCATCAGGAATGAATTATACTTTAAAAAGCATTGAAACAGAAAACGGTTACTATAAACTGCAGCCTATAAATAGCAAATTAAAAAAAATCTTACTGACTTCAAAACTCTATATTTTTAATGCGCGTATTTAAAAGTATATTTAAATGTATATATGTTGCTGCTTAGAGGTCTGCATGGGTTTGTGTTTTGAGTCCTTTGGATAAGCCTTGCATTGAAAAACACAGGCAAATCACAAAGTGGGTCTAAAAGTGCTTTTACTCTCGAAAATATTTGAACAGCATCACTAATATGTCTGTCAAAACATTAGGCTTGTTCTTTTAGCACTAAATTCTAATTGTTTAACCATAGCATAGAGTATGGTTAACGCTTAGTGAGACATTGTTCGGTTGAAAGCACATCAGAGATCGGGGGCCTTGTTTATAAAATGATGTTTATTTTTAATTTAAGACCATTCCTCAGATATGCATATGTGCGAACAAGTGTATAAGTGCACATAAAAAGTGCACGAACCTGAAGTGACACTAAGCACTTTCACACATCAGTGATCAATTAAATCAGATCATTGTGTAGATTGTGTGTTATAAATGAGGTCTCAGATCTGAGGCAGTAAGATGGGATTTCTTCAGCATGATGTGGTATCCCTGACTGTTTTTATTATATTGAGTTGGCACCTTCGCAAGAAGACAAGTGTGAATTGTTTATGATTTCTTTGTTTTCTAAATAATGTCTATAATGGAAGCCACAAATGCTCAATATGAAGCGTTGAGATTATCGTTTTCAAACCCTGCCTAAAATGACGAATCTCTGTATTTGATGATTTGAACTCTAGAAATGAGATATAATCTTTACATACTTAGGTAATATGTCAACTGGTATGGAATATTTATGTTGCCTTATTAATAAAATGCTTTAAACAAACCAATGTTTAAAAGCAGGTTCTTTTAGTTTTATTTGTATATTTTTTGCAGTATTTATTTATATTTTGAATTAGCTTTTTTATATATATATTTTCTTTTAGGTATATGCTTTTATAATTTTATTCGCTTTTGTAGTATTTTTTTGTTTGTTTGTTTTTTTATTTATTTTAATTTTAGTAATTGTAGTACTGTATTGTAGTACATTTATTTCAGCAACATTTTTTATTTTTATGTTTTTCAGTGTAATATTTAATTATTCCAGCTTTTAAACCCAGTTTCAGTTGATAACAAAATGGCAGGCCATAGGCAATTATTCTAAGCAAATACATTTATAAAACACCTTAAAAAATAAACATTTGTATCCATACACTACATTATATAATTATTTAAAGAAATAATCAACTGAACACAAACCCATATCCCACAAACAAATCCCAAGATATAAACTACAAATCATTCATTTTGGTCCAATATTTTTTTTTTTGTTCAATAGCCTTCAGCATCTGAATCACAATTCACTGCATTTTAATCTTTTTGGTGTTGTCTGAACATGTCAGAAATGAAATGTACAGTCTGATGAAGGCGTATGTCACTCCCAACGCGCAGTAAACGGAGATGAGCATGAGAGGGAAGAAGGGAAAGGTCTTCTGCCAGACTGTCAGTGGGTAAACAAACTCACAGATCAGTTCAAGAGGAATTAGGCCCAATAGATACGACGCCTCCAGTGGGTTTAACAAAGCACCGTCCTTCCTAAAAATAATAAGAGGAAAAATCATTTTACCAATACTTGATGCTCAAACATAAATGCAATAATGGTCCAATAGTCCCGTTTTAAAAGTACTTACCTGAACAGCGTTTTTAGTGAAGTGACACTGAAGATTGTAAAAAGCAACATGAGAAATATTTTGATGGGCAGCTCTGGAAATTAAGAATTGAAATGTTTAAAGATTACAGTCAGTGACGATGCAAAATTCTTGTTGTGAGATGTTATAAATGAGACTAACCTTGAGTTGTGAAGAGGAGCGGAAATAGGGAATAATGACCGGTTATACTTAGGATTAGAAAAATCCTGGCATCCTCTCTGCTCTCCACAGCGAGCAAGCTGAAAAACAAGAGACCGTTTTTAGTAGGCGGCTAGCAGAGCACGGTTACGTAACAATGCCATCAGATTAACACCTTAAAGGAAGTATGGCCATCAGGATGGCTTTCTCATGCACATGCCAACCAAACATAAAGGACCCAAGGGCACAGATGACAAGGCAGTGCAAGAATCCTCTTGCTCCATTAGGTCGATGCCATATCCTGAAAAGTGCAGGCTGCGAGAGACAAAATGTCAAAAATGGTATATGCGTTGACAAATTTAGAAATCAACTTTCTCTTTTGTATCATTACTTATATTATTTCAATGAATGAAATCAAGGCTATCTATCTGAATTTTTAGATTAGCAATCAAAAAGAACTCACCAATATTGAGAGTAACGTAAAAACAAGGGTTGCTAAAGGAGAGACAGAAGGAAGCACAGAGTGCTGAAACTCCTGAACCAGACCACCAGTCATTGAGGCCTTGGGAAGTTTGTTTATATCAAGCAGTTTGAATTTCACACCTAAATAAGTGAATTAGCAATGATCAGGATAAAAAAATGGACTTGACATATAAACATACTATAATAACCTACAGCAATACAACACAATTGTTTGAGTTATTGAACATACCCAGGATGGAAAAAGCTTTATCTGCTATATTGTAAAGTGCCCAGATGTTTGGTGCCCAGTACGCATGACACAGACCACGCTTGAAAGGGAAGAGTCGAGACAGGACTTGTGGAAGCTGACCCTTGATGAATAAATAAAAAATAAAAATGATCAATGAACCCCTGTGAAAAATGCAAACAAATGCAAATCAAATTGTGCTTACAAAGATTGTTTACCAGTGCTATAAAGGGTCCAAATGACAGCGAAAATGTAGACAAGACAATAGTTCCTAGTGTTACAAGCCGCACAACACTGAAACTTCTCCACTGCAAAGAGCCATCTGAAAAACAAAACTTATATAACATCTTCCATACATACATATATATACATACATACATATATATATATATATATATATATACATATATATATATATATATATATATATATATATATATATATATATATATATATATATATATATATATATATATATATATATATATATATATATATATATATATATATATATATATATATATATATATATATATATATATATATATATATATATATATATATATGTATATATGTATATATATATATATATATATATATATATATATATATATATATATATATATATATATATATATATATATATATATATATATATATATATATATATATATATATATGTATATATATATATATATATATATATATATAGTATATATATATAAGTATATCAAATGCAACATATGAATCAAAGTTGTCATAAAACAAGAACTGGTACTGTTTTAGTTTTAAGTTTTTAACTTCAAATGTGTGTGTGTGTGTGTGTGTGTGTGTGTGTGTGATCATTACCTGAATTGCTCTGGGTGAAACAAAAACATCTCAGCAAGTAGATACCGTATGCAGGTGCAATGTACAGATATATGTGCTTCAGGTTTAGAAGTACTGAAAACAGCAAGGCCCCCTCAAAGTGTCTATTCTGTTAACACACAAAATAATAAATAAATTACCAAATTAAATAAACTTTCCAAATCTCAGCTTATTAGATATGTCTTGAAACTCACTAAATAATAGAAATTACAGCTAATACCTGGAAATGTCTCGCTATTGATAACAGAAGAATTCCAAACAAGAATCCATTATACTGAAAATGAATATCTGCAGGAATTCAGTGAAGCAAAATTAATTTCAGGTAAGGGAAACAGATGTCTGAGCCACATCAAAGCATGCATGATCTCCAAGGATACGATCAACAATTAGAAGGCCAAAGTTCCACAGCAACAGCACTGACAAGATAAAAGATGGCTTTCCCAGAAGGTCCTTTCCTTTGACTTCTCGCAAACATTTGCAGCATCTAAATAATAATAATATAAAATAGTTAAAAGCAAGCCTTTATCATAGTCTTTCCTTGAAGGAATAGCTCACCCAAAAAAGTAAATTCTGTCATCATTTATGAACCCTTAAGTCAAACACAAAGGAAGCTATTTTGAAAAACGTTTGTAACCAGGCTGTTTTGGTCACTATTGACTTCTGCAGTAGGAAAGAAATACTATGGAAGTCAGTGTTGACCAAAAACAGACTCGTTACAAACTTTTTATAAAATAGTTTTTATTGTGTTCGGCAGAACAAAGACATTTCATACAGATTTGGAACAATTTGAGGGTGATTAACTAATGACAGAATTTACATTTATGGGTGAACTATTTCTTTAAAAGTGTCTTTCAAACCTAAAAAGACATTGGCACAAAAACTATATTCATTCAAATGATGGCACAAAGAAGCTACATACTCTTTAACCGCATAAAAGAAGACCAAATCAGCCACAATGACTGACAGTCTTTGGAACAGGATTGTGGCTGGACTTGCATAATTCAGGTTGTGAACAACCAGCATCTCCTTATCAAAAAAACGGGCAATATGGGAAAGTCCATATTCAAACCAAGCAAACAAGGGAGGATAATCCAGTGTCCACTCAGATGTAGCCTGAAATTATATAAAAAATAATAATAATAAACCACAAATTTAAAACCCGTGTATGTAATTGCTTGAAAACGATATAATTCATATTCGTATATGACTACCTCATAATACCACTGTGATACTGGCAGACTGTGAGTCAGGGCAAGCCAATTCCTATGTACTTCAAAATCCGTAGAATGGCTGAAATACAATAAATATTAAATTGCTTAGGATTAGAGGATGCGAAACAATTATTTCCTCTTCCTAAAGGGAAGATAAAATGAATGACTGTCGAGTATTTGGTCGCTCTTCTAACATAACAATGGGTTTTCCGTTTTAATGTGATCACATGAGAGAAAATGTATATTATGTGAGATAAATTGACTTACTATGCATTTATCAAAAGACATTTGAGAAATGAAACTCCGAAAGCAAGAGCAAAAAAACAGCTCTGATCGTTAGTCATGGGCGCAGCCATGACAGTCCCTTGGTGAAAAGAAAACTTTATTTCTAAAAGCCGAAACACAACTTTTGGGTGGCTCAATGTTGCTGACATAAATATATCCTGCAGGGGGCGTTTTGCGGCTCAAATAGTTGAAAGCTCTTTAGAGTCAAATGTACACATCAGGACGTTGTTTTGTATGTCGCCCAATATTTTGTACACTGTTGTTGTTGTTTTTAAATAAAAAAAAGTTGGTTGCTAATATACAATAAGAAATCCGCACCAGAAATCCTTATAAATTGATGAATTGGAACGCTTATACAGGGATTGTAAACGACTGTGATTGGTCAATTATACAAAAGCGCTGAAATAAGTAACATATACCGTCCTTTTGCGTAACGCTTCAGTAGCGCTCTGGAAAAGATAATAATTCATTGCATTATCCCATTAATTAACAAAAGTGTGTTTATTTAAAATACATAGTCACTAGTTAAAAGTAGAAAAATACTCTTTAGAACCACCGTACCTGACAAAATTGAGACAACATCCGGGCTACCACGCCTCACTTGTTTCCCGCTAACTGCCTTTCTAGTTGTTTATTCTATTTCTACCATCAAAAAGAAAAACTCCACCTTCGTCATTTATAGTATACCAAAACAGGAACCCACGTATAGTAAACAAACAGATCTGAAGAGTTTTTAAGACGGTGCTAATCGAGTTGACCCTGAAAGGTGAATCGTGCTGACCTGGAAAGAAAGGCAGAGGGGAAGAGTTCGTCTTTGGCTGTTGTTGAGCAGTTTACAAAAAGTACAGAAGCTACATGCACAAAGCAGTTAGTTCTCACATAGATAATCATATATTTATATAGTTTACCTACATAGCTTTCTATACAACAATGTCATACTGGGGAATGTTTATTCGGAAACAATACCAGTTCTCCTCCTCGCTGTTAAAACTGCATAAACTCAATATTCAACCAGTGTGTCACCAGAGAGGTAAGTTGTTCGACGATACATTGCAGTAAGTTGCACATTTCAAGGGTTTACATAAATGTTTTTTCCCTTTTAGGTTTCCATAAAACGAGTGCCGTTAAGACATACGATGTAAGAAAAGTGGAGCTGACGCCTCTGGAGCAGAGGAAACTCACGTTTGACTCACATGCTCTCGTGAAAGAGCTGGAATCCAGCGGTATGTTAAGGCTGCTAAATACTTTGTATAGTTTTTTTTAATGGGCACGGCAAGCCAGTTTAATATTTATTGGTGAAAACCAATGACAATCTTACCTTTTGTTGTTAGAGACACAAATGGAAGCTTAATTTGAGATTTAAAGTCACTTAAATGTACTAAACGCACTAATGTTTTTGTAATTTTTTTTATTTTTTCTGCACATGTAATTCAGGCTTTGAAAAGAGACAGGCAGAGGTGATCGTCACTGCATTGGTGACTCTTACTTCAGCCAATATGGATATTGTATACAGAGACATGGTCACCGGAGCCCATCAGGTATACAACCAACAAAACCGCCATCAGTAGAAATGACTAATAATGAACTCTACTGAATGATACGGTTTCTGGTTTCTTTTCATCTGGCCTAGGAAATAGCTCTACAGCAAATCATGGCTCATCTAGATGCTATCAGGAAAGACATGGTTATCCTGGAGAAGAGTGAATTTGCCAATTTACGGTCCGAAAATGCAGTAAGAATAAAGTTGAAACCTGTATTTCATAATTTGTTGTTGGCTGTACAAAGTAGTATTATTAATTTAACACCATGTGTCGTAGACAGTGTTATTTGGTGATTTATCTTCTCAATTATTTCACATGCAGAAAATGAAAATAGAGCTGGAACAAATAAAGAACAGTCTACTGGTGAGTAGAAGTACTTTAGGAATTTATGTGAATTTGATAAACTATTTTGCACTTTTTATTGCCATTGTTTTTCTATTTATATTTTTATGTTTACACTGAAGGAAGAAAGCCATAAAATCAGAGCAGATGCAAAGTTAGACATTAATTTGGAGCGAAGTAGAGTTACAGACATGGTATGTGTATATATTACTTGTTTAAGTTTGTATTATCTTTGAATGCTTTCATTGTAAAAAAAAAAAAAGTTTTTTTATTCCAGTTTACAGAACAAGAGAAGAAACTTATGGACGTTAAAACAGAATTCCAAAAAATGGTAAGGTTTAAAAATAGTTCACGACATGTTTTACAGCAACACTTAAATTATGAATTTAATTATGAAATTATGAGTTTAATTACATAATGTTTAATTACAGTTTAATTACATAATGCTTATTATCATAATTATTGAAAAAATGTAACTTATTACAGTGAAGGTCTTTTTTTAAGAATGCAGATATAGAAAGTGAAGCCGTGGAAACCTCAAAGAAAATAGACATACAGGTTGCCTCTTTGAAAACCCTCCTGGAATCACTCAAGCTAGAGACAATAAGATATCTTGCAGGTATGTACTCAAGATGCTTTTCAAACTGATTACAGCTACTGTACCTCTACACATATTTGACTTAGCAGTGACTTGTTTGTAAAGTCCTTCAGATAACACACACTGAATTTGATAACAGACAAAATCATTTACTTAACTGCTTTATTAGTGGTTCTTCAGTTTGTTGATGCCCGTTCCTTTTTATAGGCACTGACAATGTTCAATTGAATACATTTTCTTTTGTTTGTATTTCTTTTGACAGCATGCATCTTCACTTGCTTGGCAATTGCTTTGGGATTCTATCGCTTCTGGAAATGAATCTCACAAAACAGGAGAGAATTAATGTCTAGAGTTTTTATCTTTAAATTCCCGCCTTTTTGTATTAATTGTGTGTGTATTTTATATATATATATATATATATATATATATATATATATATATATATATATATATATATATATATATATTTCAATATTATGTTTTTATGTGAACAGCGTAAATGTGTTCAGGTTTCTTTTGATCTGTGGGGCCTCAGTGTTTAACTATAAAGAGCCAAAAATCAAACTTGATTGAGGTCCATGGGTCGAAAAGTAAATGTTGCCTTATGTCCAAATGTATAATATTGAAATAAAAAAACCCTCTACATTTAAAAGGAATAATAATAAAAAAGTTAAAACAAAAATTGGAAATATTCTTTAATGGCATTTGTCTTTGCTTTTTTTTGTTGGTGGTGTTAAATGAAATGGTGGTCTAAAACAAAGGTCACTGTGGGTTAATTTATTATTTTTTTCCAGTGAACATGTTTTTGAAGGGTTTAAATATTTTTAAAGAATGTTTGTATGCATGAAGCCAAATATTCCTTAAATTATTGCTGTAATCAATCTTGATTTTAATCCTAACACACCTACTACATACAGTGAGCTAAAAGTATTTAGTCAGCCATCAATTATGCAAGTTCTCCCAATTAAAAAAAATGAGAGAGGCCTGTAATTTTCATCATAGGTATATACCTCAATTATGGGAGACAAAATGTGAAAAGAAAAAAAAACTCAGTATAAAAGACAGCTGTCCACAACCTCAAACATTCACACTCCAAACTCCACCGTGGCCAAGACCAAAGAGCTGTCAAAGGAAACAAAACTGCAGACCTGCACCAGGGGGACCTAGTGAGTGACCTGCAGAGAGCTTTGACCAAAGTAACAGGATACCATTAGTAACACTGCGCCCCCAGGGACTCAAACCCTGCAGTGCCAGACGTCTCCCCCTGCCAGTACATGTCCAGGCCCGTCTGAAGTTTGCTAGAGAGCATGTGGATGATCCAGAAGAGGATTGGGAGCATGTCATATGATCGGATGAAACCAAAATAGAACCTTTTTGTAAAAACTCAACTTGCCGTGTTTGGAGGAGAAAGAATGCTGAGTTGCATCCAAAGAACACCATACCTGCAGTGAAGCATGGGGGTGGAAACATGCTTTGGGGCTGCAAAGGGACCAGGATTGATCCGTGTAAATGAAAGAATGAATGGGGCCGTGTATTGTGAGATTTTGACTGAAAACCTTCCATCAGCAAGGGCACTGAAGATGAAACGCGGTTGGTTCTTTCAGCATGATAATGTTCCCAAACACACGGTCCGGGCAACGAAGGAGTGGCTTCGTAAGAAGCATTTCAAGGTCCTGGAGTGGCCTGACCAGTCTCCAGATCTTAACCCCATAGAAAATCTTTGGAGGGAGTTGAAGGTCTGCATGGAAGTATGGGCCAAAATACCAGCAACAATGTGTGAAAACCTTGTGAAGACTTACAGAAAACATTTGACTTCTGTCATTGCCAACAAAGGGTATATAACAAAGTACTGAGATTTTGTTTTTGACCAAATACTTCTTTTTCACCATAATTTACAAATAAAATGTCATAAAATTTCTCATAGTTGAGGTATACCTATGACGAAAATTACAGGCCTCTCTCATCTTTTTAAGTGGGAGAACTTGCACAATCGGTGGCTGACTAAATACTTTTTTGCCCCATTGTATATATGTAACAATGTCCATCTTAAGGGTCCATGAGCGCCAGCCCAATCATATCACGTGGGTTCTGGATTTTAGAGCCACATCCATATCACTGTGGGACATTTTTGAAGGGAAGTCATGTCACAAAACAGCTGTTTATCATGTTGCTTGACCAAGGTTTCATTTTCTTCTATAAAAGGAAATTAAGATATTTCGGTTTTAGACTACGCAAACTATGCTTAATTCACAGACAATTTTATGTATTATTTTGCTTTATAAATATTAAACAAAAAATGTGGTTTTAACTAAATTCTCATACTCGCAAGACATTTAAACAGACATGGGCTATAATAAATCAAAACCAAAAAAATGAGCAGAGACCGTTTCATTAGCACTGAAACTTTATTTAGGATTATGCATAAAACTGACAACTTTAAACCAGTCAAAAACACACAATAATCACTTTACACACAAGACGCTATTTCTTCCTCAAATTTCTTTTATTGAATATTCTGAATAAACCAAAAATTGCTCTTTGAATTTCTGCAAAAAGAGAAAAAAACCCACCCTGATGTTTTTTTTTTCCATTTTCAACTAAACACATTACTCTGAATCAAATACAGTAGTAAACGAGATAACTATTTACATATTGAGGTCAGGGAAATTCTCATAGTAAATTATGTTAATTTACAATCAGCCCCAATCCTGGATTTAAGGAATTATCAGTGACTGAAAAGGGCTTTCCCTTGTTTTTTGGAGGCAAAACAAAAAGTCATTCATAAATTAGTATCCAACCACCATTTCCAAGTCAAAAAACAAAATATCTCATCGAGAACCCAAAAAACTAATTCAAATTCTTTTTTTTTTTTTATCAATACTACACAAAGAATACCAAAAATATCTTTATTTATAAATTAAATTATACATATACATTTACCCCAAACGTACATATTTCACAGTACATTTCATTGGGCATTCACATGGCAAAAAAACCTGAAATGTGCAGGCAAATACAAATACAAAAATGTATTTAAAGTGACTAGCTGAGGTCCCGGCCCCAGAGCTCTGCAATATAAAAATATCCTTCTTTACAAAAACACAAAAGACCAGCTAAAGTAACCACAAAAAAGAGGTGGCTAAGGAGCAGCATAGTTAGAAAATAATTGCACTGGTTTGTGTTTCTTCTTCTAACTTAACCTGAACCTCCTCTTTTACCGTTGGTGCTTCTGTATCATCCTCGGGGGGCTCTTCTTTAATACTGGAGCATGACGCCTCATCACCCTGCTCTTGTTTTATGAAAGCTGTTAAAGGGTTTTCTGTAAGCATTTTATTGGGTGAAGGTGTGCAGTCCACAAAAGAGGATGTCTATGGAAAAAAGGGGAAGCGTTTTAAATTGACTAAAGGAAAATTAAGATGGAAAGTTTTTCTTCACATAAGTAGATTACTAAACACAACATGATAAAGAGTCCAAATCAACACTTACATTTTTGTAGTCTTCGTAGCATGAGGGATGATATGTCTAAAAGAGAAGGGAAAACAATTTAAGAGTTTTATCAAACACCAAGAGACACAACATTTGATCTGCTCTTTTAATTAGTGGAATTCTTACCTTTTCATCGACTCTGATGGCATTCTTCAGGTGCCACTCTTCCTCTTCCTCCTCCCAGTACATCTCAAACTGCTCCTGACATATCTCACACAGCTATAGAGAAAGAAAAATAAATCTTTAATTTTGCACAATTTCTCTAGTATTCTGAAATGATCACACAGTCTGTGTACATCGTCTGACCTCGTGAACGACATCTGCTGCAGCCTTTACGCTCTGGAACTCTCTCTCTTTGGCTGCTTCCTGAGTTTTCTGCACAACCTCTTCATGAACCTTTTCAAAGAACTGACTCTTTGCCCTCTCCTCAAGATCTGCAATTTCCTCAAATTCAATCCAATCCTTAAAAAGGAAAAAAAAGCACTTCATGGTACTCCTTTTTTCCATCCAAGAGGTCATTTTCGTTCTCAGTGGCACAACTGTCTGACAATATACAAAATCAAATAAAAGAAATGAAGTAGGATAGTGTCCAGCTTACCGTCAGAGTGTAGTACCACCGACGGTGTGTAACTTTCTTACTGATGTCCTTCTCTGAACGATTCTGCCTGTAGTGCCAGTCCAAATGATCTGCATACACATCCGTCTGAGATGCAGTAAAACGCATGCCACAGGAATAGCACTGGATTCCTGTATACAGTTTGGTGATGATGCTGTCATGTCTCCTAAAACACAGAAATTTCACAAAATATTAAGTCATTCTCAGTGAAGCACCATAGTAAAAGTATTTATCAGATTCACTAATGTTCAACTTTCCAGAGCGTATGTAGATACTATATGTACATACAGTTTCATTTCGTCCAAAACGAAGCCAGTCAGATCTGGGACACTTTCATCTTCCTCCTGTTCCTCCTCCTCTTCCTCTTCAGGCACAGATAAAGTCTGACTTGCTGAAGTAGAGTCTACAACAGATATATAAATCTTTAAGCTAATTTGAAATATAAGACTGCAACTAATGCAATTCAATTGCCCAATAGTAAGAAAGGAGATAATAACAGTTAATTAAAAGAAATTACTTAAGTTTACTTATTTAAAAGAAATAAAAGTATGCTTACCAGTGATTGAGTCTGTTTGTGCAGGTTTTATTATTCCAGTGGATATGAGTTTAGACAACAGATCGTTCACATCTATTTGCCTCAGTGGCTCGGCCTCAGGCTGCTGAAACTGGGAACCTGAATCAATAATTCACTTATTATAATATAGATCTAAAGTAGAACGTCACAGTCAAAACAAACAAGAGTGCATAATTCTCTTTCAGGATGTGTGAACAAATAAAATAAACATTCTTACCAGGCTGGAAAGATATTTGGTTTGGTGGCATGAAGGGTTGAGCTCCTATGATCTAAGACATAAATTAAATTGTAAATTTCCATGTTTAACAAAGAAAACTTTAAAAAGTGTGGGACTCCTTGAGTAAGGAATACTTACAGGCTGAGGAACATTCCCAACACCTGGACCAGGGAATGAAGCAGGTCTAAATGAACCTTGAAAATCTGATGATGTAGGACCTGACACACTGAAGTTAGACGCTTGAGAAACATTAGACTGCATGGTAAACTGTTGGGCTGGGCCACCATACGTGTTTATGGGTGGCATGTTAAAATTAGGTGGTGGAACAGGGTTTATCACAGGAGCTTGACCTTGAGTTTGATCATACATTGTTGGCTCCTGTGGTCTCAGCTGATTTGCAATATTTGGACTGCAGTATCTTGGAGGACCTTGTGGGTCATATCTTGGCATGACAGGCGGTGCATCAAATCTTAAAGGTTCAGGCTGCACAGGGTTCTCAAAGTGCATTCCACCTGATGGACTATCAAATCTAACTGCACCCTGCTGTTCATCATAATTTATTAGTCTAGCCGAGAACCGTGGTTCCTCGTATCCTGATGGACCGTGTTGCATGTGAGAATTATCAAACCTTGCTGGATTAACAAATCTGTTTTGGTGCATCGAGTGGTCATAATGAATCGGGGCTTGAGAGTCAAATCTCATGTTGTGAGGCTCTGTGTACCTCAATGGCCTGTGTGATACTGGTGGGTTGTTAAATCTTACAGGTCTTTCATGCGCTTTAGGAAATCTCTCAAATCGGTGAGGGGCATCAAAGCGATGTCCAGAAAACCTTACGGGTCCACCAGACCCTTCAAACCCGCCTGCATTGCCTTCATACCGAGAAGGAGCATATGGTCTTGGAGGACCATCTAACCTCTGCTCCCTCATGTGGCTTGGTGGACCATCAAAAGGAGCTTGAGAACTCTTATATCTATCAAATCGTTGAGAAATATTTGGTCCTTCATGCCGTGGTGGGTTTGCCTGTGCCATAGATCCTTCTGTTGAGTGCGTTGGTGTACTCCCAGGAGATTCTTCATGGTTTCGTCCACTTCTTCCCAGTTCAGAGAAATGATCTTGCATTGGAAGACCTTCTACACTTATAGGACCATCATCTGGACCTGTACCAGAGTGCACACTGTTGGGACTTTCAAAACGTGGACTAATGTCCCCTGGTTGTTGATCCATTTCAACTGGAGATGATGACCGTTCAAATGGTGGTGCTGCAGATTTTCCACAGGTCCCATCTAAGTTGACTGGACTTGGTGAATTTCTGAATGTGGAACCTGTACATGATGGAGGCCTGTTGGTTCTTCTAGGATCTTCACGGTCAGGCTTTATGGGATCACCAGTCATTTTATGCACTCCTGAGCTTTCACTGTATTGTTCAGACATTTCATGTTGAGGCTGATAAAGAATTTCATCCAAAGGAAACTGGCCCTCTTTTTGCACTGTTGAAATCAACAATTCAAGTTTAGACCATCTATAAAACACGACCAACAACCTAGGGTGTGTTGAAATATTACATGCCATGATGAAGTCGAATGAATAAATACAAATCTAAAACTTTAGGTAATATTAAAAATGTGCTACTACTCGCATAAATATTTAAAAACAGGACAAATCTCACCTGGACGCTGAAGCTGTGTTCTTCTCAGCTTTGATTTATGTTCAAGATAAGAAAGCTGTGCATCAGAAATGGCTTCATGTTTCTTTTTTGACTGATATACTCCCTCATCACACGACTCATCCCAAGAGTCAGACCTCTGTCTTTCCTCTTGATACTGAAAAACTTGATTTATTTGATGGGCTACATTCAGGAATTCATCATTGGATATTTCTCCATCAGCATGTCTTTTGCTAGCCTGAAATGAAAAATGTCCAGTTTAGAAATATTATAAATTATTGTACTGTAAATTAATTATGTTTTAGAAAGGAAAAGTGTATTACAAAACTACAAAATATATTGACACACCTTTCTTAAAAGGTCCCGTTTACTTGCAGTATTAAGTGCTTCTGGTATTTGTATGTTGCTATCAACACTTAAGCGATGTTGTTTAGGTGTACGAGGTGTGGACGGTCTTTGATTAGTGTTCCAAGTCTTGTGTCTCTGGTTGCCTAGTCGTCCATGGGATAGATCTGAATCTGACTGTTTAGGACTGTAGAGACAGTTTATTAGTCTGAATGTGATAACATGTTTAATAACAGAAAGACAAATTATGTTTAAGTAATGACGCAAAAAAAAAAAAAAAAAAAAAAAAAGCCACTTACTGTTTATTCTCTTCCCACCCACTCCTCCATCTCTTGCTATCTTTTATGTCTTTATGCTCCGCGGGAGAAATTCTCAACTGTGGTCCATCTTTCTGATCAGCAGCTCTATCGTCAAGTGGCCTTTTTGATCGTCTTGGTTCTGGGGCATTTTTCTTGACGCTTCGTTCATCTCTAAGACTTGACTGTGGAAAAGCATCATCATTATGTGAATGTTTACTTATCCTAGCCTTTCCAGATTTGAGAGGTGGAGTAATACTCCTGGTTTTTCTCTTCGGAGATGGCCGTCTCTCTTTTCTTTTAGGAGAATGCAGTGGTGGTGACCGTGATCTTGACCGAGACCTTTTTCTGACATTTGCTTTGTTGACTTTAATTTCTTGTTTCAGAAATGTCTCGAGTCTTTCATGCTTGTTTACAGAGCCATTTATAAGCTTGCCCCTAGCACTGCTGGACTTCTGATGATCCACGTTTTTGATACTTTCATCCCTATCTTTCTTTTCTGAACTTCTTTTCTTCTCTCTGACATCATCATCTTTTAAATCGGTCCTGTTATGCATCTCCTTATGCAGCCTTGGGTCCTTCTTATTCACTTCAGCAGTTTTTGAATGCTCAGACTCAATCGCTCTGGGTCTGACGACAACACATTTTCCAGATGGTGACACTGACTTGGATTTATGTTTTTCCTCAACTGCAGAGTTATCCTTTTTGGGAATCCTTAACTTTTCCAACTTACTTTGTCTTTCAACTAAGACTTGTCCTCTTTTTTCTGAAGTAGTCGGAAAGTTTGGTGTGACCTGACTTTCCTTCTTATGCACTTGTTCCTTTGCATTTACAGTTGCACCAAGTCTGTTTAATCTAGGATCCCTGGTTGCTATTTTTTCTGATGGTGCTGGAAGCCAAGGTTTTGTCTGTGAGGCAGGAACCGTATGAGTGGCTTGTGACGAGACATTGAAGCGTCCAGGAGCACCGGCTTGGTGGTTTGATGAAACAGCAGGACTGGCAGCCTTGAGAATTAAAGAAAAAACAAAACAAAAAAAAACTATTGTTTTAAGAATTTATGTAGTATGAATAATGTCGGTCAAACCATTAGACCAACTACAGCTCTTATACAATGCTGCTACATATTGTGCCTATATGCATACACTTGTGCCTGATATCACAGAAAACTGGGTTTATACTTCTAAAATATTAACATGCAGCGCTTTCTAGTTTGTCTCATTACAAAGCACATAAACTCACCAACTGAGCTTTCGTTTGTTCAAGTTCTAGTTCTATCTTCTTTTGTTGAAGTTCTAACAACTGTTTTTGCTTTGCAAGCAACTGTTGCCTTATCAATTGCTCTTGTGTCAAGCTTGGAGCTGGAGGTTGTGGTGGAGGAGGTTTCGGAGAGGTTTCTTCAGTCTACAAAGAGATAAACATACATTTGAGAAAAAAAAACAGCAGTACATTTCTTCCCACCTCTGGGTAAAACAAATTAGTTAGAACTCAAATGCTTACCGGTTTTAAAAATTTGGGGTTGACATGTATGCTGGCATTCACATTTGGTGGCAATGGTTTAATAGGCCAGGCAGGATCTATTGAGTTCACACGCACATCTAGTGCATATAGTTTCTTCAAGGGGAAAATTTCATCCCATGTGGAACGCAATTTGAAGAGACTTTTTCTAGTGGCCTCATCCACCTAAAGTGAATCAAAAGAAAGGGGGGAAAGAATATCTGACTCCTTTGTTTATTCTCAAAGAACACTGACAAAACTACATAAGTTACCATTCAAAAAGTGAACAAAAATGTAAAGTTATTATTAAAGGTGTGAAAAACTATCAAAATAAAAAGTAATGAATTAGCACAATACAGTATTTAAAATGAGAACAAAGAGCACATGACGTTCAATCAGAAACACCATGGACATGATTTCAAAGAATTATGTACCTTCTCAAATACACAAATAAAGGAATTGACTAGGTTCTTAGCAAACACTTCAAGGTATTCCCCTCCAACATTCTTCACTATGGAATCCACTAAGTACAAAACTGGGAGCTTCTCAACAGCAGGTGCCTAAAGTGATAGAAAACTGACAAGTTTAGAGAACAACATGGGAGAAATGCACAACTACATAAAATTAAGTAGAGGTTATTAAATGGCTAAAGTTGGATTAAAAATACTGGCAGAGAAAACAAAAATCAAGCACTTAAGGGGAAGTCCATTGTTTGCAGATTAAAAAAAAAAAAAAGTTCCTCAAAAACCAGATCCATCAAAAATCAGGAAAAAGGTTTCTCAGATGCTGAAAGAAAAAAATAGCCATGTCCCAGTTAAACACAAAACAAAAAGGGGGAAGGGGTTAAAATTCTTCAATGTTCACTCTTCACAAAGTTCAGTCCATCAAGTAGAAAAGTTTTGTTAGGTTGTCAGTACAATTCAGTTAGTTATTGGCATCATTTTAGCAATAAGCCCAAGTCCTTTAAAGTGGGAAAAAAAATTAAAGCTTTTTTCACTTGTAGTTTTTGTACTTGACCAGGAATTCAACTCGGGATCCATTTAAACTCAAGTTTAGATTTGATCTTCATGTTTGGGAAAAAAAAAAAAAAAAAACTTCTTGGTCTTTACAGTTAGCAAGTCCATAAAAAAAATTGACAAGTTGTAACCAACATGCCCCAGTGCAGAGGGAAGCACAGTTTTCGTATTATCTTGCAGTTTTTGATGTTTCTTTTTAAGTAGTTTTACACATTCAGCTTTGGAATGTCATTAGAACTGACAATGCATCAATGTAAATGTCTTCGTATTAAAGAGCACTTAGATTATAATGAAATCAATATAGCAAACATTACCACAAAAATAATACACTGGGAAATAAAGACAAAAGGACATTTCACATAGTTTATTGTCACAGTTGTATACCATTTATTAACATTGCAGTAAAGAATGAATAATTACTCAGCAATCTAACACCCCAAACCCTTTATTGGTTCAAGTACACAGATAGTTGAATGGCGCACATTTGTATTAAACTTTAAAATTCAGGCGTGCTCGTTTTCACGGAGCAGCCCAACACGACTACCCGAACTAATGCAAGATGTCAAATAGTTTGCAAACAAACAAATATGAAAACTTTCCACGAATTTCTTTAACACCCATGCATCTATGTACATGGGCGGCAAACCACGTGTACCAGCTGGTGACATAACTACAGCCATGAGTATGCAAAAACTTATTCCCGAGTAATTGTTGATTTCAACACGGTTTGTATTATCACCTTAAATTTAGTCAATCGATATTTACAAGATTACTACTCGAAGTACACAAATCAACTACACCACGACGATGACTCGGGCTGATTGCATAATACGGAAATTTCGTATCTTCCCCAACTAGGGTTATGATGAATAAATTACGATGCATAAAACCATATGCCAAGTTGCAATTTAAAAGATTTAAATATCGTCATTGAACAATAGAACGTAGTATAATGTGCGTTTATTTTTATTAAATCGAATAATATTTAAACGAACTATCAAGACTATACGTGAAGCCACTGTGCTGGTATATTTATCCGATAAGCTTATTGAGAAGGTAAAACATGGATTATTAACTTCAAGCCAAATGTGCGTCAACAGTAAGTCCGACTTTATGAGCAGCTGTGACCCAACGAGCAGATAAACACGCTGCTGCAACTGGCCTAATTTAAAAATGGAGCGATGTGTGCTTTTCCTCAACTACAAAAAACGATGCTGGCTAGTATTAAAAAATGCCTGCATATATTAAGAAACTCAATACTATTTAACGACAATATAGCATTAAAACCAATTATACAAAGTGGTTAGCTAACTAGTCGTGCTGCCGCCATGTTACAGGCCTCATGTCATGTCGTCATTTATCTAACTAGCCACACTCGAGCTAAAAGACGATGACTGAAACGGAACAAAAATAAATCTATTTTCATAAAAACCTTGGCAATTTGTGCTTCAATTATTGCGACGATATCCTTGGTGAACTGGATGTTTTCTTCGGCTAGAATGGTGAGCATGTTGATGTGCGGTTTGCTGTTGAAAGTCAGATCTTCCAGCGAGGACTGATACTCGCGGCAGGCGTCCTCCCTCGCGCCTTCGTCCGACATCTTTGAGCCGTTGAGTCGAAGGCTGTCGCCACACAATTTAAACTATTATACAAACATTACTTGCAACACAGTCCTCTTAAACATCTGTATTTCCTCTTGGTTTCCTCTGTACGTCGAATGTAGTGCCGTGACTCCTCGTGTCTTGCGTTTTGAATAACGATATTTTCTGTTTGGATAAAGCGTTGCAAAATGTCCGTCGTACTTCAACGGAGACTGCGCGTCATCTGAAATGTTTTATAGTTGAACGAGCGTCACTGCTTCCTGATTGGCTGCGCTGAAACTCTCGTGTATGATTGGGCGATGGAGACTATGCGCTCACTGCCATTGGTCGAAACAGAACTATTATTTTCAAGAAGAGCCTATCAGAATTAAATAATTTAATAAATCAACAAAAATCACAACAGAGAGTACAATGTCGTCATCACCTTGAAAATGAAATAAACACTGTAGGGTAGTTTGCACAGAAGAGGTTCAGTGGGTTCAAAACAATATTTTCATCTTGGTATTATTTTTTCAATACGCTGTTCAGACATGTGGAAATAGATTTACTTATCACTAATTTACCAATATGGCATTTTGATTGTCTATTTTAATACATCAAGGTTGCTGAAGTATTGGTAGACATGACGCTGAGCAAAATGGATTCCTTTTTTTTTTTTTTTAAACAAACGTGTTTTCTCACATTTTTAAGTCAAACTTTTCAAATTAAACATGTTGAGTCTGTTTAATTTGCACAATATAAATACATACGAATATACAATTCTGTGTATGTATTCATCATAATAATAAAAATTAATCTTTCCATAAACATTTATAAACAAATCAACCAGCAGTTTATTTACAATTACTAAACAGAACACATATTGTAATTAATCTAAATTTTAATTCAGAATGAATTTTCAAAAAGATCTTTGGACCACTCATTTACAGACAAATTACAACTTGCATCCTGCATGTCAAACTCGCCTGAGAAACTCTCAGTAGACCCAACAATCGGCAACTGATCCACCTTTGGTCTTTCATCACTTAACCTCAGATCTATGATCTTGCTTTTAAATTCACATTTAATTTTTCCAGAGCACAACGAGTCTACACGTTTTTGGCTTCGTCTAGACTTCTGTCCACATGAGTTGTTATAATAAGAAACTGGGGTGGATTGCAAGCATGGCAAAAAAAGCAGAGAACTTGAACCTCCAGGCTCTGATGTGTTGACATGCCTTGGTTCATTACCTTTACAAATCTCTGTCACGTCGGAAAGGTCCATGTCCATACTGCTCTGACCAGAAGCAAACAAGTCTACAGAGCAATTGTACTTCTCCTCATGGTCATCAAACACAATACGTTCCTGCCTGACTTTGCAATTTACAGAATGGACTTCACTTTGTGCACAGTGCCTGAAACATTTGCCATTTTCATGGTTTACTGAACAAAAAGCCACATAGGGTATGCTCCTAGTTAATTTTTTCCTTTTTAAAGTGACTTTTTTGTTTGAAAGAGACAACCTGTTGTTTGTAGAGTGATTAAATGCACACGTAATGTCAGGACTAAAAGGAGTCATCTTTTTTGAATAATTGGTATCGCACAAAAGAGTGTGAGTGTTACGGATCTCAACATTGTTCGTCTTAGTTTCAAGATTTTCTGGATAATCATTTTCACTGTTCTCTTTCCAACTTGTATTGTTCACATACATTGGTGAGGACATTTTTTTGCTATAAAGAGTCATTGGTATAGTTTTGGAGATGCTCGATGAATTTTCAGTCAGTGAGCATGTATTTTGTATTTGAATCACATGATCACTTTTACCTGAAGTGTGCTTCTTTGTGTCATTCATCTCTGATATCTGAGGCTCCGCGCTGACAAAATCATGTAAGCTTTCAGATAAAGGTGCATCCTCTAAATCGAGACTGTAAAGTGACTTCTCATGTAAAGGTGCATCATATTCTTCCCAGGTTTTAGCTCTTACAAGGCATTCGGATTTAGTCATTTCAGTATTATTTCCACAAGATAAGGTGCTAAGTGGATTCACAGCATCACATGCAGTAGAACTGTTAAAATGCACTGGTGATTCAAACATGTCACAGCTCAAGCAAAAAGGTTTCCTGTGACTGTTCTGTGTTTCATTCTTCAGTTCATCCTGCTTCAAATGACTGATGTTGCTTTGGGAACTGCATTTACATGTTTTTGTCTCTTCATGCTTTGGTGAAAGAATATAACGATCACAGTGTCTGGACTGCTGTAACACATCGTTACTTAATTCTTCTGGAGGGAAACATAACCCAGGTGATTGCCATGCGCTTGAGAGTGTGAATCCTTCACTGCTGGGTTGAGAATCCAACTTTGCACACGACGGAGGGGTATAACCAAAACTTAGTTCATTTCTTTGAGAACATTGTGAGTGTTTCTGTTGTGATGGACCGATACTGCTGGAAGAGTGAGAATTTGCTCGCAGGAGGTTTTTAAAATAACCAATTACTGTACATCCCATCAAAGACTCACATGGAGAAATGATCTGGCAGGCCACTAACTGTCCAGACAGTGAAGAAGTGCCAACATTATGAGGTACCTAGTAGGAAGAAACAAGGAATGAACGAAAATGATAAAATGAAGATAATCTTGATGCTCCACCCCAAATTAAATGAAGACATGCTCCATACCTTCAATCCAAAAATGACACATCTTCCAATAAAGCAGTCTTCCACGGCTTTGACAAGCAGTTGTTGAACAGTATGTGTGCCTTCAGTTTTCTCCAAATCAATACATCTGGAAAATTCACAGTTTATATCAGCAATGAATCAACACAAATGTTTGTTCAAGATGTTTCAAATTTGAAAATGCTTTAAAACATACCTTTGAAGGCCACCAGCAGTAATGCCAAAAAAGGGGTTTAAACAGCCCCCGAAAACTGTCACGCCAAATATATCTTGCTTTCTGGACACTTTAAATGACAACCTGTATCTGTAGTCCACGTTTTGTAAGTCACAAGTGAATCCACATTTTCCGCATATAGCCCTAAAGACAATGATTTAGAAGTTCTTCATAATGTTCATGCGCTTTTTAATTGAACACACACACTCATATAAAAAAATGTAACTTAATTTTACAACGTACCTTTTGCTTTCCTGAATTAATCTGGATAGACAGCATTTGCAACATGGATACACAAAGCAAGTGTCTTGCAGAGAAAGTATAGTGCAACTCACCAGAGCCCGTGTGTTGCTCATGAGTGCTTAAAATACTGGCAAGGTTTAAAAACAATGACCATAATACTACTATTCTCTATAAGGAAATGGTAAAAAAAAATTAGGACTCGAGTGTTAAATTACCTTTAAAATATTTTTTACACTGCAATATATTAAATGCATACACTTATAAAGAAAGTGAAATGAAAAAGACCAGAAACACAAAAAAAAAAGTGAGCTACAAAATTTGAGTTTCAAACCGAGCACGAATCTCTTCCTCGTTGGTTTATCCCTCGGTTCCCAACGAACACAGCTCCATCTAGCGTACAGTATTAGACCTTACATGCTCTGTGTAGTTTTAAACCAAACCAAACTACGATTAATCTCAAACCTCCGAATTGTATTATAATTTCAGGTTTAAATGAGTAAAAGAAATGTATTCTTAAATGAGTTAAAGAAATGTTCGTTCTTTATGATCTCGATGTAATATGTCTTTACCCTGAGCATTATCCGTACTGCAGATGTCAGTGTTGCGAGATTTTAATTCATCTAATGGAATGAAATTTTTGGAATCACCAAAAGTATACTTAATTTGACTGTTTTATCTGCTCATGCTGTTAAAAAACTTTAAGACGGCAGTAGTGTATAAGGGCATGTCTAAAGGCAGTTTTTATATGATGTAGATTTTTAAGCTATTGTATACAGTTGCGGGAGGAACCTCGACTCTGTAGACTTGTTTCCACCGGACAATTTTGTGCGCAAACACCGCGGGCTCTTTGATTTGATTTTTTCCTTTTTTGTTTGTTTTCTATTGATTTCTTAGAATTGTCTTTTTACACAAACAAATTCTGTATAGCCGCCAGGATCAGTGTAATATCACTTGTTCAATACTTTACGATGAGCTTATGTAAACAGCTTTATTCTAAAAAAAGATAAATGCTAGCTGAACTGGCTGAAATGAAGGGAAAATGGCAGTAATTTTTTAAAAAATATATTAATATGAAATTGTTTGTGTGGAGCGACGGGAGGTATCAATATAACAGTTACGTACAGAATATTTTATTTGACTATTTATATATTTTAATTTAAGCGTCGATTGCAAAGACATTACTGTTAGTCATTTAATTTCTAAATGTGATGACTACTTCAACGACAAGAAAGATTTATTTGGGACAGCATCGGATTGTGAAAACAAAGGGGTAAGATATGTTGTAAGTCTAAAACCGTTGTTCTTGTATTGTGTGCGTTTCCTTGGTTTTGTTTACAAACTTGGTTGACATGGAGCTTTTATTGGTTCACTGTTTGATCTTAACGCCTAGAACAGTGGTTCCCAACCTTTTTTAACTCACAGCCCACACAACCAAACACATATGTTTCCGCGGCCCACTGCAAAAAAATTTAAATGAACCTGTTATTTGTGTCGGGTTAGTAACTGAGTACTCAGAAGCATGACTTTTAACTGTCTTTATTGAATAAACGGGTAATGTTGAATAACCAGAAAATGTGCATAATAGGTCATTAATTTTTAATTAATTATGATATTTAATTATTACTACACATTTTTACGTACATTAGCAATATTATTATATTATGAAAACCACTGGCCTAGAAGAACTTTGTTTCATGTACACAAATAAGTAAGCCTTAAATGAGTTCCCGCCGAAAACCATAGTGTTTAAATCACACAGTTTTAATTTTTGATTCTGTAATTCTACTACTAACTGGTAGGTTTTTTTATTTGTGTAGCTTCGTTCTTGCAGATGAGAAACCACATATACAATCAAGTCTATGTGGTCAGGCATGCTCCTCTGCAACAGATATATCTGAGAACAGAAGATGCAATGAGCCAAAAGTATGTTTTTTTTTCCTTGGCATATTTGATATTATGATACTGATAAGCTCTGTATACAAACATATACATTTTCTATTTAAAGCAAAACCAGAATAAGCAATGGGTGCCTGGAGACTCCACTCTGGCGATGGATGTGGAAATATTACAAGCTATTGATGGTCCAGAAGTCTTGAAATTCAAAAAAGATGAAAAGATTCAACAAACTAAATCGGCACCACTTAAGAAAAAGGACTTTCTGCAAAATATTTGTGAGCGACAAGTGCAAAAAGCAGAAAACATCAGCCCTTCAAGTCCAGGCTCAGCTCGGTCACCATCAGATCGCAAAAAAACACAAGCCAAAAAAGAGACCGACTGGAAGGATTTGGCCCAGAAACTTTTGTTCAGTGAAACCAAAAAGACTGAAGCAGGAGGACGGGCCCGTGGCCATGAGATGAAATTTAACAAGGAATATGCTTCACCTCAAAAGATCATCAACCCCGTCAAAAAAACTCCTAAAGCAGCAAACAGCAAACAGAAGCTAAAGTTCAGAAGAGATACCAGCCCAAATGACTCTCTCTGTAACTCTAAGGACTACATTCTGTTCAGTCCGACACATATGGCTGCTGCTAAAGAGCGATCCATGCAGCAGCAGAAGGGATCAATGAAAAACCTTTCAGTCTCTGTGCTGACGCCTCCTCCTGGACTAGATCTCAGTGTCCTCGGTGATGCTACACTTCCAGATGCAGGTAGACTTTCCACTGTTGCACTGTTTACCTTGACTTTAAATTTTGCTAACAGAAAAAACTGTCTAAATTTATCATTCATGTTATATTTATTTATTTAACTATGATTTTTCAAAAGGCATTCTGATATGCTGATCAAAAAACACATCTGCCAATGTTAAAAACAGTTGTGTTGCGTATTAGTTTAGAGGAAACTGATAAATGAAAATAAATATGCAATTAAATACTCTTTAAAATAACTTTCGCACTCCACTATTTTAAAACTCTTGTGGTATTTTGTTATTGAAAATGACAACATTAAAAAAATGTGAAATAATAAATTAAATACATTACATAATTTTTTTTTTGCTATATACCAAACAGCACAAAGCATCCATATGGGACGTCCTGCCGATCAGTCAGACAAGCTTTTGCTCTCTAGTTGGGGTCTCCCTAAGCCTGTTCTGGAGAAATACCAGAGTCTCGGTGTTCAGAGGATGTTTGAGTGGCAGGCTGAGTGTCTGACCTTGGGCAAAGTGTTGGAGGGCCAGAACCTGGTATATTCTGGTAAATAACTGTTTGTCCTCTAGTTGACTGCAAGTATTTTGTTTGTACTTAGTCACATTTTCCTGAGAAACAGCATCTGATCATATACTAAATATCTAACTTACTACTTTTTAGTACTCGTGATTACATGATACTTCTCTAGAAAATATGTACTTCTCTCATTTTTCCCCAGTTTAAAATTTGCAGCTTTACATTTTCAATTTACTTTTTTAAGCTCCAACCAGTGCAGGAAAAACGTTGGTTTCTGAGCTGTTGATCCTTAAGAGAGTTTTGGAGACAAGACAAAAGGCTATGTTCATTCTTCCTTTCGTGTCTGTGGCTCGTGAGAAGATGTTTTATCTACAGGTTGGTTCCTGTTTGATGAATGCATATATATTTGGCCCACTGATAATAGTTTGTAAATGCATAGCAAAGTATCTACATAGGTAATTGTTGAATTTGTGTTTCAGTGTTTTTAATGAGATTTTACTAATATTATGCTTGCCATTTTCACCCAGAATGTATTTCAGGAGGCAGGGGTGAGAGTGGAGGGGTATATGGGTAACACTTCAGCAGCTGGTGGGTTTTCAGCTCTGGATGTAGCTGTTTGTACAATAGAGAAAGCTAATGGACTCATCAACAGACTAATTGAAGAAGACAAATTGGATCTTCTTGGTAAAATAATGACTTTTCTTTTTTTTTTACTACTTAAATGTATTCTCGTAAAACTAAGTTTTCACCCAATTTGTAGGAATTGTTGTGGTTGATGAACTGCACATGATCGGGGACTCTGGTCGTGGATATCTGTTAGAACTTTTGCTGACTAAAATCCAATACATTGGCCAAAAAAACACGGCAAGGTATGTTATACTGCAACGTTTAAGCCAAAAATTCTCTAGAAATGGTCCTAATGATGAGTTTCTCTATTGAAGGTTAACATTTTTTCTATTTTAAGGGGTTCTGCTCAAAGTGCCTCTGCGGGTGTCCAGATTGTTGGTATGAGTGCCACACTGCCAAACTTGGACCTTCTTGCTCGCTGGTTAAATGCTGAGCTCTATAGCACTAACTATCGTCCTGTGCCACTGATGGAGTGGGTCAAGATAGGCACAAATGTCTATGACGGATCTATGAACCTGGTCAGACAGTTCACCCCAGCTCTGCCCGTAAAGGTCAGAGCTAGACATATTTGTTGGCTTCTGACAACTAAATCTGCCATGACATAGAATGTATCTGCTAATGTTAATTATTACAAGACATCTCGTTTTTGTGTCTGTAGGGAGATGATGATCACATTGTCAGCCTCTGCTTTGAGACAGTGCAGGATGGACACTCTGCCCTGCTGTTTTGCCCTTCAAAGAACTGGTGTGAGAAACTAGCAGACAGCATTGGAAGAGAGTTTTACAATCTTCACCACAAAGGTTTACAGATATATACAGTTGTATGCTTTTTACTATTCAGGTATGCATTATGCTTTAACATTGTTTCCTTTTGCAGAAATGCAGTCAGGCCCTGGAGTGCAGAGTATTTCTCTGAATCAGGAAGGTCTCCAGGATGTTGTGGCCCAGCTCAAGCGTACTCCTGCAGGCTTGGACCAGGTGCTTCAGCGAACGGTTGCCTGGGGAGTGGCCTTCCATCATGCAGGTACATGTGATTACATAACTGATTTTGGAGTAAATATAACATTTTAGTGCTTTTATTGAGCTTTATGAACCTTTTCAGTTTTTGTGCTATTTTAAAATAAGTAAATGTATTATCCTACAGCTAGACAAGAATGTAATTAAGTAGAAATTAATATAAAAAAATTTAAAAAACATTTTAAAATGGTAAAAATGTCAAAAAATCAAGGCAACCTATCTATTCTAATCTATTGTGTTTGCTTGTAATCCTTGTTTTAGGTCTGACGTTTGATGAGAGGGATATTCTAGAAGGTGCTTTTCGTCAAGGACACATTAGAGTGCTAGCTGCTACCTCCACCTTGTCGTCTGGTGTAAATCTGCCTGCCCGAAGAGTGATTATCAGAACCCCTGTTTTTAATGGTCATCTGTTGGACATTCTAACCTATAAGCAGATGGTGGGACGAGCAGGCCGTAAAGGAGTAGATACCATGGGTGAGTGCTGCAGTCTCATAACTGCATTCTTCTAGAGATTTTTAAAGTGGTAATTATCCATTTCCTGATGTACTCTACCAGTCAAAAGTTTGGAAACTGTAATATTTTTTAAAGATGTTTCTTATGTTCATCGAAGCTGCATTTATTTGATCAAAAATACAGAAAAAAGTAATATTGTGAAATATTTTTAACATTTAAAATATTTTTTTTAGTCAGTGTCCAGTCTAATTTTTCTGTCAATTTTTATTATTTTGGATGCAATTTAATCACGAAATAATTCAAATTAAAAAAGTCTTTGTTTTTATCCAATCTTTCTTTAATAACTTAAAAATTTTAGAGTTAACAGTCAAGTAATAATCTGTGTTGACTCAGGTGAGAGTGTGTTGGTCTGTAAAGAGGCTGAACGTGCAAAGGGCATGAGCCTCATCCAAGGCTCGCTCAAACCTATCGGAAGCTGTCTGGTGAAGCGAGAGGGTGAAGGCATCACTACCAGCATGCTCAGGGCCATCCTCGAGGTGTGATCTCCTTATAATATGTTGTTTGATACTGTATTTAGTTAGAATGTACATGTTTAATTTCTTTATGTTGCCTGAAGATCATCGTTGGAGGAGTCGCCAGCTCTCCACAGGATGTGAAGATGTATGCTTCTTGCACTCTTCTGGCAGCCAGTATCGCAGTCGAACAGCCACGTGAGGAGGAAACTAAAACAGAAGCTCGAAACAAGGGGGCTATTGATGCCTGCATAGACTGGCTGATGGACAATGAGTTTATAAATATACAGAAGGAGGGAGATGGTAATTTATCAAAAGCAAAAAATGTGGTTTGTGATATATGGTGACATTTTGCTAATTTGATAATTGTCTGTCTCACAGTGGAGAGGTACTGCCCAACGCATCTGGGTTCTGCAACCTTGTCCTCATCTTTATCGCCTCCAGAATCCCTGGGGATTTTTGCAGATCTCCAGAGAGCAATGAAAGGATTTGTGTTGGAAAATGATCTCCATATTCTCTATCAGGTATACAAAACAACTGCAGCGATTTGTTGTTTTTATTAAAAATATGGGTTATTAAAAATGTTGTTATGCATTTTTAAGATAACACCTGTGTATGTGGACTGGACTACAGTCGACTGGTACCAGTTTTTTTGTCTGTGGGAGCAACTACCGTCTGCAATGAAAAGGGTGGCTGAGATGGTGGGCATCCAAGAAGGTTTCCTAGCCCGCTCCGTTGGTGGAAAATTAATTGCTAAAACAGAAAGGCAACGCAGACAGATGGCCATTCACAAACGGTACTATTTATTTTCTGAATATCTTCTTCAATTTATGTTTACAGTGAAGTAGCAGTTTGTTGATGGAAATTTTTGTTTGTGCAGTTTTTTCACAACATTAGTTCTTCATGATCTGGTAAGTGAAGAACCACTTGGAGCTGTCGCAAAGAAGTATGGCTGTAGCCGAGGACAGCTTCAGTCACTTCAGCAGTCTGCCTCAACATATGCAGGTATATTGACATCTCTTCATACTGTAGGCATGAGCTTGCTTACTTGTCAGTGTGAGATAAACAATGCTTAAAAGTAAAAAAAATTGGCAAATTACATTTTCAGGTATGGTTACGGTCTTCTGTAATCGACTTGGATGGCACAATCTAGAGCTTCTTCTGTCCCAGTTCCAGAGTCGTCTGAGCTTTGGAGTCCAGAGGGAGTTGTGCGATCTTGTTCGCATTTCTTTACTAAATGCACAAAGAGCACGTACTCTCTACAGCTCTGGGTTTGTCACTGTGGCAGAGGTAGCCAAAGCTGATGTTACAGAGGTGGAGAAGGCCCTCAGGAAAGCTATCCCTTTCAAAAGGTAATGAAATCAGGAGATGATCAGCTTAAAAGGTTTATTTGATGGTATTCTTACATTTGATAAGCATTTTAATTAGTGCAGAATATGGTAATTTTAGAGATGTTTATCAGTTATTGGCTGATACATAGTATCAATGATTAAAATAATTGACTTTGGTTGTTTTGTTTTGTTTTTTCTTGCTGTTGCACTTGCTGTTGTTGAACAGTTACTTTAAGTTAATACATTACAATGTTGTGATACATAAATTCATTTAAAAGTTTGCATTTAAAATGGTTTTTAGTGTTTTATTTTTTTAGTTGGGCGTTAATTTAGTTTGTGTTTTGTTTACCATCCATAACATTTTGTATAATGGACAGAATTTGAATATTGGTTCATTTTAAGTCATAATGTGATAATTTGAATCTCTGCAGCTCCAGGCAAGCAGTGGATGAAAGCGAGGTAGAGGCTCAAGAACGTAAGAGTATGCGCTGCATCTGGGTCAGTGGGAAAAAGGCCTTGACTGAAAGGGAGGCTGCTCTGCAAATTGTGGGAGAGGCCCAGCTGCTCCTCCAGCAAGATTTGGCTCTTCTTGGGGTGGAATGGAACCCGGCATCCCTCACAAAAAAGTCTCAGCCAGATTCCCATTCACCCAAAAAACCTCTACAGTCTTTGTCAAGGGGCCCAGAACACGAAGAGGAGCAAAATGTTGCCATAAATGTGGATGAACAATCTGACAGTTTTTCCCATCCTCCTTTTAGACCATTGGAGGTCACTACTGTTTCAGAAAAGCCAATGGATGTTGACTCAGATGTATCATCTGCTGACTGTCAACCTGCTAAGAAATGTGAACAGCAATCAAGTACACTGCATAAAGTTCTCAAATCAATAAATACGAAAGACAAGGGCTGTCAAAATAAACAAACAGCTGAGTCATCAGATTGCTCTTCAAAATCACTTCAAAAGAAATTAGGACACAGTATCGCTGTAAAAAATACCTGCAACCTTGGCAATGAATATTGCATAAGTCCAGTTTCAAAACGTAGGAGGATGAGTGTTGTGGATGCTGATGTAATACCCATAGTCAGTGACTCAAAAACGGCTGTAATTTCAAAAGACTCTAAACTAATATCAAATGTTGAAGAATTTTGCCTTAATAAACCTGAAACTGTCTGTAGAATAGATAAAGATAAGATGAATTTCCAATCATGCATTGCTAGACTGAACAACGAGTCAATGACTCACTTATATTACCCACAAAAGGGTGGGGAAACCCTAGATGTCACTGCGAAAAAGTGCACATCTAAAACTAAACATTTAACTCAAAATGAAAAGGAAGAAACTCTTACTTTCGGGAAAATGAGCAGCAGAGATAATGAAACTGAAACTGGCTTAAAGATTAACGCCAGAGTTAAAAATGATTTAGTATGTTGTTCTGAGAAGCTTAGTTCTCCTGACTTGTACACAAATGGATTGGAAGAGTTTGGTGATAGTTTTCAACTTGATACACAGACTGAGAAAATGATTCAAGGGGATGATGGCACCAGCATTGGTAATTTAAACAATCTAAAAGAAAAGAGCAATCATGTTGATTCAGAAAGTGAGTTAAATGTTGTCAAACAGTCCTCTCTCCTGGAAAATGAGAATCAAGCATCTAAAGACCAAAACAAAGACCCAGCTGAAGGTTTATCACCTTATAAAAATGACACAGCCACTGAATTCAAACCAAAATATAACATCTCTCTTACTGACAGTCAGTTGGAGAATATTTTAAATTACAGTAACCAGGTTACTGAAGAAGAATCAAGTTCTGATAAACCTGCTGAGCAAAGGGAAAATCATGAGCCCTCTAATCATGTTACTGACAACAGCTTCAACCGGAGCAGCAGTTTTCTGTTTGACAGTCTCTATGACAACTCCATCTTGGATTTCATGGAGGAAGCAGCAATGGATCAAGACAACAAAGAAGAACAGGTGGTTGAAGCGCAAGCTAATTCAAACGGCTCTTCTCCAGAACTTGTTCCAGATAAAAGAGCTGCTGTGTTAACAGAGGATCAGGAAGCAATCCAATGGGGTGAATCATCTTTCAACCTTTCAGAATGGGGAGATTCACTACTTATTGGGGAGCAGTACCTTGATAAAATGAACAATACTGTCAAGGCTGGCGATGGTCCAAGATTGGGTGCAGAGAAGCCCAGTTATACAGATGAAATTGTGTCTGAATTACATGTATCACAAAGAGATGAGCCTCATTCAAGTGTTTCAACTGAAAGACAGCAATTAAACAGTTCATCTTTTCACATCAGCCCAGGAATGCAGGACATTTTTGACAAATGGTCTGATCAGTTTTCAACCCTATCTGAGATTCCAGGGCAGTCAAATTCAACTGTGGTAGAACCAAATGCTATTGTTATTGAAAAGGCAGTATTCCCAGTAACAAAATTCAGAATTGATCAGGAAGAAACTCAAACAAGAAACTCAAGAACAGAAGATTTTGTAATTATCCAAGCCAAACCAGTGACTCACAATGACCTTGTTCCTCCCACGCCGGTTTCTGAACCAGTTTCACCACGAGTTAAAATGACCACTTCAGCTATACAATCACCTCTTAATGTCACCAAGCACAGGTCTGAACTGAAACCAAATTCTAAATCTAGTTCCCAGAACGATTATCATTCTAGTTTAAGGACAAATGCTGCATCAGAGTTAAACATTTATCTGGCTGATGATGGCTTTACGAGACTTTCTCAGTGTCAGTCACTTCCTACATCAAACTCCTGCAGTCCAGAAACATTTTCCATAATTGACGTAGCAAGTGATAAAAGGCTTTTCCATACATTTATAAAGGAGTGGAAAACAAAGGACAGATTTTCTCTTGCTCTTGCCTGTGAGAAGATGGACGCCTCAATGCAAGCTGAAACGGTTATAGGTGGAAAATTCAAAAAACGTAAGACTTCAGATTTTTTTAAAAATCCCAATATACATATAAGAAAATGTAATTTAAATGTAAACTTATGTAATCTGTTTGAAGCTGCTACCCCAATGAGGAAAAGAAAAGATGGCTTCTTTCTTAAAGGATATGAGGATCTTGTTGTCGTTGGCATATCCGTATGCTGGGGTGCAAAAGATGCTTATTTTTTGTCTCTACAACAGGAGCTGTCAGACACAGGTAGGAAAAATGTTGTTGTGAACTTGACCTACTTTAGTGAGCTTGTTCTATTGAATGCCTCCAAACCAACTTTTGACAGATATAAGTGCCAGCTTGGCTCCACCACCTCTCGATGAGACTCTTACAGTTGAGGAGCGACTGAAGCAAATTCAATGCTGCATGGAAAAAGAATCAAGTGTGATGGTCTCTTATGACTTCATACATGTTTATAAGGCACTGCTACTCGCATGCGAGCTTGCATTGCGTTGCACATTTGAAGACCCAAAGGTTAGACCGAAAAAAAGATTAACATTTCTGTTCAGAATTTGGTGGCAATTAGATATGCAACTACATTAAATTCTTTGTCTTTTAATAGATTGCATGCTGGCTTCTGGATTCAAGCTCCAAAGAGCGCACTCTCCACAGCATGGTATCTAGTTTTGCTACTGAAGATCTCCTGATGCTGGAAGGAATTAGTCCTGGTCAGGGTGTGCAGAGTTTAGGGATCTATGGAGATGCCAGTCTGTCTGGGCGCTACAGAGCTGCTGTTGAGTCTGTTCTGGTCTTCAGGGTCATGATGCAACTCAACTCTCTTCTTGAAAAGGATGGTTTCTTGGGTAAAAACATAATTTGAGCCTCTTGATTTGTTTGTATGGGGGTGTCCAGTCCTGCTGCTGGAGGGCAAATGTCCTGCAGAGTAGGAGCTCCGACCAGCCCATACACACTTGTTTGGACATTTCTAGTAGTTTTGAAGATCTTGATTAGCTGGTTGAGAATTGAGAAACTCTGCAGGATAGTGGCACAGCAGTTGCAGAACTGAATAAACCTGGTCTATATTTGTTTGTAAAAATACACTCTTAAAAAAAAATTCTTAACAGCAATGCCATAAAAGAACAATTAAATGTTCCTTAAAGAAGCATCTCTTTCTTATCTCTTTATAATCTTCAGATGTTAAAGGTTTTTTATAGAACCATTTAATCTAAAAATGTTATTTTATGGCATCTTTATTTTTAATAGTGTACATACTAATTAACTGATGTCTTGTTCTTTTCTGTTTTAGATGTATTCAAGAAAGTAGAGATGCCTACCCAGTACTGTCTGGCGTTGTTGGAGCTAAATGGAATTGGGTTTAGCGTTGCTGAATGTGAAGCTCAGAAACATGTGATGCAGGCTAAGCTAAGTGCACTAGAATCCCAAGCTTATCAGCTAGCAGGACACAGCTTCTCACTGACCAGTCCAGAGGATGTAGCAGAGGTTATCTTTATTTCCATCCAAAATAATAATGGCCTTATACATATACCCACATAGAAATGCATTATCCTGTATGAAAAACTTTTATAATACCCATTTCAACTTTTTCAGGTATTGTTTCTTGAGTTGAAGCTGCCTCCCAATGGAGATTTAAATGCTCCAAAGAATAAGAAGACTCTGGGCTACACTAGGAGAGCAGGAGCCCGTATCAAACTTTCAAAACAGTTCAGCACAACTAAGGTATGTTCCACAACGTTTCTTTTCTTTCATTTAAACTTGGGGTATTTACGTCCTAATCTTTCCTTTTTTCATCAGGATGTTTTAGAAAAGCTCAAGCCACTTCATCAGTTACCAGGTGTTATTCTTGAGTGGAGAAGGATCACAAATGCTTTGACAAAAGTGGTTTTCCCCTTGCAACGAGAGAAGAAGTGGCACTCATATTTGAAGATGGACAGAATACATCCAATCTCACAGTCTCACACTGCCACAGGTGTGGAGCAAGATGAAATACCCTGTAAAGTTTATATATGAATCTTCTTGTGATAGAATTTGAATGTTTGAATCTTGCTCTCACACAGGGCGCGTGAGTTTTACTGAACCAAACATTCAAAATGTCCCAAAAGATTTTGAAATTCAGATGCCAACACTTATAGAAGAAAGTCAACCATCACAGAATAGTGCAAGCAAAACATGGTACAGTCTTATATTATTGCAGTGTTTCCCCTTTGTGTGTGTCTGTATGTGTTTCAAATATATATTTTTTTATTTCAGGAGTAAACGATCAAAAATAAACCAGCAGTTGGCACCCATTTTAAAGGTATCAGACAAATCACCAGAAAAAGGGATGCCATTTTCTGTTAGCATGAGGCATGCTTTTGTTCCTTTTTCAGGTATGAAACTTTACTAGAGGAGTCTGGGTAAAATTTAATCTGTTTGCTTATATAAACATTGACACATTTACCAGCTTTAACCTTGTACATGTCTTCAGGAGGTCTGATTCTGGCTGCAGACTACTCACAGTTGGAGCTCCGCATTTTAGCTCATCTGTCTCGGGACAGGCGTCTCCTCCATGTGCTCAACAGTGGTGCAGATGTGTTTAAAAGCATAGCAGCAGAGTGGAAAATGGTGGACCCTGCTTCAGTTGATGATAACATGAGGCAACAAGCCAAACAGGTTTGCAACATTAGAATATATTTACACATGTTGTAATGCACACAGGTACAAACATTCTAAAAGCAGCTTTTTTTTTTTATAAATGTAAATGACTATACAGCACATTATCAGTTGCAAATGATTATTGAAATTGTATTTGTTGTCACTAAAATCTCAGAATTTTTGTCAACAGATTTGTTATGGAATAATCTATGGCATGGGAGCAAAGTCGCTTGGAGAACAAATGGGCATTGAGGAGAATGATGCTGCTTGTTACATTGAGACGTTTAAATCCAGATATACTGGTAAATGACCATTTAAAATTGGTGTCTGATCAAAATCATAATAATAATAATAATGTGTCATTTCTTATTTTTCTAAAAGGCATACAGAACTTTCTGCGTGAAACTGTGCAGAAATGTGGGAAAAATGGATATGTGCAGACTTTACTTGGCAGGAAGCGTTTTTTGCCTGGAATAAAAGATACAAATATTTACATAAAGTCTCACGTAAGTCTTCCTGATCACTTGATTAGAATATATCTGGAGTGGTATTAGTATTTAATTTCTGTCCTCATTTTTTAGGCAGAGCGACAGGCAGTAAACACAACCGTGCAGGGCTCTGCCGCTGACATTGTCAAATTAGCTACCATCAACATCCAACGTAGACTGGAGGCAGCGTTTCCTGGAGTTCCCACTTCACATCAACACCCTCCAATCAGATTAAGTATGACCAATTTTATATTATAGCATTTTCACCAATAAATGCAAGATGTGAATTTAATATGTAATGTTCTTGTCAGGTGGTAGGCATAAAAATCAGTATAGACCCTCTCGAGGAGGCTTTTTTATACTTCAACTGCATGATGAACTCATCTACGAGGTTGCAGAGGAAGATGTCATTCAGGTAATTAAGACCACTGTTCTAATTTTTACATATACCTTGGACTACAAGAAAAGTTCAGTGGTGAGAAGTCTAATAGTACGGTTTTTACAGGTTGCACAGATTATGAAGCGAGAAATGGAGTGTGTTGTGAAATTGTACGTTAAGCTTCGAGTAAAAGTCAAAGTGGGTCCAAGCTGGGGTAACCTTCAAGACCTGGACATATAAAAATGTCTTTTACATGTAAATACAGATTGTGACTATCAATTACTTGAATGAGCTGTTGACACTAAATGTGCCATATTTTTTAGTATATGCCGAAAGTGTTTTTAATTTGAAATAAAATTCAGATGCTATTAAAGGTGTAGAACCATGAAATGGAATATAAAATAATTGTCTTTTACATGTTAATTACAGATTGTGATTATCAATTACTTGAATGAACTGTTGACAAAATGTGCCATATTTTTTAGTATATGCCGAAAGTGTTTTTAATTTGAAATAAAATTCAGATGCTATTAAATGTGTAGATCCCTGAAATGGAAATATTTCTGTACATTGTCTACAACTAATGTTTAAATACAATGTTAATGAATTAAAAAGATCAAGCATCAGACATTTGCGGAGTTAAATTTTTTTTATTTGTTTTAATTAGACAAACATACGAATTGTTATTAGTTTAGTAGGTTTTTTTATGATAGGAAAGTACGGACAGTGCCTTTTACCAATCCTCTACATATGGGGCACTTGCGTAAAGAAGGCGCACACTCTTTGCACACCACTAAGTGACCACAAGGTATGAAGACAATGTTGACCTCCTTGTCCATGCAAACTTTGCATGTGCGCTCCTCTTGAAGTCTCCTCAGTTGTTCCTCCATAGGCAAATCTGTGAACATGATGGAAAGAGTCAATCACTTTATAAAACCTCTCTGTTTCAGAGTGGGATCTAACTGATTCCCTTAGTGTGATGGCTAGAGATAAAAAGGGGCAAAATCAAAACAAAACCTTTTCTGATGTTTGAATATACCTGAAAGATCTTGACTCGGTGATGCAGCTTCATTTGTCTGGGCTGAAATTGCAGTAAGAACAAAAAATAAAAATTGGTTGTCAATATTATGTAGTGATTCTGTTTGTTGTGGATTTGTCCCTGCTCATTTTAGGATCTTTACAAAAGGCATCACCTTTTTTAAGTTATTCAAGTGTTCCTAGCTACTGGCCGTGCAGATCCACACTGACACAGACTAACAACACGTAACACTGAAATTTTCTCTCATATCTGATTTATTTATTACATACCCATCAATTCTCTGAGCAGGTACACGTCATTCTTCTTAATCCAGTTGCGGAAAACCTCTGCTGCAGCATTTCCTTTCGACAGGACTAAATCAATGAGCTGCCCTGTCTGCTGCTTGACTGAAGTGCAATTACGAATAGTGTCATACTCCTTCTGTGAGATGACATTCTCCTCCAGAAGATGATCCATTAAGCTCTGGACACTTTTTAGACGCTGTGTCAAAGCAGCATGATGTTTCTTAAGGAAAGTAAAACCATCTGTAAAGAAAAAAATGAGTGTTCGATTCAGTTGAGTCAAACTCTTCAATCTTTAGACAGTTGGTAAAAAATACATTTTGTAGAAATACCTGATGCCATCTCCTCAGCAAGAAGCTCTCGCTCCTCTTCTCTCTTCTCATCTTCTGCACTTAGTAAATCAGAAACCAATTCTTGTACGGTTTTGTAATTCTCTCCACTTGTAAGAATTTTGCTCTGGACTGTTTGCTTCACCAGGGTACGTTCAAATCCCATCTCTAATGCGGACTTCACTACTGGATTGTTCATCATCACTGCATCTTCTGAACGATCTTCTCCAGGACCCAAGTGGACAACTGCACATAGTTTAACATATTTAATCTATTTTAGTCAGAGTAAACTTGACTAAAATTATTATATACAAATACTAATTGTAAAAGGAAATTAGCATTACAAAGGTCAACTCTATAGAAAACGTACCAGGTGGATCAACAAATTCTCTTGAGTTGCTGTCTCCATTAGTCAAAAGCTGTGAAACATGTAAACTAGGTAAGATACCCATCTGTATGCACTGTAATGTTTGATTAACAAATGACACCAGTATTTTTAACATACCTGTTCAAATAGTCTTGGAAATCTTGCTTGAATCTGATGAACAAATTCTTGGCCCTTTTCTTGCAACAGGTATTCACATCTAGAAGAACATGCATGCATAATTAATATTCACATAATGTCATCACATGACAGAAAATGATGCCACTTTTATTTACCTCGGAAACCACTTAGCGTGTTCTACCCATGGATCGTCGCCAGATTCCCAACATCGGAGTCCACCATCACAACAAAAGCACTTCACATCATCGTTTCGACCTACCAAAACAATCAGAAAGAAATACTCAATACCCAAGCATGAGGATCTAAGAACAAATGTTATACCTTGAATGACTTGTAATTTCATCAAGACTCTTACCAACATAGTAAAACCCAGCTTTAGCCAATTGGTCTGGTCGAACAGGTATTCTCGAGGGCCAGTTCACAAACGTGAGCAGTCGTTCTTCACACTGTTGCATTGCAGAGTTGGATACATTGGACAGGCCTCCACTAGATAACGGCACGTTATCTGCACGGTCACCTCGAACAAAGCGGCAGTTGGGGTAATGCCTCTGGTGCTCAGATACTGCCCTGTCTCCTGGTTCCCAATTACTAAGCTGGCCGCCACAACTGAAGCAAGCCACCCTGTCACCCTGGCCAAGGTAGTAGAAACCAGCCTTGGCCAGCTCAGCTGGAGTTACTGTAGCAAGGGTCCAATTCTGAAATGTGTCAAGGCGCTCTTGTTCTCGACGCATACTGGGATTGTGACAAGCCGGAGGTCTCTGGTGAGACATATCCTCTACTCCACGCGAGGAAATAGGACTGGATGGTGCCAGGTTACTGAATCCCATGTTTAGGTAACCCACCTGCTCCTCTGTTTGGCCTGAAGATGATGCCGCAGTAGTCGACACTCCTGTGGTTGCAGGGGCGGACAGCTGCAGGATGGCTACATTACGAAGTGGGGAAAAGGCTGAGTGCGAAGACGACAGGAGGTTTGCGGTGGCAGGTAAACTCTGGATGAAGCTGCAGTTGGGAGACAGCTGTTTGTGGCGCTCGGCAGGACAGTCGCCGGACTGCCAGTTGTCAGCGGTCACATTGCAGCGGAAACACTGGACACGGTCACCTACTCCAGTGTAGTAAAAACCCGCTCGAGCGAGACTCCTCTCTGTCACCGCTGCAGTGGTGGGGAACTTAGCATATGTGGATATACGAAAGAGTTCTGACGAATGATCGTACTGTAAATCTGCAGGAGCACTATTGCGACACAAACCCCTCAGAAAAGCACTATTTTGTATAATTTCCATTTCAAAAAAAAGTTTAGGAAAGGGATGTCCAGCAGAGAGAAAGGCTTGAATACCCTGTGTGTGTTCAGAGGATGGAGTATACCTTTTGCGTAAAAAAAAAAAACCAAAACCTTACAACATTCACCAGTTCTGTGAAGAAACCCTTCTTTGATGGTCCTTGTTGTGTAAACAACATGATGGCATGACAACATGAACATCATGTGATGCATAAAACAAGTGTTTTCTTCTAAAAAGCTCACCCTGGATCACTAAGAACTACACTACAGCTACACTGAACAAAACACATTTTTAAATAGCAAATGGTGGTTTCTATAGGCACTAACATGAAATCAATATGAAATCCAACATAAAAGCATTAAAAATGTGACCACAGGGTGTGCCCATTCAAGCCTTTCTCTCTGCTGGACACCCCATGAAGGGTGTCTAGTCGTCCATGACAGAAAGCATAATCTTATTAAAAAAATTAAATGATCTCTTGAACAGATTAAAGGTTGAGGTAGAAGGTCTGAACTCTTTCCCCCTATGATGCAGGAACCTGAAAATAACACAGAAATTCACAATTATTAACAGGTCTAAATTAATTTCTTCCTTTTCCCAGCATGAAATACATGAAGCCTACAGTTGACTTTCTACAGTTTTCAAAAGCAGTCTACAAATAATGAATGTAAATGTAATAAGTTATAGCCTTAAAGTGAAGCTACGATCATCTATTCTTTTCTTATTGTGATGTGAAAAGGCAGGTGTCTTTGTCATAAATGGAACTATTTATGTGCACTTTTTGGGAACTCTGGAAGGGGTGTTGGAAAGTGCTCCGACCGGGGACTCTGTCGTTCTGCTGGGGGACTTCAACGCTCACGTGGGTGACACCCAGAGGGGCGTGATTGGGAGGAACGGCCCCCCTCATTTGAACCAGAGTGGTGTTCTGTTGTTGGACTGTGCTAGTCACGGTTTGTCCATAACGTGTGAACCAAGGTTCCCAAGGCCTCTGGATGTTGTGGGGCTGACTTGGAGGACACACCTCGGCAGCATGCATGGAGGTGGGGGACAGTGCCCTTGGACTGGCAGACCAGGGTGGTGGTTCCTCTCTTCAAGAAGGGGGACTGGAGGGTGTGCTCCAACTATAGGGGGAAATCACACTCCTCAGCCTCCCTGGGAAAGTTTATGCCAGGGTACTGGAGAGGAGAATTCAGAGAGGAGAGGGAGGGTACTGGAGAGGAGAGACACTCAAACCTCGGATCCAGGAGAAACAATGCGGTTTTCGTCCTGGTCGTGGAATACTGGACCAGCTCTATACAAGCAAGTGCACACGAGACGAGCGCAACGGCAGACCTGACTGTAAAAGTAGCATTACATTATTAAATTGTGGACTCTGAGGAAGGCCACAATAGCCTAAGGTTCACTTTGGAACAGGGATTTTACTGATCATTAAGATTTTTCAGTTTGAGATTTTCACTATTTTTGCTTTGATGCTCAGCTGGTGTGCGTGTTTTTTTTTTTTTTTTTTTTCAATACAGATGAGATGTCACATTCCTCATATAACTGAAAAACCAGAACAGGTTGTTTATAAAAAAAAAAAAAAAAAAAAAAAAAAAAAAAAAAAAAAAAAATCAAGACACGCTTGCACATTATTTAAATATCAACAAAGTGAAATGATGAACATAACACAGTATTATAATTTCTTGTAATACAGATTACATGGAAAAAAAATGTAACTTTAAACTGTATAATTTTTTTAATAAATTCAAACTTTAAATACCGTGTTGTGGCTCTTGTATTGCCTCAGTTCAAACTGATCATCTATTCATATTTATTTCAAGCATACACACAATAAGTCCACTAAAGTTAATCTATTCTTGAGCTGTGGTTAAGGCCATTAGGGAAACAGCGGCGGCTACTGGGTATATGCACAATTACATATTTTCCGAGCCAACAATATAACCTGAAAACTGTGAAAGTAATTTTAAAAAGCACATAGCAGGGATTTGTCCCCAGAATGATAAAAACACATTTTATTAGATTGCTATTTCATTATTTAACACGAAGTATTTAAATTCAAATAATCACTCTACGGTATAGCGCCCTCCGTTGAGAGACGAAGAAAAAGGTCTTCCGTTGTTCAGTCTTTACAGCCAGCTGAATTACAACAAAATAGAGGGAGATCCTCTAGAGTTTCGTTTTTTGCACTCAATTAACTCAAAACACGGAGTTAAAACAGCCGTGTGAATCATATCAGTAAAAAGAAAAACAAACATCTGACACATTTCTGCAATCGCCACGAGTTTATCTACCCTTTTCAACCCTCTCTTTTAAATGCGTGTTCTTTGATGAATTCGAATCAGACGGAAATAACTCCACACGACATGACCTATGAATCAATAACAGCTGTGTAGGTCGTCTCTTTCCGTGACGCTGCCATTTCACTGAAGACTTCTAATAACAGATAAACTGGTTATATACTGTTTAAAGACCAGAAACGATTCATACACAGCAGATGTAACAAATATTGATTTTGTTCAATAAAGCGTTAAAAAGACTGACTCACCGAGAGGGGAAAAAACGTATATATTTTTTTCTCAGAACAAAATGTCCTTTCTTCTGTTGCGCGGGCGAGAAGCGGAAATGACGTCATGCTAACGCCTTTAAAATGCTAGAGATGTCATGATTATATGTTAGTTTAATTCTTAGATGCCATATCAGGACTGTCCTTTTTATGGCGGTGCTCATGTTTTATATCATACTTTTATGTTTAGAAACAGGGACGACGAAAGAGAGAGGGTGGGAGGAAGTGTGAGAGGGAGGGGGATATTTTTTCATTTCTCGGAAGGCATTTGCAGGCTGCATTCGTCATCAAGCCTGGTTTATTTTTAATTACCTGAGCACTATATTCGCGAGGCATAAGCGTAACACAACAATGTACTCTTATTTGAGAATAATGATCAAATGTATGACTGTTAATATTCTAAAATGAGATATTATGATGCATGCAGCCTACAAATGCGACCTCTGGTGGATGCAGTCTTCCACTTGAGAAACGGTCTTTGTTTCGTTTCAAAAAACACCGAAAGTTACATTTTCCGGTCCCGTGTCAATCACACAGTTTAACCAATAGTTTAAATATTCAACAAAGTTTTAATTTTGGGCTAAACTGCTTTTATGAGAGTGAATTAAAGACACCCCGCTCTGTGAATCATTAAGGCTGTCTCAGGACAAAGACATGACATGAAAATTAGGATGAGAACACAAGATTCTGTCCTTAAAATAAAGTGAGTTTGGAGGTCGAACAATCTGGGTACTCCTCTGACGGAAGGTTTTAATGAACAATAACAGACATAAAAGCGCATTAGGAAATAAAGACAAAAGCAATCATTTATTAGCAGCCTAAATGTATTATTGGTGTACATGCACAACCGACTTCGCACATGGACTTCTTTTTACTTCTTGTATATACTCAACTCACACAGGTGGACATCCTTGAAAGTTAAAAATGTCAGCAGCTGTCTTCTGCCATGGCCCCTCTAGAACCTGATGGAAGATCAGTGGATCCTTCTTATTTCCAGAGAGACTCTGCCTGATCGGACAATGCGACCTTCTTCTTTCTGTCTTGCCGTCCTTGCTCATGTAACAGCCAGTGCGTAGCTCATTGGATCATGTGCATGACGTTACCACTAAGCAATTCGCCTATTCACTGTGTAGATGATTTTCTCTTCACTCAGGTTGAAATTCTCAAGGACTGCATATGAGATCTTTGTGCAGATATGTATGACAGGTGGAACATATTGTAGATATGCATAGTGATGCTAAGGAGCTCGGTGGCGATGGTATAAGTGTCTCCACTTTTCTGATGTGGTCCAACTCCACGCATGCCTTTCTCCTCAGCAGGGCTATATCCGATGCTGTGATCACAAAGAACAACATGTCAGTTGTTTTGTTTCTAGCCTTCATATGTAGTATAACAAGACTTCCTGGTTTGATGCTGGTGCCTCCTGGTGTCTTCTGCTTGTTTGCAGGAATTTATTTGCATGTTTGCTGCAGGAGTTCTTGATCTTTTGCTTAAAATGCACTTGTGCACAAATTGAGCTTCTCTTCTGATGATGCTGCCATTGCTGCAACTTGTGCCTCTGTGATTTATTCAGCTCTGCATATATCAATATTGGGTATGGACAGCAGCCGTTCAAAAAGCCCATGGTCACTTGTGCTGAATGTTATCTTGTCTCGTATCAAGAGATCTTCAGTTTCTCCAAATTCATACATGCATGCTTTTTTCTTCTCCAGAAAGCTTGCTCAGGAAATGTGCATGCCCAAAATTGATTCAAAGATCCAGATATTGTTTTGAACGTTTTATCATTCATTATTACAAACTAAATGCAGAGACGATGCAAATTATATATTCATGGTGCAGTCAAAAGGTTTAGTAGCTTTATAATGACTATAAAGGGGGTTTGCAAATGTGAAACTTAATTTATAAGACAGTTTTATACATTTATGATTTTATACAAAAGTTATTTTAAATTACTTTAATTGCTTAATTGTCATTTTAGGAACACTGTTTGATTGCGCTCTATTTCATCAATGAAAATAGGCCCTAGTTTCAAACAACCAAGCAAACACAGCTGTGCTGCATTTATGAATGAATCTGCATTTTTTTTAACAAATCTAGTGAGTCAGCGATTCAATGAGTCATATTCATGAAGAAAGTCACTTGTTCGTTCCGGAAAAAAAATCAGCCATTTAAATGTAAGGGTTGAATAAATGATTCAGTGACAAAGAGAGTGACTTCCTGCCACCTGTAGTGGAGTTTCAGTTGTATTTTTATAAATAGTTTAAACAATATGTATGAATTGAGTCATTTTAATCGTTTAACATTTCTTTATAAAAACGTTTTATCTAAAACAATAATCTCATAACATTGTTACCATGAAATGCATTAATGCCACCTCTTCTGTGCCATGCAAAGATAAATTGCTGATTTTTATTAGACTTATAACTTACTTTTCCTAATTGTATCTTGTTATTTTCATTAAATGTATTAAATTTACTGTTTTAATTAAATAAATAAAAAAACTTAGCTTAGCTAAACAGACCAATTAGAGACAATTACTAATCATTTTTATTCCCAACCAGGCATTGCTTTAAAATGTTAATAATCACCAAGAAGTTTAAGGAGGATCACTTCATAAACAATATTAAATTAAGAACAAACCGTTTATTAATTTATCCTTACAGTAATACGTATTGTTTGGTCTGTAATGGTTACAATTTATTGTGATATATTCACTAATATCTTGTGCAGTCTTAGTTGACATGTCTGTTTTAATTACTTACCGGAGTTGATGTTGGTAGTCTAGCTCGAGTCAGTGGTCAGTAGTTCTTAGTAACCATTTCTTGCAATGACTCGGTATAACGTCGAGCTCGGAATTTGTGGGACTTTCCAAAGAATTTCCTGCTTTACTCCGCCCCCTAGAGACGGTGATTTACTGCTTTTTTGGTGCGCATTTACGGTTTGCTTATTTTATTTTTATTTTATTGTGTATATGCAATATGTATATTAATTATTATAAATAATTTATACATGGCAATAAACGTTAAAGTTTTTGTGTGTATGTGTGATTATATATGTATACAAAGGAAAAAGCTTTCCTTTACAGATTTGCTCATATTTTGAAATATTAATGTGAGAATATTAATTCAATTATTGTTCAAAGTGATCCCGACTATCAATATATTTATTTTCAAGTCATTTTACTGTATAGTTTTAGAGAAAAATAACATTCTTGCAAAAAACTTTCTTAATGCTTCAAAATATGAGCAAATCTGTAAAGTTTTTTCCTTTGTATACATATATAATTGCGCGCGCACACACACATAAAACACAAAAATAAAAAACCCTTTAATATAAACATTTATTGTCATGTATAATCTATTTTAAGATTTTCAAAACATTCTTTTATTAATAAGCTTATTTCCTCATAGAGACCAACAAAGTCCCCGCGAGGTCAGTATTTTGTATCAGAAACAGAATCGTATTCTGTTTAATTAATATTAATGTTCAGTTAATATTACTGGTATTGCTATCCTTGTGGGGCATTTGGTCCCTGAACTCAGGCACATCCTGGCAACGTGCTCGGAAAAACAAACATCCTGATCACCTGTGTGCATGGAGACACCTGGCAAGTTCTGGCTCAGTGGATCAACCTCTTGGCCCGGGGGGCCTGGCCGGTAGAAGTGGGTGTCATCAAGGTTGTGTATGTATGCACGTGTATGTATGTATGTATATATGTATAAAAAACATAAATGCCAATCTCTTAAAACAGCATTCAACATTTATTTACAGAAATATTCTTATAGATGCTTATGTTCTTATTTTTGGAAGTTTGACAAACTATTCATTTAATTCTACTATCACTTGAGTAACTGATCAATTAAAAGTCTCCTATACCAAATGAATGGTACAGTACATACACATGCCTTTTAAATGGATCAATGCAGAGGTAAGCAAATGTCTGCTCATTTTCTGTTGCAGATGGGTAGCATAATCCACTGTGATCCTAAAAAACAAAAACAGTAATACAACATATAATTAATAAGTAATGAATACTGACTGCATGTTTAAGGATAATGGTGCAAAAAAAAAAAAAGTTGGGCTACATACATAAGCAGAAACTTTCAAGATTGTTGTGACCACACGGATCTCTTTTGTATCTGGATCCTTCTGAACACTTTAAAAGACATAAAAGAAGTTGTAACATTTATCATATGACATACATACATTTGATCAGATATCATGGTGAAATATTACAAGAGGCCTTATGTTAGACAAAAAGAAGATAAATACTCCTTTAAACATTTATGTGTATTGAAGTTCACTTCTTTTGGTCCCATACTCATGTGAAGTATGAAAATGGAACATAACGTCTATAAAATTCTCACCTGACCAAGTCTTTGTACATCACTTTTGCTGTCTCAATGTAGGGACTGATGGCATCCTCATATTGGCAAAGTTCACCACCTAAGACCATATGCTTAAATAGCCTGAACAAAAACTCCTGACGATCATGTAGACTGATTACATGATAATTGTCAGAATCTTCTTCAAGCAAAAGCTGTTAGAAAGCATGCCAAACAAGAGAGATTCAACATTTTAAACCATTTCAGGTGTGTTTGAGATCATCAGTGGCAAAAAAACTATCCATACCCTCCTTAACTCATCAAAGTCTGAGTATATTTCATGGTAACATTTGACAATGTGGCCAGATGGACGCAAAACTCCATTTGAGTAAAGTGGATCAAATATATCCACTGATACTTCTGTGCATGGAACAACTTCAGCATTTGCATGTGTGATGTCTTTACCTTTGAATGTGTAAAAAGTCATTATTAGCCTTTATAAAAGGAGATGAGATATAAAACATAGTGAAATAATAAAAACATAGCAATATGCCTTATTATCAGATGTATCAACAAACCCAGCAGTGTCCATGATCCAGAGGTATCAAGTGTCTTTAAATTGCTCTTCACACATGGATCTTGAAAGAAGTTCTGAACAAAAAGAAAAAAAAGTTGATATATATTATTTGATGTCGCTTTGACAATCAAAGTTCAAATTAATATGTGAATATTTACCCAAACAAAGTCATTGCTTCTATAAGATTGGAAAGATTGGTCAAAGTTGAAGGCCTGGACGGTAATTCGACCCAACATGGACCTAAAAGGTAATTGAAAACATTGACCAATGTTTGGTAGGAAAAACATTTTTACTGTATGACTGCAATTCCTAAAAAAAAATGTTTGAAAGGGAATAAAATATTCAGTGCAGAAAAAATATAGTACATACATACATAGGCATTAAGGTAATAAAATATAATACGATATAGTAAGATAAATATAAAAAAAAATACAACACCTATTTGTTTATTTTCCAAATGAATAATTTAGCAAATCTTTACATTTGTAGTAATATGATATTGTCGTGAATCAGCGCACTACGCATGTCATTTTAAACAGAAATACATTGCTGGACATATGATGAGTCTTTGATGTGATGCGTTTCTTCTTCCTCAGCGTTATCTCTCTTAACTTTGAGTTTAGTTTAGTTGTACCTATAGAGCATGTTCTTACCATTTCATCAAGAGTCTTGATATCGTAGGATCTTGCTGAAACGTAAATCGTTTAGTAGGAAGCAAATTAAAGGTAAACGCTTGCTCAAAAGAAAGTTTCTTTTCCGCCATGTTGCCTGTTGTCCACTGGTTTCCATGCCAACCAATGAGAGTCGCGTTCATGCTGCAAAATGACGCCTGAGGGAGGAGAGCTTTAGTAGAAGTTTGAATTCAGTAAATTAAGCTTTATATATAAGAAATAGCTTTATTATTATTTTTTTATTGTAATAAGTAATCTGAGAACCTTTGAGAACTTGCTGTGCTTTTCGTGAATAATTTATTATTATTATTATTATTATTATTATTATTATTATTATTATTATTATTATAAGCAATGTTTTGTTCTGTTTAATCTTTATTAGATCTTGACTAGGCATTATATTTTGACCTTAGCAATAAAAGTAGTTTTGTTTGGCTGTAGACAAAATACACACAATGTAAGCTAAATCTACTGCATAAAGCCAATCTATATATTGCATAAGCAACAGTACTGTCTAATGGCCAACAGATGTGTTCCTTGAATGGCACTAAAGGGCAGTGCAATGCAAAACCTTTTTGACCATGACCAAGAACGTCTTTATAAAAGTCAACAGTACAGTAGCAATTACATATATAGGCTGCATTAACACTTTTGGCATTTGCTTTTAGCCCAAAAAAACCTACAGTGCATTTATATTTATAATGCTTAGAATAATATTCTACCTGATCACAGCACTAATGAGCTTCGGGCATGCAATAAATGGTCTTTGTAAAAAGAAAAATACATCTTTACCAGTCCAACTGTTTTGAAGGTAATATGTCTGAGTGTGTTTTTTTCTGTCATGTCCAGTATTTACTGTGCTTCTGGAAGGAATGCACTTACGTATGCTGCTATGGGTCCCGCTGGTTCCCACCTCAACAGACAGAAGTGTCGCATTTCAGCATCTGGTTTTCATAGTCAATACAGGATGTTGTCGAAGTGCAATAAAGCAAAAGTACTTTAGAATGAAACTGAATTGGTCTGGACACTTTTTGTTGAGGTGAGAACAGCTGTTTGTCTTTTTTTTTTTTTTTTTTTTTTGGGAGGTTTTCTTTTTTTTTCTTCTTTTCTTTTTTTTTGGGAGGCAAAGAGCGGCAGTCCAGTCCACAAGAAAACTGCTGTCTCAGTCTCAGGAAGGTGCACATCTTCACACTTGCACATGTGGGACTGCTGCATACACCAAAATGATCTGGATCACTTTATTTCTGCATCTTCTAGCATCATCAGCTGTGGTGAGTGTTGTAAACCTATCCCTTCTGTAATTAATGCTAATAAATCTTAATTTCAATTCTTGCAATATTTTTTATAATGAATTAGTATTTCATTCTTATTAAAATAAAATAAAAATAAAAATCAAGATAACATATGGTACTTGTATAACAACTGTTAAAGGATACTTTTTTAAGGAAAATATATTTAGTTTAATGTTAAAAAATCCAATAAATAATGTCAAATCATATTTTTCAAATGATCTATAATTTGTAATTATATAATTCAAACTTTTGTTGTATAATGCAACTCAGAATATGTAATAATGTGGGGTGGATTTTGTTTGTCTTAACAGAATATGAGCAGTACTCATCGCAATGATCCTGCTATATTGACTGGTGAATCTGAGGACGGCCAAAAAGAGCATTATCACAGAGACGCAGACGCAGACAAATGCACTATGCCATGTGAAATGACTGCAAAGCTAATGCGTGATGAGAAACATTCCTTGTGCAGTAGGTGTTTCATTTTTTTTGTGCATACCAGTGAAATGTGTAACTCAGTAATTCACACACCCTTTGCATTTCCTCTGTCTTAAACCTACAGCGCTTCTCACAATGTAGTTTTGTTTTTAATCTTAGGTAACCTCCAGCATACCATAGTGTCATATACCAGAAACACTAGGAAGTTGATCAGAGATCTCATTGATGAACAGCAGAAAGCTTCGGAATTTCTCTCAAGTCAGGTATTCTACAATTTCCAAACCGCATATCCTGTTCTGCATTCTTTAACATATTGCTTTGATTTCTTTTTCTAGATAATCGAGCTCATGGCCAAAGTAAACACACTCAGTTCAGATGTGCAGAGAAGCAACAGCGACTTTTCCGTAAAACCCATGGAGTCCCACGGTGAGATGATTAACATGCTGTCAAAATATTTATCACTTATACATCCTCATAGTGAATTCCCTTTTAATCCACAGGTAAAGATTGCAGTGACATCCAAGAGACTCTAGGTGTCGTTTCTCCAAAAATCCCTAGTGGAATTTATATAATTCAGCCAGAAAACACAGATGTTTCCTTTGAGGAAAGTACCGTCTTTTAGTTTTGTTAACAACTTTCCAACCACAGTTATTTTAATCCAAAAGCAAATCAAACATGGTTTTAGGTTTACACATGATGAATTAAGCATCTTAAACAGGTGTTCTGTGAGATGGATTACATGGAGGGCGGATGGACAGTGATACAGAGAAGGACGGACGGCCTCACCGACTTCAAACGAATGTGGTCACAGTACTTGGATGGATTTGGACACTTGCCAGGTAGAGTAAGTCAGTTAACGGGATAGTTCACATTAATCCAACCTCATGTTGTTCCAAACCTGTATGAGTTTCTTTCTTCTTTAGAACGCGAAAGAAGATATTTTGAAGACTGTTGATACAACAGTTGCTAGTAACACCAAAGTCAATTCTGTCTACAGAAGGAAACCCATACAGGTTTGAAGATAGGTAAATAATAGTATAAAACGTTTTGGTAATTTCTGAGTGAGTTAGTGTCAGTTTATCTGTGTCTCTGAAGGTGAACACTGGTTGGGTTTGAGAAAAATCTTCAATATTGTCAATCAGAGAAACACACGCTTCCAGCTGCATGTGTCTCTGGTCTCTCAAGACGACACCACCGCCTATGCTTCATACGACAATTTCTGGCTTGAGGACGAAACCAAATTCTTTGCAATTCACCTCGGCAGATATGCTGGTAGCGCAGGTCAGCCCATAGTAAATACTATTTCCATAACACTGCCTTTTTTGCTTCACAGTTAGCATGGGAAACTCAAATAATTTCTACATATACATATTCATTTATGAGTTGCACACTCTAGAGACCTACTGACAGACTACATAAAAAAGTTTCTCTTTCTTTTCCGCTTCCTCTTTCATTTTCACTTTCTCTTTCTGCAGGTGATGCTTTTCGAGGGTATTCCCAAGAGCAGAATCAAGACACGGCCCCTTTCAGTACCTCTGACGTTGACAACGACGGTTGTTCTCCATTCTGCACTTTTGCTAATAAAGCCGTTGAGAGCTGCAGTGTGAACCAGAACAACACAGGATGGTGGTTTAACCAGTGTGGCAAGGCAAATCTGAATGGCTCACCGCTGGACCAAGATCTCTCGACCCAGCCACATATCCACTGGGACACCTGGACCAAAAATGGCACGATTGTCAAAATCAAATCAGTGACTATGAAGATCAGAAGAGCTGAGATCCCGAATTTAAAATAAGGCCCTGAAGCTTCTGAAGCTTTTGCATTGAAGTAGAACAACATTTTATTTAGAGTCACTAAAAACTTGCACTTAAGAGCTGTGAGCTTTTCTAAAAAGCATTTTGTAAGAATAAACCTTTTGGCATTGTGATTTAGTCCACTATGCTTTTTAATCCTGGGTCACAGCCCAGGATTTATATTCATATAAATATTTTCATTGTTATGAATAAAGGGAACTGTGTAATTACTAAAATGTTTTATTCACACGCTTAAACCAAATAATTCAATCGAAAGAACATTACATGAACTATCAACACTGGAATAATTCTCTACTGAATGTTTGCATGAGATTTTACTTTAGATTTTACAAAGGGTTCAAAAGCTTGTTTTCGCTATTTTCAGAGAAACAATAAATAAAGTATGTGTGAGATAAGGTTTCAAATAAATCTAAAATAAAAATGTGTAAAAATAAAAAAACTTCAAAAGATATGAAGTCCCAATCATGATAAAATCCTGATAGTTACGAAGGTAACCAAAACTGAAACTAAAACTGAAACCAAATACCACAAAATACCACATTTAAAAACAACTGAAACTACCATGCATTGCTACAAAACCTTTAATACCTAAAATACTTTTGTTTTTGCTTAATACGTTGCATGAGGTTTCCCCAGAAATCCCTAAAATATAAACAGTAAAGAGGTTTTTAATAACTGATGGAGAAATATCATTGCATAGCTCTTTGTACAGCAGAATTAAATTCTGATAAAAGTTCAACAAGTCTGAAATACCATCACTGATTAAAACCCAGCTTCGTTCGGAAGAGCCTTGTCAAAGATCATCAGAGGACACACAGCTGCCCATAAATCTATAAAATGTGTGTAAAGTTGTTACGTTGTAAGTAATCCGGACTGAATAAGGAATTCTAACGTTACACAAAGTAAATGCTAAGTAATTTATTTGTGTGAGAAATTAATTATATATATAAACTAACGTAACTACCTAAACTAACGGACGAGTATACAATAATGGAAACAATAAAAAAATTATTTGAAATTGAAAATGAAATAAAAACATAAACTAAATTTAAAACCCTATATTAAACTATAATAACTCGGTTATAAGTAATAAAGCCAATCACGCTGCGGCATAAAGTCACTTTGGGAGATTTAAAATCTTAAATTCCAGAAACAAAGACATGGTTGCATGACAAATTCACAAAACCAGTAATGCGTTCCTAAAATATTTACTCAGCTTTCTCTTAGACTGCATACATTAAGATTAATGAAAAAAGATTTTATGATGCTCTGACAACGCAACGCTTTTAGATGACCTGGCACCGTGAAATAAGGGAGCACAGCGGCGTCGCCACTGACGTGGGTGGCCTATTGTTTGTCCTGATTCATTGGCAGGACAGAGATAATTAACACGCTTGAAATAAGCTGCGTGGTGTGTGGGCCACCATTAGCATCAATGTCCTTGGGTAAATATGTCAGTTGTTACATGTGTATATGTATACCATCTGTACTATGTCTATTTAGAGCAAAGAATCCTGCCAAATTTTGTCCTGCCAAAGACTAAACAAAAAGTCCAGTTCTGCTGAAGCGTTTCGTGATCAGGACCTTGCCCTGGGTCTATGTGGGAGTCACCGTGAGAGACTGCAGGGAAACAGACCACTGAGCGCCATTATATCAACATGAAAAATTGGTGATTCAGTGCGCAAAAAGCATGAAGTTACTGGGGAATTATTGGAGTATGTTTACAAAAAATACAAAGTTGTTTTATTATAATTTATTTCTACTTGCCATTTCTATGTAACTGTCTGTAAAATCTACTAGCATTAAATCATATTTTTTTATTTCTTAGTGATATATATATATATTGAAATTTTTATTGAATTTAAATTCCACTTGATTACTGTTTTAATGTGCATGATTATATCAACATAACTGCATTAATACATATATTTATAAATGTATAATACATATACATTGCGAATAATGTGGTTACATGGAGGTTTGCCGTAACAGAGATAATTTACATACAGAACTACAGCAGAATAAAACAGCTTGCATAACTCCTAGGATCAGAAAGAGGGTGGGAAATGGTCACGTACAAATCAATTACAACTGTTTAGATACTTCAGCTGGTAAAGCCGCTACAATACAGTGTATAATATGGACCTTTTGAGATGATTTAAACATACTGGTCTTGGACTTTAAAACATGCGATACAACCATTTATTTAAAGGAATTGTGTATAAAGTTGCACTGCAACAAGCATGGGCCAAAGGCAGTTAGTTAGCACGTCACTGGAAATAATAAAAAATACTCTAAAAATAGTCACTCTGATAGTCATCAGTACCAGGGCCTATCAACATGAGAATAGAAACAAGACAGTGTCTTCCCATGACCCACTGTGTGGGTTACCTTTTGACCTATCGGTTTGGCTCACATACTGAGTTAAGATTTCTGAAGCAGTACACTGACCACTACAGCACGTACACATTTAGTCATGTGGGTTATACTGTATACACACACACACACACACACACACACAGATGTGGGACTGTGGGAGTAAGAATGCCAGAGAGAGGCAAAATAAAGCGAATCAAAAGTGTGATGCTGCCGCTGAATGTACATTGACGATTGGTCAGTCTGGAATTCCATTGAAGCCATTTCCCACAGTTATAGAGAGCTGGGCGCTCGTAATGAACACACAGGATGTTGAGGTTTATTGGGAACGCTGAGACAGACCCAAAGGGATTGTACATCTGCACTCCGTCACTGGGTTTTGATTCTGGAAGCTGAAATCAGATTCTAATACAAACAGAGAGGAATATAAAATGAAAGAGTTGTTTCGAAAGGTGAGGGAGCTGCATGTGATTTCCTCAGTGATTCTTCACATTGAAAATGTTACTAATCAATAAACTTTGTTATCTGTCTAATGCTGAAATCAGGACTAAACGCTTTAAGCTTCGTTCAGTTTGATAAAATAAAGCAAGCGAAAAGGAAACGGTTTTCGTGAACCAGCACGAAGATTGTTATATTTTTCATTTATAGCCAATGAGTGGAAAAGAACATTCAGAATTCCTCGGTGCTCTGCACTATCTCAAGACTTAAACGGGAACATAACAAAGGATTGTAGAAGATGGTGACTTGCCAGTGTGTAGCGCACACTCAATCACTCACAGCTGGATGTTTGGATAACAGGATGTGTTAGCTTTGCTGTGTTCGCATTTCGGACTTGAACTGCTTCAGTTGGAAGAATGAATCAAAAGAGACTTGTCCTGGAGGATGGAAATCAATCAAAGTATCACACAATTGAAAAGAGGAACAGAAGTAAAGACAATCTACTGATGAACGAAGACTTTGGAGAGGACTGTTATGGCAGTTATGGACACTACCATGGGTGAGTTCCTCGAGGTTCTGTACATGCTGTATGTTTAGTTTCCATTGACTTTAAAGATAATATATAGTTCAATGTCTTGTCCTGAAACTGTCACTCAGTATTCAAAGACATACCTGTTAATTGGTATGGTCAATGAAAATATCAGGTTTCATTAAATTGGCTTAAGAAACCAGTAATGGCAGTTTAAAAGCTCACCAAGCATTAGTCATTAGCATTAATGCTTGTTTATCAGCTTAATCCCGATAAACCATTGTTTGTTTGTGTGAATATATTAATGATGTTACTGAAGACAGTAGCAAAAATTCTTTGTATAATTCAAAAACATATTAATGATGTTACTGAAGACAACAGCAAAATTTCTTTGTATAATTCAAAAACATATAAATAATGATATTAATGTTAACTAGATAAAAAAGTTATCTGCATAATATTGTTTTGCAACATTACACTTTACAACATATTTATTAATATAACAATATAACATTAATATATTTTATCGTTTTATGTAAAATATGTTTATATTTGTTTTTAATTAAATATACATCAATATGTTTTCTATACACACATATCTACTGCATAAAGTAGGCTATTAAGAAAAAAGTGAAATCTCTGGAAGATTGGTATTAGGTGAATTTCTAGTAACTTAAGTGGTGTGAATAGTAACACTTCAAAACATTTATTTATTTATTTATTTTTTGGAAATAGAGGCCACAGACAGTACACGTTTTTTGATCTGTTTTAATCATAGTGAGAACCTGGCCAGACAGGCCTTACCCAAAAGCAGAAGGCAGGCGGTGCGAGGGGCAGCCTACATGTTCAACGCCCATCCCAACAGCCTAACCCCAGTAGAGGAACGTTTTCTTGATGCCGCCGAGTATGGAAACATACCTGTGGTGCGCCGAATGCTTGAGGAGATCCCTGAGCTGGACGTTAACTGTGTGGACTACATGGGCCAGAATGCATTGCAGCTGGCGGTGGCAAACGAGCACTTAGAAGTAACAGAGCTCTTGCTTAAGAAAGACAACCTGTCGCGTATTGGGGATGCGCTTTTGTTGGCCATCAGCAAAGGATACACCAGGATTGTCGAGGCCATTTTGAGCCACAAAGCTTTCGCCGACTCCAAGAGACTCACAGCGAGCCCTAGTCAGGCTCCAATGCACGATGACTTTTTTGCGTACGACGAAGACGGCACGCGCTTTTCTCATGACGTCACTCCAATCATTTTAGCATCTCATTGTCACGAATACGAGATCGTGCACATTCTTCTGGGAAAGGGTGCTCGCATTGAGCAGCCGCATGACTACTTTTGTGCCTGCGACACCTGCAATTATCATCAAAAGTACGATTCTTTTTCCCACTCCCGCTCGCGCATCAATGCGTACAGGGGATTGGCCAGTCCAGCGTACGTCTCTCTGTCCAATCAGGATCCTGTGTTGGCGGCCCTGGAGCTCAGCAACGAGCTGGCTTCCTTGGCCAATATTGAAAAAGAGTTTAAGGTACAGCCTTAAGTCCTAGTGGCAACCAGGCCTGTTGGTTATTTAAAAGAATAATTCACTCAAACATGAAAATCATGCGATTTTATGACAAACCAGAAGAATGTACTGGCCAATTTACATATTTCACATTTAGTCATACACATTTTTTTATGCAAGCAGACTGAAATTAATATTTTATTATTATATACTTATTATTATATTGGATTAGCTTTTATTTTGTTTTCTATTTTTTTACATTTTCATTTGTTTAACAATAGCAACAACTTATTTCATGATTTAATGTAATTTTGAAACCTGGCGACCAGTACTTTCTTCATTTCTCTTTTTGTGTTACACAGAAGAATTTTCACAGACTTTTAATTTAGGTTGAACTATTCCTTTAAAAGTGTAAAAAGACTGCATGTTCTGTGTAATGATTATCTTCCTCAGAATGAATATAGGAAACTTTCTATGCAATGCAAAGACTTTGTTGTGGGGCTTCTGGACCTGTGTCGGAGTACAGAGGAAGTGGAAGCCATTCTGAACGGTGAAGAGGATGAGACTTTAGAAGTGCCTGGACGACCAAGTCTCATTCGCTTAAAACTCGCAATAAAGTATGAACTGAAAAAGGTAAATACAACAAACCCCCCAGAAATCTCATAATCTGATTTCAAATTCCTGTTGGAAAACCAGGATATGCTGTTTAGGTATGTTTTGAAGCATGGCAGCTGGTTTAAGTTGGTCCTGAGTTGGTTATGAGCCGGTCCTGAACAGAAGCTAGTTGGTTAACCGGGACCAACTAAAACAAGTACAAACCAGCTACTTAAAAACATACCTAACCAGAATTTTTTTGCTTCTTTTAACTTATATGTCCCAAACAGTTTGTGGCCCATCCTAACTGTCAACAACAGCTCTTATCAATATGGTACGAAAATCTGCCCGGACTCAGGCAGCAGACCACCGCCATTAAGTTCCTAGTGGTTTTAGGTGTTGCAATTGGACTACCCTTTCTAGCAATGGTGTATTGGGTGGCACCATGCAGCAAGGTAAGTCTGTTGACACAAAGGTATGCTGTTTACTTTCTAATACTAGCAAAACCAGATGTATTACATTTCGAAGATACAGTACATGTCTAAAGTATTGTAAGCAATGGCTTTAACATGAATCATTCAATTAAGTCTTTCTTCAGATAGAATGTTCCCATGGTTGTAAATTACAGCAGTTCCTAAAATAACCACCATATCCTATGAGTCACAGTAATGTTGATAAGAATATCAGGCTGATAAGCAGTAATGTACAAATATACAATAGAAGAATGTACCCACAGCCCATGAAATCTTTTGTTAATCACACCACAATCAGTAAAAAATGCTGTTACCAACAGATGGGAAAGATCATGCGTGGCCCATTCCTTAAGTTTGTGGCACACGCGGCCTCCTTCACTATTTTCCTTGGCCTTTTGGTCATGAACGCTGCAGACCGCTTTGATGGGACAAAGTTGCTTCCAAATATGACCATTCATGACTATCCGACGCAGCTGTTTCGTATGAAAACAACTCCTTTTACTTGGATGGAAATGCTCATCATTTCATGGGTCATAGGTTTGTTTCTTACTGATATTTAACTTGTCAAAGGTTACTACTCTACTGCAATCTGTATTTAGAGAACAAAATGTACAGTTCAACTGCATGTTGCAACATTCATTTCTGTGTTTTAATGTTCTTCACTCAGGGATGATTTGGGCAGAGTGCAAAGAGATCTGGTCCCAAGGTCCAAGAGAATATCTTCTTGAGCCTTGGAATTTGCTAGACTTTGGAATGCTGGGCATTTTTGTGGCATCCTTCATCTCAAGGATAATGGCTTTCTGGCATGCGTCTGTAGCACAATGCTATGTTGATGAGCACTACACTGATTTAACCAATGTTTCATTGCCTTTTGAGGTGGGATATTTCCAGTTGGGTGAGTGATTGTCCTGTCAAGTTAGAAAAGATTTTGTTACACAAAATTACATTTCTGGATAAATATCTTTTTTTTGTTCCAGCTCGGATCAATTGGCTCCCGTCTGATCCTCAATTAGTTTCTGAGGGCTTGTACGCCATAGCAGTGGTCCTGAGCTTTTCTCGAATTGCATATATCCTGCCGGCGAATGAGAGCTTTGGACCACTGCAGATATCTTTGGGACGAACTGTGAAAGACATCTTTAAGTTCATGGTCATCTTCATTCTTGTCTTCCTGGCCTTTATGATTGGAATGTTCAACCTTTACTCATATTATCGGGGCGCTAAACAAAATGAAGCTTTCACAACGTGAGTAGAAATACAGTCATGGTTATTTTTCCCAATAAAGGTAGGGTAGGCAAATTTGGAAAGGCTAGCAATAGCAAGCTAGCTTTGAAAGCAAGATCTCACACTCCTTCCTCAAATGCCAACCAGCAACATGATAAGAGACGGCGTCAGTGGAGGGTTCATTGCAACACTGAAAGATTACCTCATGTCTCATTCACCAATGAGAAACATTGCAGTACAAAGCACATGATATTAAAATAATAACGCCTTCCGATCTTTCTCAGTAAAACCAAATTCTTTGTAAAACCAAATTTTTAATCACTAGTTTAAATATCCATGAATTGATCTATGAACATGCAAAATAAATGCACAAGAAAAGGAAATGTTCCTCAGTTTTAACCTCCCTCAATAAATGTATCTTTCTGTGTCTCTGTAGTGTAGAGGAAAGCTTCAAAACATTGTTTTGGGCAATATTTGGCCTTTCTGAGGTCAAATCAGTAGTTGTGAACAATGGACACAAGTTCATCGAGAACATTGGCTACGTTCTGTATGGAGTTTACAATGTCACAGTGGTCATCGTCCTACTCAACATGCTCATTGCTATGATCAACAATTCCTTTCAGGAGATTGAGGTGCTTGATATCTTCTTAGTTAATGTCTTCATATTTCTTTTGAAGAGCTGCTCAGATGATAAATCTGCTGACATGGAATCTTTAAATCTGTATTTAAGACTTTGTGCTGATGAAGCACCCCAGTATAGAGTTTTTGCATATTATGGAAAAAACAACCATATCTCATCAGAATGGGCTAATTAGTTTGACTGCTTAATTAGTTTTAGTTGAACTAAACAATTTCCTTTTACATTGCATATCTCTGCATCTCTGTATTGATGAATTGGTCGCTTTAAGTATCCAAAATAGTGTTTCCTGGCTTCTTGCAGGATGATGCAGATGTGGAGTGGAAGTTCGCTCGGGCAAAGCTGTGGTTCACCTACTTTGAGGAGGGCAGAACTCTCCCTGTGCCTTTTAACTTGGTTCCCAGTCCCAAATCTGTTCTGGGTCTGGTTATGGGGGTTAAGGGACTTTTGCAAGTGATTTTCAAAAGACACAAAGCCATTATGAAGGGGTCTGAGCTCAGTGAGGTGAGGAAAATACTCTTTAATTCTACATTACAGTGAGAAAATTCAGTGTGACACAATAAACAAATCCTTTTATATTGCTCTTGTGATTTGTTGGACCGTAATTCAGTTGGGACAGAGCAAAACATGCCAGGACAAATCTCTTCCTAGCTCCAGTCGATATCAGGCATGTTTACTTCCATTTTTGTGCTAAATATGGTTCGTAGTTGCTTGTTTGCAATTTGACATTGAACTTGAATTTTATCTGTACAGAAAATTATGAAGCGTCTTGTTAAGCGATATATCATCAAAGCTCAAAATGACAAAGAATGTGATGAAGTCAATGAAGGTGAGTGGCACAGCACAGCAAATATTTCTTAGTCATACTGTTTTTATCCAATTTTAAGTGTAATATTTGGTATTCCCACCTTTTGAAGCTATAATAGCAGCAGATCTGTCTGTCATAGTGTCAATATATTTCCTGAGAACTTCAACACTAATGTTATCCCATGCCTTCTGCAACTCAAACCAAAGCTGTTCCTTTGAATGTACAACGGATCTGTTGTTTTTATTTTCCAACTGCCATAATTTTTAGTGTTCCAAATTTTCTAGATTCCTTCCATGACAGGTAGTTTTGGAAATATTATTCATTTTATGGGTATTGTAATGGCCACTTAAACAGAAAAAAAAAACTGAACTGAAACCTCTTAAATATGCCACGTGTTCTAACAATTTTAGCCAATGGTAGGACTTACAAAAAATAAAAATTCTATTATCTGTTCAGATGAAAAAAATAAAAGGATTTAGGATTATATTTGGCTTAGGGTTACTTGCATGTAATTATGCATATTTCTTGTTATTGTAATAGTAAGTACAGGTGGTGTGTAACAAGGACACCTTAAACTAAAGTGTTACCAGTATATTTCAGAATTCAGACATGACATAAAGCTGCTGTGTTGCAGGTGAACTGAAGGAGATTAAGCAGGACATTTCAAGCCTACGCTATGAGCTGCTGGAAGAAAAGTCACACAACATGGAGGAGCTGGCAAAGCTAGTGAGGACACTTGAAAAAAATCTCTCTCAGGACTGCTTGATACTAAAATCTCATTAAAGAAGCCAAGCGGCTGCATTTTATTTTACAGAAGCATATAATCAACTATTTATCAAGCAAGACATTTTGCACAAGGACTACATGTGATTTCACATGCTTCTCTGCCTTGGCCTGCTGGGTTAACAGAACAAAAAACATCTGTTGAGCTTTCCATGACTGTGAAGAAATGATATTCTGTCTCTCTGTTTTGGTAATACATTACAGATTTTTGGATTTGTATGATAAATATGCACAGTTTGCTGTTAAGATTTTTTTGTCAGACAGTATATAGATATATATATATATATATATATATATATATATATATATATATATATATATATATATATATATATATATATATGATACTGTCTGACAAAAAAATAGATTGAAATATATATATATATATATTTATATATAAATTGTTTGCATGTAGTAAAATAATTAGTGAAACAAATGACAATATATATCTTAATTCTTTTATTATCTCTCTTTTAGTAACTGTTTTACTAATTAAATGGTAACACTTTACAATAAAGTTCACTAGTTAACAACATTAGTTAACATGAACTAAGAATGAACAATACTTCTACAGCATTTATTAACCTTAGTTAATGCTAATTCAGCATTTACTAATGCAGTATTAAAATAAGTTGTGTTTGTTAACATAGTAGTTAATGCACTGTGAGCTAACATGAACTAACAATGAATGATTGTATTTTTATGAAAAATATAACAGATGAATACTGTAAAAAACATGTTGTTCATTTTAAATATGAAATATAAAAAAGTTAAATATTACATTAAATATTTTTAGCAACTTATTGTAAAGTGTTACCAATTAAATAAATACACACACACACATTCATGTGTGAAAAAAACTTGCTGGAAACACTTTTTTGTTGCTGGAAATTACCTTTAATGTTAAATGTCATGATCGCACACTCTCAGAAATAAAGGTACAAAAGCTGTCACTGGGGCAGTACCTTTTCAAGAGGTACATTTGTACCTAAAAGGTCCATATTTGAATACACATTTGAACAAAAATATACCTTTTGAAAAGGAACTTCCCCAGTGACCCCTTTTGTAGCTTTATTTCTGAGAGTGCGTTATTAGATATATCATCCCTCAACTGGATAAAGTTCTGTATGAACACAGACTAAAGATTTTCCCTTGTATTGAGATCAACTTTGCAACAGCCCGCTTTTTCAGTATGTCAAATTTCTTTTGCTCCACATGCGATCTTTATGTAATGTGCCTATTTCCTCCATTGTGTAACAAGAAAATTTTTGTTCAAAAGTACAGCTGAACTGACGAACTCAGGAACTTTACAGCCCACTGATCTGAAGTATCAGAGTCACAGTGTTTCAAAAACAATCCCGAAACACTCCAGAGAGAATGGGAAAATAAGAATGCAGTGTTTCCAGAAGCAGAGCTTTGTTTGACTGCTGACGCAGTAACTCGTGCTGCTGAGTTGGCGAAGTATAACCAGCAAAAGACTTTTGATAAAGCCGGTCCAGGCCTAAAAAAATACATTTGTCTTTAAGTCCTGAGGTTTTTATTCTAAAACCTAGTATGGCGTTTTATGTGCTTACAAGATTCATCTTTGACCTATTGTTGTTCACGTTTTGCAATGTCTGTTAGTCATGAAACTTGCTTTTGAATGACGAAACAATTACTTTGCTGGTGATACTATAATCTCACTGAGGTTAAAGGTCTCCAGGTCCCTGTTACGGTGTTGGAGATAGCCTTTGAACAGTTATGAGAAGTTTATCCAAGTCATCAGTGCACATGAAACCAAAGGGGAAGTTAGGGGAATTACAGCCTGATCAATAACACTTTGTGTATCATGCTTTGGGACTGACTGCTTACATATGTTTTTCGATTTCATAAATCACTGAATGATGTAATATACGGTACAAAGGCAAAGGGACAATGTTTTCAAAATTCACAATGTGGAAGTTTTTGTTATTTTGCGTGTTCTTTCCAGACAGAGAATGTGTCTAAATAGAAATGTAAAACAGGCTCAACATTTCTTATGACCTTCTAGGCCTTTTAGATTTGAACTGAGGTGGCAACGGAGCGATAGATAGAACGACAGACAGATGAAAACAGTCAATCAGTAAATAAACTGACATTTTAATAGTTCAACAGAAAAATATCAAACATTAAATTACTTTGTAAATGATGTTAATAATAAGTATTACAAACTTTCTAACATATAAATTTGTTTTAACATACAGAAATGGCAAACCAGTGTAAAATAAAATACAGCAGAACCGTTACTTGAACAACTGCATTTTCGTGAACACAAACTAGAACTAACTGCAACTAAGACAAACTTTACAACTTTGTTTTTTGATTGTACTTCATTAATAAAAAAATATCCCTATATTAAAACAAATATATTCGGTATAAGCTAAAACACCTAAAGAACACTTTTAGTTACACCATTTTACCAAATGCCACAAAACTGACAGTACATTATAATAATAAAATTAATTTGGAGTATATAAGAAACATATTTGGCTCATAAAATCAGCTCATTCAAAACACACTTCATTTAAATTTGGAAGAAAAATGTTAAGGACATGAAATGTTCTTATTAAAAAACATCCACTATTAATTTTCTATACAGCCTTTTGAAATCGCATGGAATAAAAATGAGTGCTAAGTTTGAAAATTATTTCATCAAACAGATTTAGCAATTACTAAAATGAAAGATGACCTGCATCAACCAAACACCATTTACCTTTTGACACGCGTTCAAGAATTTCACAAATATCACATTGGGCAATACATTATCTTCTGCTACCTAATATAGTCGCTAATTAATGCTCACTCTATATAATACAAATCCATAGATTCCTTCAGAGCCGTACCTCAGCACTGCTCAAGAGTGTTCTGAGCTTATATTTTGAAATATCGGAACCCATTAACATTGCGGGCCACATATAAATACAGAAATGTGTTAATACAGTCAACTGCATGTACCTAGATTGAAATAAAAATCTACAATACATTAAAGACAAAGGTGATATTTACATCCAGAATAAACTTTAATCACAACCGTTAATGATCTGGTTATAATGTTATGCAAACGCTATTTATAAGGCATATAGTGATCCCTTTCTTTGCAGCAATGGACACCATGGATACCATGGACTTGGCATTTGCCCGTTCCGGCAACTTTAGAAGAATGCCACGTAATTCTCTGGGATGAGTCCGGTTTTGCCATTATATGTCGCTTGAAGCCAGCCAGGTTCCACCGAGGGATACACTGCATGCACATAAAGACGTAAATACAGCAGAAATGAGTACACAACACATAGGCTTTCACGTTTCCACAAAAAGTACAGTACAGTTCAATAATTGTCCTTAGATACAGTACAGAAGCAGTGTGGTTACCGTTGGAGAAGTGCGCCCCCTGAGGGAAGCTCAGCTCATGACTGTGCTCCGCTTGACAGGAATACAAAGCTTTAGCATCTCTGTAAAGAAAACCCCAGAGAGTTACTGGCAAGACAACGGCAGAAACGTAGTAGTTTCCCTGACAGCATCAACAACACACACTTAATCTTTTGGGCCTGTTGGCCAAACGTACGTAGCACAGTAAATAGAAAATGAAGTCATATTACACATTATGTTTTTTCAGCCTTTTTATATCAAATTTGATCACATTTCTTGTGCTTATTATATATACTATTTGGAAAGAAGAGTAGGAAAAACCACCTGAACTATACAAAAATTTTGGGGTGAGAATTGTTACACTAAATTGTATTAATTTGACTATATATAAAAAAAAGGTTACAAAACTTATTTCAAGTAAATTCAGATATTTTGAATGTGAAAACTACTTTATTTTTCAAAAGGAAGGTTATTCTAAACTGCAATAATGCTTGATAATTATAAGTATTTTTTGATAAAACAAACGCAAAAACATTTTAAAACTCTTTATCGACCCCAAACTTTTAAACAGTGGCATAAAAGTGGTCTTAGAAACAAGATACCATAGAGTATAAATGACATCTCATCACAACTGTATTGTCTTTCTCAGCTAGTCACTGTAAAACCAAAAATGGAGATTCCCTTTAAGCCTGGAAATATTTAATGGGTCAATGGGTCAATTCTCTCATATTATATCATTACCTTCCTGCTGTGGGCTGGGAAATCACAGGACTCTCAAAGATCGCTGCCCGTGTGGAGACACTGGGGGAGGAAAAAGCATGGCACAGTTGATGCATCAACTGAGATCAGCGTTAACAAACTGGTTTACATTATGACAGAAGATCAGTGAGGTTCTAGCTTACATAGATCCTGGTCTCTGGTAGCCATTGCTGGCTGAGGAGTCAGCTCTGTATCTCACTGTCTCTTTAGGAGGAAGCTCCGGCAGATGGAGGGACTTGAGACTGTCTCTCTGACTGCGTGACACCAGGCTCTGAATCGAGCCGTGACAGCTCCTGAAACCTGAGATTAACCAAAAAATAACCACATTACAGATACTTGAGAAGAAACAAAGTATAAAACTGCAGGAAGAAGGAGAGTCCCTGATGCAGCTGTTTGTTTGCACACGCGTTTTGTGTGGTTTTAGTCCGTTACGGCTTGCTTATGTTCCGCTATTGTACATAGTTTCGGATATAAAGCATCTGCTAAATGCATAGCTTTAAATGTAAATGTTTAGTCAATGGATTGAGGATGATTAGTGGATAAAATGCAGGATTTGTGCTGTGTTTTGAGGTCTTGAAACACCAAACCGACATCAAAGAACTATAGCATCACTTTGCATGCATCTGGTCTAAAAAGCTGCCAAGACCGCAGCCAAAATCCAACAAGCATTTACATTATGCGCTTGCATGTGAGAAAACAGCTATCTGCACCAGCAGGTGGCAGTAGTATTTTCTCATCATTCAAAAAAAAAAGGATAACTGCGATGGGATATAAAAACTAGGGTAAGTGATCCGTGTCACCAATTCCCAGCTTAGTGAATTCACCACCACATTGTGCAGAAAGGCAGAGAAACTTACCCTCAGAAATGTGGAGTGAAGTGAGAGAAGAGCAGGTGGACAGACTGTGTCGTTCTTCCCCATGATCCTCTAGAGTCTCTCCTAGGGTTCTCTGAAGGAGATCTGAAACCGGAGAGCTTCGATCGCCTGGGCTTGTGCTCAGCGCTTCTTCCCATTCTCCATCAGTCTTGTTGGCGTCCTCTTTGGAGCTGGAGTCAGGGCTGGTGGTGCAAGCAGGGCTTTTGGGCCCGTTGGAGGAGGGAGATGGAGTGGCCCAGCACAGGCCCCCTGATGCCTTGTGTTTGGTTCGTGACGGGGAGCCTGTCTTGGAGCAGCTGTTCTGCTCTGAAGAGTGAGACGAGAGAGACTCCATACTGCCCATGGGAGTGCTACTCGGACTGCTGCTGAACGTGTCACCTGATGGAGAGAACGGGTTAGGATGACACTCATATAGAGGGACTTGCATCTGTTTTTGGAGACACTCACTGTCAGCATCAGCCAGGCACAAGGTGGGAGGGTACAGGCCTCTGGATTTGCGGGACCCTGAGGAAAGGCAGATGGCTTTGCTGCGACGGGCACTGGCTCGAGACTGAGAGTGAGACTGAGGCTGTGGCAGAGGGACATTAGGATCTGGAGCTTGATGAAATATCTAAAAATACAAGACAAAATTAGAGTTTTTGATACAACCACAAAACAGATGAGCAAAACTAGAAAAAGACAGATATTTGGAGAATTTGGATATTTGAAAATTATGGATGTGAAGAAAGTAGGAAAGTCTCTGAACCACACTGGTTTTGACTGGACAAACACTAGCATTTCAAAGTTTGAGGCTGGTAAGATTCTTTTCTATGTTTTGAAAAAAAGTCTCTCATTATGACTGCTTACTGGATCAAAAACACAGTCAAAACTAATATTGTGAAATACTGCAATTTAAAGTTATACATATAAACCTTATATGATACCGAAGTTTAATTTTCAGCAGCCATTTCTGTTTTCAGTGTTGCATGATCTATCAGAAATCATTATAATATGCTGATTCGGTGTTCATGAAATATTTATTTTTATTGGCAATGTTGAAAAGAGTTGTGCTGTTAATGTTTTGTAATGGGAAGTGATAAAAATGTTCAGGATTCTTTGATGACTATAAAGTTCAAAGCATTAGCTTGGAATAGAAATCTTTTGAAACATTAGAAACACTTTTAATGTCACTTTAGATCAATTCAATGCATCCCTGCTATATGCAATTTCTTTAATTCATTATTTTTTTACATTATAATTTATTTAATTTTTAGTAACCTAAAGAAAAAAAGTTATAATTTAGTAACTTTTGTGAATCTCGAATGGTGCTGCTGAAAATCCAAGGGTATTCAGATTCTTGCTTTCCAATAAAAGATCAGTGCTTGTTTAAACAATCACCTTGTCATAGTTTTCTATGAGGATCTCCACCACAATATTTTGAAACTTGATGTTCATCATGGCAGCAACCGTCTCTTCTTGAGAGCGCATGAGTGTTGGGCCAAAAATCACACCCAGGTTAGACACGGTCATCAGATTCTTCTGACTATGTGTGGAAACCCTGTCAAAAACAGCAAAAACACCCTTGTTAGCATCACATCACCATGTGGAATTTAAAGCGAGCTCATGAACAAATGTACTATACGTGCAGTTTCTACTTCAAGAATAATAGTGACATACACATGTAGATGTTTTATCAGAATGTCCAGCATCTCTTTATTCTTGTCGGGGAGCTTGTGGACGAGGGCATGAACAGCGCAGACCCTGTAATTCTGATCGTCAGACTCTAGAGAAAAAAAAACAAACAATGCAATTATTAAATAAGTCAGTCACATATGGACATGATGAGGAGTTCAAAGAAGCAAAGAACATCTAGAACTCACTGACTGCCATGATGAAATCTTTGTGGAGTCTGTAAGTCATGAGGGGTTCTGCCAGACACCTGAAGGGAACAAAATGACTTCCTGTTTTTCCTTGATAACATGCCATTTTAATAAATGAAAGGTTGTGGGGATTATTTATCAACCTGAGGTAATTCTTCAGGCCGCTGGTGATGGTCTTGTTATCCCAGGTGTCCGGGTCAAGGTCCATATCTGCAGGAGCTTTGGCCGCTGGAAGGGTCAAATGAACTTGTGTTAAATGGAATTTGGCTTTGAACACACATCTGGTAAAAGTTATTGTAACAGACAAACTATTTTCTTCATGTATATAAATTTATCAGGTTTATACAAGGAAAAAAGGTTAAGTTTACTGTACCAAACACTGAGGTCATCAGTCGCTGGACTTTAGAGTTAACTCCACCTATTCTGTACAGCCCCATCGTGTTAATGCCTAAAGGAAAAAGGACATTTTTATATTATTTTAAATACATGGTTCAATTACAGTAACAAAAAAGCTGTATTTTTGTTCAGACCTCTACCATTCATAATATTAAAAAAAAAAATGTCTCTAATGCTGATAAATCAAAATAAATAAACATTGTGATTTGAAAAACCTAATATAATAATATAACTCGTATTAATAAATTATAAAATGTTATTTATTCCTGGCATGTTTTAACATCCATTATTCCAGTGACTGAAGAACAATTTGTTTGAAATATAAATATTTTTGTTTACATTGTAAAAGACTTTTTTTGAATTTTTGATCAATTTAATTTTACCTTGTTAAATAAAAGAATGAATACAAAAAATGTGTCTTACTGACCCTAAACGTCTGAATGGTAAATGTAACAAATGCACATAAATGTACGATACACATAAAATACTGCATGAAAGGGAAGTCAGAAGCAGAGACTTACCTCTCGTTTCTACAAGCTCTATACACTTCCTTACAAAATTAAAGCCTGCTTCATTTAGGAATGCTGTGGACACAGAGTATGTTATAAATATAAGGCCAATTCAGGTGAACTATAAATGAATCTTGTAAATGAATGAACACACACACGGCCAAATGAAACTGTCCATCTCACTGTATATACACCTAAATGACAATTAAATATAAAGGAAGAATAAACTTACTTTCCTCTTTCTTGCTCAAAAGTGCTGGAAGGGTGTAAATCTAGAAGAAATCAGCATGTGTTTATAACACACTAAAGACAAATGGCATTTTAAGCATATATATTAATGCATTATCTCTTTCCAGAAAATAAGTCATAGGGACGAATATACAATATACAATTTATACTTTCAGAATATAAACATACATGCACTAATAATCCTTTCTATACAAGAATTCACAAACACGAGCTAAATAATAACGGTGTAATGAGGGTCAAATGAGTTTAAGCCAATCAACTACAACTGACAGCATGAGAGGGAAAACAAAGAGTCATTAGCGAAGTGTAAATTCTGAGCTGTCATCTTTTTCCTGTCCATGTGTACACTATCCACTGTCTGGATTTCAAAGAGCCTGTGTAATTACACGTCTAAAAGAGAGTCATTGGTCTAAACCCTTATCAGGATTTTCAGAAGTTAAAAAAAAGATTGCACATTGAACTGACATATATTAATCAAACCGAGAGCAAAGTCTTATTTAAGCTGCGTGATTGCTCTTACCGGCTCTTTTCCATCCATGGCCTCCATCCACAGTCTTCTGTTGGATTCAGAGAGAGCCTGAAGGGTGATGATACCATGTCTGTGGGGCACACTGATAAATGTTAAACTCTCAACTATTAGTGTTACTCAGAATTTTGACTTTTGCTTTATATCGGTCCATAACCAGGAGTTCTAAGCATCATGCCAAACGAATAATGACATTTTTTCCAAAGCTTGCAAACCAAATCCATATGCTGCAGTGTAGCAAATAGAGTTATGCAAGTAGTAGCAGTTTTGTAATCATTTACCAACTCTTCCAGGCATACTCAGAATTTTACAAGCTCAGGTTGCAGTGCTAATGAAACGTTTAAATAACAAACATGTCTTATGTTGTAATCACTTATGAACGGACTGCATTTTAAACCATGACACAGGTCGGACTCATTTTAAATGAACAGGTCGCTCAAAAATTCAATTTTGGTAACAAAGACGTAGGCAGACGTTTGTCCTCGGCAGTGAATGTGTGCTATCAGAATGAGTCCAAACAGATAATAAAATTACAATAATCCACAAGCAAACCAAAGTCTACAGTGCATCAAATTAACATTTTGTGTAAGAAACCAACTGAGTTAAACTCTGGCCAAAATATGAGTTTGTACTTCATGACAACACTTCCCGCAGTGAAAAAAGTCCATCTCCTGTTGTATTCTCAAAATCAAAATACACCAAAATATTAGTGTTTTTGTTTGTGTTTTTCCTTGTAGTCGATATGTGCATTTTTTATCCAGATGAGATGACTTCACTGGAAAAGCAATATTATAGATAGAGGCCTTGTATTTTAGCCAGGGACTAAGTTAAAAGCATTTTAATGGATTCTTGTGCGTTATTTAATTTCTAACGGCACCCATTCACTGCAGAGGATCGGTTGGTGAGCAAGTAATGTAATGCACAAACATATTAACGACATATTGGAAAGCTTAAATGTTCAGCAATTTTCAATAAATCAATCAAAAAGACATTCACTAGTTTAAAAAAACTCAAAAATGCAGTTTTTTAATTAATATATTTACTTACTAAACAACATGTCTAAGTTAGTAACTAAGTTAGTTTTTCAAAGTGATAGAAAAAAACAGCACAATGTCACAAAAATGTTTTAGCATGTTCAGAGCACTGTTACACAGCATTAAAAATAACTTAAATGCTCCACATTTAGGGGAAGCAAGATTGTTTTTATTAAAAGAGATTTTATTATTATTAGAATATGCCAGCAGTTTAGGACAAAAGTGCAACATACCGATGAACTTTATAGAAACATTGCAGATAATTGAACACAAGCCCTTCACAGGAGTTACCTCTTCAGTTACGAGGAGAGACAGGAAGAAATGGAAGGAAGGAGAGTGTTGAAAATGATAGAATGAGGAAAGATCTAGACACAACATAATATCTCCTGCAGCTCTCGTATTTCTCTCACTGTCATGCGTGCCGTGATGCGAACACACCTTTCCACCACCTCAATGTCAAAGCAGAATCGCTTGTCAATAGAGTCAGTCCTCCGCCTGATGCAGGACTTCAGCTTAAACATCTCAGGAGGACTCATGATCAATCCATTCTACACAACACAAAAGGCATATGTATATAATATGGCAATGAGAAATTCAGCATTTAATAACATTACAAGTCTGAACAATTAATACCTGTTTGCCTCCAGACTTGAATTCAGAGTTGCTCATCGTAAACATTTTGGTCCCTTTCTCGTACGTGCAATAATGTCGACTCCACGTGCACCCCAAGGGTCCTTCAACAGAAAACAGGCTCTCATTAGTCCCATGTGACAGATTTTATAAAAGAAATGAATGATACTAGATGTGTCACTGTAAATAATCTCACATATATTTTCTTGATTTATCCATAAGAATATATGGATTTATTATTAATTGTGACCTGGACGTGCTCGGTGGGCTACTCACGCTTCTCCTGCACATAGAGGAAGCCTTCCATGGTCCACTGTCCCGGAGCTTTAAAGTCCTGCTCTGCAGACCTTATCCTTCTCATCAAATTCTCCACTTCCTGTCTTGTGCTCTCAAAATTATTTCTTGTCTTCAAAGGGAACATCAAAACAACAGTGTATTGGTTCTAGAGGGACGTCACTGGACTCCAAAATACAATTCCTTCCATACGCAGCAATAAATACAGCTTATTTTATTGCACAGATTGTCTGATTCACACAACAGTTTTATGACACATTTAGGATCGCATTCAGTGGCCTTTATACAAACAATCCTTTTATTGGCTCATTGTCAGGCACTTAATGTTATCTCAAAGCTCTTACATTCTGGAGGTTGAACTGTAGCTGCTGCTTGTACGGCTCGAACTCATGTGCCAGTTCGTAACCCTCGTGATAGAAGGTGAATAATCCCTGGAGGAAGGCCAGCAGCTGCGAGAAAGGCAGAGGTAGTTTGAACAGTTGTACAAAAGCAATAACACTCATAATCACGCAGTATATTCAGAGGTTAACAGAGCTGCAGGATGCGGCTGTTATCATCATTTTCTTTCTGATAGGCATGTGCTCCAGAGAAACAACTCTGCTGATGTTACAAGATGTAATAGATTAAAAAGCAGTGTAGCAATTTTCTCTCAGTAAGAGGAAGCTCCCAGAACAAAAGTTGCATTCATAGTACTGCAGAAATGGAAATAGGTGTGTCATACCGGCTCAACAAACTCAAACTTTTTCCTTTCTTGCACTTCTTGGATTTTGAAAACATATTCCAGCGAGGCGTCATAGAAAATCTGTCTTTCCTTATTTATTTGGGTTTCTGCCTATAACGTATAATCAAAGCATTCAGTGAAGGTAAAAGAAATCGTCTGAAAATAATGTTACATTCTGTGTGTTGTGGATATTTTATATGAGTAAACGAACGTTCAAGTTACCTCCTGCAAATGTGACTCTTTCTTTCTTGAAGACAGGCTTAAGTGCTTCTCCAAAACTGTGTAATACTTCTCCGTCTCCTTGTCAAATTTCTTCTTCCCTTCCTTCAAAAAAAAAAAAAGGTGACATGAGTTGGAATTTCCTGCACTGTAATTATGATGATAAATGCCTTTTAGAGGTCTTAGAGATAAGATGTTATATAAATTGTTAGACTTATAAACAAACACCATATAAGAGTGTCATGACAGGCCAAAAATTTATCCTAAAATGTTATAACCAGTAGATGGCAGACTCACATTTGACTCTTCTGGAGCCTACAATTTTTAAAAAGTTTACATTTAATAATTCAGCTGAAAGACTGGTCTACAGATCTATTTAAAAATTATTATAAAATAATAAATTCTAAACTAAAATGAATAAAATAATAATAAAATATAATTGAATAAATTCTGTTACTAAACATATTTTTGTACATATATATTTTCATATATTTAAATAGTATTAAATAAAACAAACAAACATTTAATATACTAAAAAATATATTATTTAAATAAAATTCTACTTATCCCAATAACCAACATTTTTATTGAGGTTTTTGGATGCAGATTCTGCAGAGCTATTTAAAATAACTCATCTTCTTAAATCCATTCTATAAAATTTCACTCATTTACACCAAAAATAAGAGGGAAAACTTTTTTTTTTTTTTTTTTTATGTATTTAAAAAAAGCTAAATATGTGGAGAAAAACATGTTGTCACAAACTGCACAGCAAACTTACCTGCATCATATATTTTTAACAGAGCAGCATTTTTTTAAGTAGAAATTAACTAAGATGAATTATGTTATGAGCTGGATAAAGCTAAGAAGAACAACTATTTATTGTGGATAATTTGACAAATCTAGTACGATCCAGCAAACACAGGGAATAAGGAACTAAAAGAGTGACTCAATAAGTGACTTCAGGAAATGTGTGGCATACACACGCTTTCTTAGTCACTGAGGTACCATCAGCGATGAGCGTGACAGAGCTGATGATTCTGAGGACCGCAGATAAAACAACAAACACAGTGAGTATTCTCAATTCTGTGAGACATCCTATGGCTCTAAATGAGGCTGAGTAAAGATGTTTACGGTAGAAACAGCCCCCACTTCCTGTGCCCGCACTGATAGCATTTACATTGGCCCGTGCATTTACATACCGCAGACCTTCAGCAATGAGAATCAAGGGTTTTTTTTGAGACTGCAACTGAAACCAGTTTAGAGCTGTTTGTTTTTCCTGTTTGACATCAGCCCAACCTTTCCCATGACCCTCTAATGGACACGCCGTCTAAACCACAGACTGGATTGCCAAACAACAAACTGAAGGAATCTCATTTTTGACATGCTTAGTCCAGTTTCTAGGCCCATCTGCTGGCTAGCAATGACATCACTCTCTCTAGGAATGTATGCTTTCTGTTTAAGGATTTTAAAAAGACAGGAACAGGGAGCTCTTTTTCAAGAAAAATATTATCTGTGTTTGAAAGAATCACAGGAGAGGTAGCCAAAGGTGGAACTGGCAACAATTTACTTAAAGCTTTTATGTATACTGTATTATAAAAGTAGTTTTAATGCATTAATTATGTCTTGCTTGTATGCCCACCTTATACTGTACTGAATCTCGAAAATACCTGAAATCACAGTTAATAAACTATTAACTAGTTATAAAACATATATTCTCCATGACCCTAATCCTAGCCAATACCTAAAATTAACTACCTTCTCACTGACTAGTAATAAGCAGCAAATTGTAAGTAAAAATTGTAAGGGCAAAATTCATGCTTTATTAATAGTGAAAACTGAACTTATAATATGTGTGTATAATAAAGTGTGACCATTAGTTCTCTAAAAAAAAAAATAATAAAACTGAAAGATTTTCAGTAAAGATGTTCGTAGTCGTAATCACAGTAGTCTGTCAAATAATTTCTGTACTTTTTTTAATCAGATTTTGCCATGGTTTCCACAAAAATATTAAATATATTATATATATATATATATATATATATATATATATATATATATATATATATATATATATATATATTTATTTTTTTTTATCAAATAAACACAGCCTTATACAGTATGTGAAACAACAACAAAAAATCATAAAAAGCTAATATTATTAATAATGATATTTAAATATCTAGTTATCACTTCTCTTTGTTCCAGTTCTGACCTAATATTTATATATCTTAAGTCAGGAATACATTGTGTGTGACAGTGTTTTGGTTTGGATATGTGCACACATCTGCGGGAGGTTGAACAGCCGGACTGCCATTCCCTTTGGCCTCTATCATGTCTCAGTGTCTAAGTTGAGCGAGTTCCTTCGCCGCTCTCGCTTAAGAGCACCGGGCCAAAACGCCCAAATAAGGCATCAAGAGTTTTGGCTCTGGATCCTTGAGCTCAACAGGCAGCGCTCCAGCTCTTCTAATTCGACTGGAGGGGTCACATTCACAGATCACCAGGGCCTTCATGCAGCACAAGATTTCTAGTCTCCTAGAAAGAGTAAAGTTTAACCAGAGTCTGGTACTAAACGTGCCCTTTAGCACAGCGCTCACAGGCCATTTCATGTTGGTCAATGTGGCATTACAGTATCTGGCTATAATTTGACTGTGCTTGTCTTCAACAGGTGTTTGCAATTTCCCCCCTTCCTGCAGGGTTTCACGGACCTATATTGACCGTATAGGATCCTGTCACAGCGTAGGTAAAAATTACTTTCCGCTGACATGTAGTACATTAACTCACAATGGGGCTTAACAACTTACTTTAGCTGCTCCGATCTGCTCTTTGCGAAACTTCTCCAGCGGTGTGATCAAGACATCATCTGCGTTCTGTATCTAAATAAAAGAAAAATCATCAAAATCTTCAAATACTCAAGTATGACAAATCAACACTAATGAATCATCTATGAAAAACATTTAACTATATAATACATTAAAAAAAAAAATCAATAATCCTTAAGATAAATGTTTGCCTTGAGTTGTTTAGATATCTGTTTGTACTGTGTATATATATTATGTATAAACACACAGAAATACAATATATTTAGAAAAAAAAATAATTTATATATGTATATATATATATATATATATATATATATATATATATATATATATATATATATATATATATATATATAAAAAAACACATCCATTTATTACATACAAAAATTGTTTTGGATGCTTTCTTTTGACAGCACTAAAATAAATATTTTTAATATAAAAAAACATTTCTCTTAAAAATAAAAAATGCATGTGCTTTTATTTTCTAATACATAATAAATATAAAAAGCACATAAACTTATATTATGTAAACAAAAACTTTTAGTTTGAATGTGATGAATTGCAATCAATTGTTTGACAGCACTAAAAGAAAGTCAAAAGTTTTTTTTTTTTTAATACTTTTGATTAAATAAAGAAGAAAAAGAAACACCAAGTACTTTTAAAACAATTTATAACATGATTAAAAATGGCAACACATGCTTAAACCAAAGTGGCGAAAGTGTTTAAAATTCGCCAGTTTTACGGTCTGTAGTTTTAAAAACCACACTGAACAATGTGGTTCTCTTAATGTGTGAACTCATTGACATCACAGTCTGTTAATAGTTAACAGGCGGCACAGTGTGTGAACGTATCCAAGGGAATTACTTTTATTTACTGTAAAATAACGGCACTATAATTAGTACCATTTTCATGTAGGCACTCCGATTGGAAAAACACACAATTACATACACTAGTTCCTTTTATCCACTTTCCCAGGCGCAGCAAGGAGGACTTCATGTCTCGCTGGAGAATTGGTCAAAATAAGTTCCACATGCTTGCCTTTGCTCAGCCGGCGGCAGCACTGACCGGCCATCTCTACAGGCTCCATCCACCCACATCAACATTAATGGAATTTGCACTTGCAAATAATAGAAATGTACAGACTCCAAGCAAGTCCAGATGTACGCTATAGGCTTTGAAAGGATGTAAATGACAACTTCATTTTTAAGATATGAGTGCATTTCCTGTTCGGCTCATGGCGCGCAGCTGAGTCTTTCCCTATAGTGTAAACCAACAGCATATTTATACTCAATTTCAGTTCGGTTTACCTCATATATGTTATACACAAAATGACGAACTTTCATTTTAAACATTTTAAACAAGCTTGTCTTACGCAAACATTCACGACAGGCTTATAAGCATCAGACAGACAAGTTGCACATGGGACATATAAGAGTGGCCACAATAAAGAACAGGGGAAATCTTTACAAAATCTAATTTGCAAGGTTAATGGACTTAGTTTTAGAAATGTTTGTACCATTTTCAAATAAATTAAATGGGTCAAGTTGTGTAACATTGAAGTAAAAGCAATAACATTTTCCTTGCAACGTAAAATTTGATCAAACATATCTTTATTATTTTCCAAAATATTTTTCAATTATTTTTTCAAATGTAAAAGTGCTTATTTTTTTGATTGATAATATCAAGAATTATATTATTGGATTTTTGCGCGATCTTTTATAACCTTAACTAACCTTGTCTTGCCATAAATTATTCACAAATGCTTCTGAGAAATTCATTGACCGGACACAAAGTCATGAGGGTCTGCAGGGCTCCCCTAGATGATTTCATTTCCTATTTTATGTCAAGGTCAAATTAGTATTTATTGTCTCCCTTGGGAGAAATTTGTTTTTTATTAAGAGAACTGCTGTCATGTTAACACTAAGCACAGTAACATACAATGTAAATAATAATAATAATAATAATAATAAAACATCTCACACCACCAGTCATATACCAGCTATTGTACTGCAGTAATTCCTGCTGTAATTCCTCATTCATTAATTTAACAGACTATGGGAGCATTTATATCGATTGTATCTGCATAATGGGACTCTGTATCTCCAAGTTCATCAACACATACACATGTGAAGGATCCTGTAAAAACTTGTTTAATTGTACAAAGCTCAAAAATGTCTTGTAAAGAACTAAGTCTGTGCACCCTATGATTTTCCCTGAAACTCTCACCAAATTCTTAACATGGTCTCTCGTTTTTAAGATCCCAAACCTTGCGATAATACCGTACCTTAATACGGACTCACTCCAAGCAATAGTAATCTTCTTAAAAAATGTAGGCACCGATGAACTGTGTGTGCCATTTACCCTCACTGTCGATATAAACTCATAAATATTTATAAGATGCAACCTGTTTCATTTCTTGGCCGTGAAGCATAGCAGGACTCCTGCCCCCTGCCGATCTGGGGTATATAATGACCTCTTCTGTTTTCTTAACATTAATCTCCAGGAAGTGATCATCACAACATCACTTCACAAACTTACCTACGGCAGCTTTATAGTCAATACTGCAATCTGGTGTAAATAGGTGCAGTAATACAGTATCAACCGAAAATGTTAAAATAAACTGGTCAGACTGTTGACTAACACGGTCATTTGTATAAAGGGTAAACAGAAATGGTGAACTAACACACACCCCTGAGGGGCCCCTATATTACTTGTTACAACATTAGATAACGCTGAATTAAATTGTACCTGTTGTTTCCTATTTGTTAAAAATGAGTAATACCAGTTAATAATTTACAGGTTTAACTTGTAAAGTAACTAATTTCTCTAGCTGTTTGCGTGTTTGTTTCGAATTAAACTAACTAACATCAATAAAAAGCGCCATCTTGAGTCCCTCCATGTCTCGACATGTTGTTCGGACAACACGACTTCAATAAATATTAATAAGCAGTGAACAATTTATGTTTAAATTTATATTTAAATAGTACTACTTCTGATATTAATATTAATAAATCACACCAAAATAATAATTTTCTTTAAGGATTTTAATGAATCTTTTTCCGTCTTGCTTCACCTTTATCAAAATACGATTTAATTGTGATTAATCAAATACAAAATAAAAGTTTTTGTTTGCATAATGTGTGTGTTCTGTGTATATTTCATGTATATATAAAAAAAAAATATATATATATATATATATATATATATATATATATACACACACATATAAATATATATTTTATGTAAACAAAAACCTTAATTTTGGATTACTAGTTTTAATGCAGAACTTTAAAAGCATATTCATAGTATCAGAGTATGAATTGCATTTTTAAGTAAATTAAATCACAAAGCATGACGTCACTGACCCACTTGTTGAACTAAACCGAAGTCAACAATAAGCACCCATCTCATTAAAGCAAGAGGCCTTTCAGCACACCACATACAGCAGAGCACAGAGTGCAGACAGTCGCTATGTTTGCTCAAGACTTTCTCCCGTCAAAACTTCCCATGGTCCTTTTTAGCCAGAGAGGAAACTCACATCTTACATCAGTCCGATCCATCATGTGGGAAAATGCCTCCCACTTAAAGCAGAGCGTGTTGGCAGCGCGCCTAAGATGAAAGCACCTCTGGATATGAGAGCGTCTACTAATCTGGCAGAACACAATGGCGGAGGTTCAGTAAAACACTACTACAGTTGTGTTTACGTAATGATTCACCGTTACGTGAGACACAGCCTCTAGACCCGACTGTCTCGGCACCATGCTCCAGTAACACAGAGTACTTCCCATCAGCACCCCTGTGGGAGGGCAGTGCATTTACTGGGAGTTATTCACCCTTTGGCTCTGTTATTGTATGTCTGTGAATGAAAAGGCCCTCGGGGACTTTCTCAGTTTGACGGAGGTGTTTGTCATCCTGAGAGGCCCAGAGCAGGAGCCTGTGAGACTGAAGCGTAACACGGCCACGGTCTGCAGGAAGTAAAGAAACTGTAGGAGGCTGCTGGGTAATTCTTCCCCTGAGGCTCTTCACACAGCTACACTGACCCACTCTCCTTTCTCCAGTGAACAATGGATGCGACTGAAACTGCAGCTCGGATGCTTGCAGACCGGGGCTGTCTGAGCAAACGCTAAATATTTAAAATCCTCTCGCTCAAATCAAGTGAATCCAATTCAAACAGAGTACTTTTTCCTTTTTCTGCGTTTTCAGTATAATCCACTTTTGTGGTAATTTCCTTTACAACTCGTCATTGTAGAATACGTCAAACCAACTAACAGCACAAAACATCAAAGAACGTTGTGCATGTGGATGTCACTGAAGTCACTTCCTGGAAGATGATGTCATTAAAGGCTAGGGTTTTTCATTCAAGTCATATTAAAAAACATGGAACAAGTGACTGACAACAATGAACAAACCAATAAAACAGATCACCAACTAAAACAACATTAACAAGAAAATATCACGAAAATCTGGAATTTCCCAAAATACCTTTTTTTTTTTTTTTTTTTTTTTTTTTTTTATCAGAACTTGGCAACATCTGCTCAAACCAGTAGTGAATTTATTTAAAATTCAGCCATATATATTCATTAAGAATGATCCATCTTTATGAAATATTTATATATAGATTATAAATATGAATATATCGAGCAGGAATGACTCATTAATATGATTAATATGAAAGGAAACAGCGTTGTGATCTACAAGCTGGAAAAGCAATCATCTGAAGGTATGAGCCAATAACACAAAGTGTCATGAGTGGATGACCTCAGGTTTGACCTCCCCGTTTTATTAGACATCCAGACACAAGCCCAGAAGAAACAATAGAGATGTTTGTCTTTGTTACAACAGAGGCTGCTGTCTTACAGTCTTACACCATTACAGCTAATAACTTCAGTTCTGCGTTTACAAGACTTCAGTTTAGATTCAGCCAGAAGGCATTCTGATCTATGAAATGATGACTAATAAAAAAACCCATAACATATAACGACAAAACAATTAAGCCATGTATTAAATCAGGTATGTATTAAACTGTAATGTTTAATACATGATGAAAAAGTAAAGACATATAAGAAATGTTTTTTAAGCACCAAATCTGATTTCTGAAGAATCATGCGATACTGAAAGCTGGGGCAATGATATCGAAATTCAGCTTTCAATCCACAAAAATAAGTTAGATTACATTTTAATTTGTAAAAATATTTATATCTTTAAGCCAATTTCTTTTTGCCTTGCTGAGCATAAGAGAATCGGCAAGAAAATTAGTCCAAACTTTTGAACAGTAGTTAATTCAAACTATATTTCCAATAAAAGAAATGTGCAGAAAAGTGTCTCATCCCAAACAAAGCTGCATGTTTGTTAACATGTGGGTAGAGAAAGCAGTAAAGCACAGAGGAGCATTGTTTTCCTGGTGAGCTCTTTCGCTGCTGTACTATGACTAATGATCCACCAGCTGCAGCAGTGAATGGCAGTAATATTCCTGGCAACACGCTGCCTCATGCATAATGCCCATAAAAGCACCTATTAGTGGCTGGAGCCGATGGCAATGAAGATGCAACGCGGTTGGCAGTGACGTTGTCAATGATTTTTAAGAGACACAGCGTGAAAGATATTTTACCATCATCTGCTGATCTATGCCGTTTCCCTTACCTCCTTGAAGAGCCATGACCTACAGAACGCATCTATCCGTTTCTCATAGCACTCAGACCTGACAGTGCAAGCTCACAAAAAGTCTCCCTCAAAATAGCGCACGCTTATGGTACTAACCCACTAGGCTAGAAGCGTGCTATGAAACTTTAACTATGTGTGAACAATACCACATGAAAGGAACAATAAAGAGACAACTACTAGAAAGCAAACCATTACTATGGCTACTTCATTTATGAGGCTTGCGGTACTTCTGAAGTTGACCACATCATGTGGTGTGTTTATGGCATCCCTGCGATTTTAAACTTGCGTAACTTGAAGGGGCAGTCGGTTTAAAATTGATTGATCAATTAAAAGGGTGATTCGTTAAAAAGACAATTAGTTTTTTTTAAAAGAAGTTAAGTATTTGGTACAGCAAGGAGGCATTCCAATGATCAAAAGTGACAGTAAAGACACATAAGATTACATTTCAAATCTCCTTGTCGAGTATTATAACAATTTCTAAAGGATCGTGTGACACTGAAGACTGGAGTAACGGCTGTTGAAAATTCAGCTTCACCATAACATGAATAAATTACATATTCAAACAGAAAGGTTCACAATATTTATGTTTTTACTGCAGTTTTGATCAAACACGACTTTAAGAGGCATAAATGATGTGTTTAAATTATATAAAATAATCTGGATTTTTTTCTTTTAGAAACAAAAGAAACAAGGTAACTTACCAGTCGTCGTCTTTCCTCCTCCACCGTGTTCAGCAGCTGGGAGAATTCCTTGAATGACTGGGCTGTGATAAGAAAGAAAGAATTTCAATCATGAATAATTAGCTCTGGACCTGTAATTAATCTATCAGCACATCTGATATTGGCCTTTGAACCTTTGGTATAAAGGAAATATTAAAACCTGCATACAATATTAGCTACACACACACACAGACACAAAAAAAATACCATGGCCACCCAACAACTGATCAGTGCACAAAGGGGTATTCAAGAAACAGCAGACCACATGTTCAAGATGTAGAAATGTGAGAGTAACATAAAACATGTTTCCTATATGAGCCCTGCATGTGTGCATCATGCTCAGTCATAGAAAAATGAAGATAAATAATTTCAAAAGCTGAACTGCATGCTTTGCAGAAATCCATTACATTTCTGACAGCATGACTGTTAATGTTAGTTCCTAATTATAACTTGCTGTAATGTTTACAGAACATGATACTTAAAATATAATCCAGATGCAGGCTAAAACCAGTACCTGAGAAATAATTTAAAACATGCGGGAGAGAATTCTGATCTAAAATAAACTGCTTTTGATATTATGTCATGCTACTATAATCACACAGTGTTGTGATTCTAGGATTGTGCTTTTTCTCCCTAAACAAAATACGCTTTTGGCTACATCACTTCCTGTCCTGGAATATACAGCATTTTTCTGTTTTGTGATAAGCGGGGTCCCACCTCTCAGTCCCCTAAGTCATTCTCTGGGGATTTTGACTCCTCCTAATATCCAGTTAGGCACTCAGATAAAAACTACTTTCAACTACTTTCTATTAGAAGCACAGTCTTACAGATAAACACACCCTCGGTCATTTCAAAATCATGTTACAGCAAGACAAATCTGCTTTGACGCGAATCAAGAGAACCACAAATCCACAGAGATGCACTTAAAAGGACATGCCATGCACGCATGAAACAATACATATCCTGTTGAGATATTCATATCTCATTCAAAGAGCTGGCATGATTTAGCCCAAACATACTCTAATGTTCAAATGTTTGGGGTGTTTTTCTTTTTTTTAAAGAATTCTGTAATGCTCACCAAAGCTGCATTTATTTGACAAGAACGTGACTAAATATCTTACCGTCTCAAACTGTTGAAAGGTAGTCTATGGCTATTATTTTAAGTACTTTAATATTAATATTAATATTTTAAGTCAGTACAACTATAACCAGTATCACCGAACTCTATTAAATGACAGGTTTTTATATTTTAAAGAACAAATGGGGGGGATTTGGAAATTAAACACTAAACTTTAAATGATCAGAATCTCTCCAGCCTAAATATTTAAAACTGTTATGACCAATATAGACAGCCAGGGCCAGAAAAGAACACTGTCACTCCTTGCAGACAGTTGTTTGGGTTTATGGCTTTCTAAATGCCAGGCAGCAATTGTCTCAGTCTGATAAAGAACCATCACTGTTGTGTCTGACACTATAAAGCTGTAATGCTACAGTAATGTGTGTGTTTTTCTCAGGGGTGGGTGACTTAGGACAACAGCTGCAAATAAAAACCTTATAGAGGCATGAGCATTTTGCAGACCGTTTCACAGTTTATATCACTGTTTACTGCTTAAAGAGAAAGTTCTCCCCAAAAAAACATTTGTTCTGTCTTTATTTACACACGCTCACGTCATTCCAAACCTGTGTGACTTTCTTTCTTCTGTGAGACAAAGGAGTTATTTATAGCTGAACGACCAAGACATGAATTTTCCATACAATGAACGACAATCTTAGCTATCAAGCTAAATTCTCAATGCAAGATTTTTTGAGAAAACGATATAAATTGAAGTCTGTTTTTCGTATAAAGCTGTCACGTGGTTTATGGAATTATTTTTCTTTGGGACAATTTTTGCATGAATCAGAGCAGCTTCAGAATTCTACTTAATGTTTCCTTTTGAGTTGCATAAAAGAAAGAGTATTGGTTCAAAATGACATGAAAGTGAATAAATGATAACAACATTTAATTTTTTCTCTGAATAAGAAATTGGATAATTTATAAAATTGCATGTTTATTCAAATCATTTGCCAACAACTTACCAATGTTAATCTCATCATCTGTCTCTGCATCTCCGATGCATTCAAACTGGAAATCCTGCAGGGACTGGGAAAATTTCTGCACAGCTGCAGATAGATCTGTCAAAGAGACAACAAACGGTTATGTGACGGACCTTACTTAATAATTTGAGCACGTTCACAGAGTTTTCAGTTATTAATGCATTGCATAAGCAGTGATTTGTTCAGACTAAAGAGAAGGAGATAACAAATACTTCGACAGTCAATTAAAGCATGTGTGATGTAGGTCTTTTCTGGAAGATATTCACTGCTTTTTGTTTAGTACAAAAGCCCGAATGAGCCTTCTGCCAGACTGCATTGTGGCTGGGAATAAAGGAGAAAGTTGTGAAAGAGAATAATGTTGGAAATAGCAAGAAATAGTCAAAGCTGATTGGGCCTAATTGTTCAAAGACTAAGACTAGTGCAAAGCAAATTTATCTAGAGGAAGGCAGGAGGAGCCACGCTGGTGAAGTGGCTGATAACAGCATATCTAGTCTCCTTTCTGATATCGCATGAGATACCAGCTGAATAAACAAGCATTGTATGAAGAAATACATGCTCACCTCTTCAACCTGTTTGATATTAGAGTGGTTGAATATGTCTGTGATGATTTGCTTTTTGAGATTAAATTTCTAGGACCCTTTACATGAGGTTCTGTAGTTGTTAAACATATTTTTTAATAGGGCAAAAGGTCAGCTATCGCTTTATTTCAGGTCCTTTCTTAATAGGTTCTTTCTGAATTATTATTGCAATACAAAAATATTTAGATAGCACACCAAATCTGAGCTTTTCCGCTTAAAAACCTCCTTAAATCACAGATGATCCCACTTTTAAAACCTTTAACTTACTTTTAAGCGCACTGATAAGCATATTTCCATCTTTGATCAGTTCCTTGATGAATTTATTAGTACGATCCAGCTCAATTTCGTGGCATTTGAGTCGCTCTCTGAAGTCAGGACTGTCCAGAAAAGAATCACTGAATTCCAGCGCCGGGAGCCCCATTGCAAAAGCGCGGATGAATGAACAGCGAAACAAAACCCGAAGAGCAGCTTTAATCCTTGGGAAAAGTGGATTTCTCAATAGGGTAAACTTTCCACGCTTACGACTCCCGAAACTCCTTCTCCCGAAACCCCACTTCCGGCATTTTGTTTCCCTGCTCAATCACTAAGAGGCTCGGCAGAGCGAGAGAGCGGGTGTAGCGGTGACTCCTACTGGTCTGATCCCGCTCACCTACAGTACAACATCAGGACGTGATTACAGCTGTGCTGGGCTTCGTTTGTAGGCTGCTACTCCCTCCTGAGGTGACTCTGGAAGGTGTACGTCTCTGGGAATAAATGTGAAGGACCCAAATGTAGCATGGATTTTATTTGGATGGATACGAAGTACACTGAATCGGCATGTTTTCTTGTTTGGTTGGAATAAAACATTGAACTACGTGCTAGACATTTCATTACCAAGCCACGTTTGTTATAACTGCTTAATTCTGAACACATTTGATTACCAAAATACACAGATTGCATTTTAACATTCATGTTTTACAGTGGAACTAGTCTCTATGGCATATGGCTACTATACTGTACTACGCTATTTACTAACTACACTTTATACAGTTAAACTAGGAACAGGTTACTGGTATCCACCACTGAAAGAAAATAAAAAATATAATGAATTTACTATAAAAGTTAATTTTGTTTGAATATGTCATATTCATTTCTAATAGCATTTAACATGTCATGATAATTTGCCAGAAAATGTTGTTATTAGCGCATTTGAATAGGTTACTGTTGTATAGTATGCTAGCCTACAACTGCATTGCACAACAAACTACATGTGTTATATATATATATATATATATATATATATATATATATATATATATATATATATATATATATATATATATATATATATATATATATATATATATATATATATATATATATATATATATATATATAGTTTATCAATTGAAATGTTTAATTTTACTAGTTTTTGATAGGTGGCACAAATGCCTTTTGATAGACAGGCTCTACAGAGAACAAGGACTTTGTAAAAAGGATGCTACCGAACCTTCTGATAAGAAGGCAGCTACATTAAGAACAATGTACAAAACTAGGAAAGGTTACAAAAACGTATTAATACAAACTATGGAAAGTATATAATACAAAATACCAAAAGGGCTTCTCACGCCGTGTGTTTGTGGATCCTTGTTCCGTGAACCAAAATGAAAGACCGCCATCTGGTGTCCTACTGATGAAACAATGAAAAACAAACCGGATTAAACTCTTTCTGCTGATCTGTCCTGTCTTCTGTTTGTGCTCTGTAGGTAGTAAAGAACTTTAATTCTGGTAAAAGAGGCAAAAATAGATTGCTTTTTATTTGACAATGATTGTTATGTGTTTGTCAAAATTTCCTCAGTACCTTCAAGTCATGTAACTTGCTACTGACAGCTGAGGCAACTATTTTTAACGTGACCCACAATCCTGTTCTTTAGAAAGGGCTCTTGGAACAAGCCGGGGACTTCTTGAGACATGGTTCACATGGTTTAGGTAAGCTGTTCAGTAACTGTTTAGGTTCTGCTGGCAGTGCTGTCTGCAGCCGCTTGCCCTTACAGCAAGGTCTTACAAAACCAGGTACTTTTATAAAGAAAATCTATGTTTTAGCACAATGTTATATATAAATGCATACAGATAATTGTTATAATTTATCAATATTTTAATGAATAAGATGCAACTTTTTTTTTCCAGAAGCTGTTGTTGCACACTGACAGTACTTTATATAACAATGGTATGTTCATTTAATTTTCTCATTGTTAAAATAATGGCTAACAGTGATATTTTATACGTAAAATTATTTGTCATAACACAGATATTGAATTACAGAATTTAGTAGCATTTTTTAGTAGCATGATTCCAGCCTGTGTTTCCCTGTCTTGTGTTTTGTACTCTTATTTTGAAATTTATTTCAGCATTACAGCCATTCTTATGCTTTTATATTCAAAAGCTGACTCAAAATCAGATCTAAATTGATGCAAATTTTTATTTTGAATTTTTAAACTTTTAACGGAGAAAGAGACCAGACTGTCATGAATAATCATTGTCCTGGAGAGTTTACCTCCAACTGCCTCAACACCTGACTTTTTAATATGCCTTGCAAGATTAGCTAGTTCTGATGTGTTTGATTTGGGTTGGAGCTTAACTCTGCACAACACCGGCCCTCCAGGATAAAGTTTGATGGTGCCTGTTATAGATAAAAATCAAACTGAATGAATTCTGTGCTAATTTTTGGAGATTTCAATTTTAGAACCAGTACAAGTTGCCTTGTTGTGCTTGTTCACAGAGCCGCTATAGGAGATCTGTTCCGAAGCTGCACAGACATTGTGAGACCTGTTTTAATCGGCGCTGCAAAGCCTCAATAGAAGTGTCTGTGTCATGCATGGTCATCAACTGCCGCTTGCTTTGTGGAGCATCCTTCCACATGTGTAAAGAGGATGAGCACTCTCTGCTGTGTCCCAATGAGAAGGTGCCTTGTCTTAATTCTCACTATGGCTGCCCCTTCACCATGTGTCGCTCTCGGCTGGCCAAACACCTTGAGGTGTGTCCTGCAAGCGTCGTCTGCTGCTCGATGGAGTGGAACCGTTGGCCTCTTGAGAACCCAGATGCCCCCTTGTATACAAATCTACTGAAAGAGCTCCATGAGCAAGAATCACTGGACCTTTCCATGGCACTGAGGGACCAGAAACATGTATGTGCCCGGTTGAAAATGAGGAAATGCTTTCCTGAGTTAATGGAGGAAGAAGAAGAGCCTCCCGCAGTGGAGGAGTATGATGATGAGGAGGAAACAGTAGGGAAAGAGACTGTGTGTAACGGGATGAACGTTAATGGACATGGAGATTCAAGAGGAGGCTTGGTGAATGGACCATCTAAAGCTTGTGAGAAAGCTCTGAAAGAGGATGTCGTCCTCAACGGTCCTGTTGACAAGGACAAGTACAATCTTTTCGAAAAGATGTTTAGCATGGAAATTGGTGGCTGCAAGCAGGCAGAGGCCGCGTCTTCGAATACAGAAGAAAAGAATAGAAAAAAAACGTCTTCTAAAGATTCTTCAAAGCCACAAGGAGCATCTGTAGAGCCAGAGAAAAAGGAAGTAAACGTGGATTTCACCAAAACTGGACTGGCACCTTGGCAGGATGGTGTCCTGGAGAGACTTGGGCAGGAAGTGAAACCAAGAGAGTTCAACATGTACATAGTGCATCATGGGCGTATGTTGATTTCCTTTGGTCAGATGGATGCTTGCACGCCCAGAGAGAGAGATTTCGTTTATGGGAACTTGGAGCCAATACCAGTCCAGACTCTACGTTCCTTCAAGGTTCCCAGTAGTTACAGACAAAAACGCATTCAACTTAGAGAATTCAATACGAGAGTAATGACCGAGCACAAGTGCGTTGGCACATCTGACCTGGATATGTCTGAGAAAGATGGTGGGGAGATGGATGAGATGTTTTCAACCCTACTTTGTTATGCAGAGGCTGAGATAAGGGGCCACAAAATAAGCGAGATGGTGGCAACAGATGGACTTTATGTCGATATTGCAACACAAACTTATAATTTTACCACAGCTCCTTTTAAATCCAATGCAACCCTTAATGAAATTACAACAGGCAGAGATTTGAAACTTCACGTTGACCTCGATACAGAAGCAGTTACACTCAGACACAACAAATCAACCTCAGCTTTCACGTTCCTGTGTGGCCATTTCTTCAGGCGGGATGAATATGCCTCGCACTTTAAGAACGTGCATTTGGATATCCAGTCCTCTTTGAGTGGCTGGTTCGAGCAGAGATGTCCTCTGGCCTACCTCGGTTGCACCTTCAGTCAGAGAAGATTACAGCCCTCCACACACAGGGCCAAAGTCTCCTATATGCAAGACCTCAGTATTTTTACCCTCACACCCGAGGTTTCTGCCTCCCTTATGAGCGATTCGCAGACCAATGCACATATAAAATACGAAGATTCTCTCAGTAACCTTCCCTTCGAGGTGCTTTGCCAGATTGCTAGTTACCTGGATAGTTTCACCCTGTCCCAGCTGGCCTTAGTCTCCCGATTGTTCAGGGATATATGTGCCACACTTCTGCAGGAGAGAGGAATGGTAGGCTTTAAGTGGCATAAAAAGTCATACTCTCATGGAGGAATCCACTGGAAACCCACTAAAGTAAGACATTTCAGCATTTGTCAGCAAATATTTTTTTATAGTTGTAGCGATTAATTAAACCAAGCAACCATTTGTTTAGAATTTATTAGTATCATATTTATTACTATCATATTTAGTATCATAAATCTGCATTGATTTATTGATTTTAATTATATTATTTCCTTTATATTTGTCTATCGTGCTTTCTAGGTCTGGGAGTTTAGTACTCTTTTTAGCAAAGTTGGTAACTGGTGCATCGGCGACACACCATCAATGGCTGAGCACCTGAAACGCTGTCCATTCTACCAAACTGAACTGAAAACTGAGCCTTTTGCCCTGGCCAGTATATTTGACAACAAAGGAAAGGAGAGACACAGTTTGGTTTCTTTGTTTATGAGACGCAAATAACACTGTAACTGTAACTTTTATTTTGAATTTTTGGCAGTTAAAGTGAGTCAAATATCCACTAGTGTAAATGATTCTATTTATATTATGATAATATTTACTACTGTTAAATTTATATTTTACTGGTGTAAAATATATATAAAAATGTGTTTGAAAAGAGTGTTTGTTCCATTTTTTCTTTATTGACAATAGTCGTTTCCACTTTATCACAAAATTTCTCTAGAATGCAATATCTTGGAGATGTTTAGATATTAAAGGTACTTTTTGTGTGTTTGAATTCTAACTTCATTTAGCCATGTATTCTCTTTCTGTAAAACGAAAACAATAAAACTAAAGCAGAATGTGTTTCTTCACTTCACTTTAGATTTTCAAGTTTTATGTTTTTGTTCAAGCATGCAAGCATGAATGGGGATTATAAACCTACAAAGTAAAATGTAACATTTTTGTGTGCACCATATGCACAATAATTGTATTATTACAAAAGCACTGTTGAAAAAATAGGCCTAACAAAAAAATGTAAATAAATAACACTGATAATGTTTAAAAGCATCATATGTGCAGGAAATAATTATTGCATTCAAACAGCCAAATAAAATTAAAAAAAAAGTAAAAAAAAAAAAAAAAGCTTAAGAACAGTTTGAGACAGCATGTCATCTTTAATCTTGACACAGAGTCTTGAAAACACCGGGTACCTAGAGCAGCTATGGTTACAGAACATGTAACTTGACTCTTGTGTGCCAAAACCCTAGTCACACTCCCAGTGTATGAACATGTCTATTTTTAACTAGTCGGCAGACACAGATATAGTCTCACTCAAGCTTTTAGTGACTAAGCTGAACACAAGCGTGGAGCTCACAGTAAAAACACTATGGTAGGTCAACTTTTCTTTACTTTTTTTAGTGCCTGCCAACCAAACATGTAAACATGTAAGTCTAAAGATGTGCACTGTATCTGTAAGAAGCATTTAGGTTTTTAGCATTAGCTTAGGATTACTGATATTTCTGAAATATATTTGCTGTTTCACCTCTGACAGGAGGAACATGCCAAACACTTTATTGCATGTGTAAACAGTTTTGAGATATTGAGCTTCAATGCATTCCATATAGGCTTGTGTAGACAGAACCCTTTTTGTTTTCTAAAAAAGGCCAAAAATATACACAGCTTACAAAAGAAACATCACAATGTAATAAGTGATTTTTTCTTCAATTTTGACAAAAATGTCAAACAGAACCTTATAATTCCAAGGCAACAATATTTCCAACATGATAAAGCATTAACTTTTAGCAAAAGTCCAATGGACATTTCGATTAAATCAGGGTTTCAACGCAACAACATTTCTTTTTGAAACTGTGGCAAAAAGTGCACAGAGGTACATATTTTTATGAGACCAGGTTGTCACTGACATTCACTTGTAGTTATGGTAAGCCACTTTAGACAGTTTCTATCCAGCCCAAAACTTTGTAAAACTTTGCATTTCTTTACAGGGTAGACAAAGAACCCAAACATCCAAGCTCCATCGCCATTGTGAGAGCTGTCACAGCCGGCGCTGCAAAACCCCGATTGAGATTTCTGTGTCATGTGCGATTATGAGCTGTCGTTTGCTGTGCGGTGCTGTGTTTCACCTGTGCAAGGAAGAAGAACACATGCTCTTGTGCCCCAATGAAAGGGTACCTTGTCTCAATGTTGAATATGGCTGCCTGTTCACCATGTGCCGCTCAAACCTGGCTAAGCATTTGACAGTGTGTCCCGCCAGTGTTGTCTCCTGCTCAATGGAATGGAACCGCTGGCCTATTGAAGAGTCTGAGACCCCTGAGTTTTACGAGAACATTTTGAAGGAGAACTACACTCATGAACCTCTGGATCTCTCGATGGCTCTGAGGGACCAGCAGCATCTGTTTCATTCTCTCAAAATGAAAACTCTCTTCCCTGAACTTATTGAAAAGGTGGCTGAGGAGCCTTCGGTTGTGGTCCCGGAGGGGGCCGTGGGAGGGGTACCACTGTCAAATGGAGTTGAAGAAGCATTTGAGTCTTCAAGCGCAGTAACTGAAGAAGGTGAGCTGACTCAGGAGGAACGAGAGGAATTGGCAAGGAATCCTCATGTGGTCAATCTTGAAAGCTATAATATTTGGGAAAAAATGTTCAGCATGGAGTTAAGCGGCTGCAAGCATACAATAAAATCTTTGGAGCAAAATCCCGAAACCCCTCGCAAAGAAATAAAGCCACAAGCCAACCCAAATAGGTTGGAAGTCTTACAGGAAGAGCTGCCAACGGAGATCGAAAGTCTTGATGCCCCTACTGACATCAGTCAATACAACTTCATGGACGAAGACAAATTCCTCATCGCCACATCCCTGTTTGCATGTGACACGAGACCCAAGAAGAAACTTGTCTACGAACATTTAGAGCCCATGAAGATTAAAATAGTCAGAACTTTCAAAGTCCCGACCAGCTTCAAAGCCAAACAAAGTCGCATTCGAAACCCCTCGCATAACAAGAAGGTGAACGCAAGCGTAGACACATCTGACCTAGGTGTTGAAATTGATGACATGCCAAAATGGGATGAAGTTCAAGCTACTCTCTTATGCTCTTTGGAGCGGGAACTACGGGGCCATCTCATAGCTGAATCCATGTCCACAGATGCCCTTCTTCTGGACACTGGAACACAGACGTATGATTTCTACTCTGCACCTTTTAAAGCAGAGGCTTCACTGGCTGACATCACTGCTGACCGGGCTTTGAAACTCCACGTCCAAGTTCAGGCCGAGAGCGTCACCAGAAGACACAACAAATCCAGCTCTGCGTTTACGTACCTCTGCAACCACATATTCAGACGGGATGAGTTTCCTTCACACTACAAGAACGTTCACTCTGACATCCAGAGCTGCGTCAGTGGATGGTTTGAACAGCGATGCCCTCTCTCCTACCTTGGCTGCACTTTTATTCAGAGAAGGTTTCAGCCCAGCTCTCACAGAGCGATTGTTTTCTACGACAAGGAGCTCAGCACTTTCTGCCTCCGACCAGAGGTCTCAGATAAACTGTATGAAGGTATACAACCGGTGAATGTGGAAAGGAAGCGTGCACGCAATACAGATGCTCTGAGCAGGCTGCCTTTTGAGGTTCTAGTCCATGTTGCTGGATTTCTTGACAGCTTCACCCTGTCCCAGCTGGCTCTGGTTTCTCATCTCATGAGAGAGGTATGCAGGACCTTGCTTCATGAAAGAGGAATGGTTTCACTGAAGTGGGAGAAGAAGGTCTACTCTCATGGTGGATGGTGCTGGAGAGCCAGAAAGAGGGTGAGTTTCTACTGTAATTAAAATATTCAGCCATTTTTCTAATATAATGCAAGTGTAGACTTGTTCATTGAGTAAATCTCTGTGTATGAACCTTTCAAATGAGAAGTATCTGACTTGCACTAATTGACCTTCAAATCGTCATCAGGTCTGGCAGTTTAGTAACCTGTTCTCCACTGTGGACAGCTGGTGCTTTGACAAATTGCCTCCGATTTCTGAACATCTAAAGGTTTGTCCATACTACCAGAGAGAGAATAAGACAGCACCTGTTCCTTTAACTGGTGTTCATGAGTATCATGAGAAGGAAGCGCACAGGAATCAGAGTCTAGTCTCCTTGTTCATAAAAAACAAGTAGCATTTGTATTATAAGAGACAATCAAATTAAATGTTTTAATGTGTCATATACACACAAACCCACAAAATCATTTTGTTCAAAATTATACTTTGTCATATGTGCAAAAATAAATAAATGAACCACAATTCTTCAGCTTTTGGATGGAATTATTATTTTTGTGAGAGTGTGCGTGTGCGTGTGTGTGTGTAAAACTGATACTCTGTCCTTTCACCGAACCATGAAAATTCAATCCTCATTTACTTCACCTTCACGTCTTTCCAGGCCTGTTTTGCTTACTTTCTTCCATAGATCACAAAGGATATTATACCATGAACTTTCCAAGACAAAAAAAAAAATAAAATCAAACTTGTTTGTTAGATGGTAATCTTATAATTGCTGATGTGTTAAAAGGGTTAAGTTAGGTTAAGTGAAGGTTGTGATTTCTTAACTCTTATTATGACACTAAATGTTTTATAAGGACACAAAACGTGCTAATAGAGAATGGGGAAGGAAAAATGCACGTGTTGGCAATTTCAAGAGATGTTTAATATAGTTCAGAATTTGGAGAAATGAAACAATTACACGGCAGCAGCCTTTTGTTTTTTAACACCATTTTACCGCTCACAATCAAAAGACACTGGTAAGGCAGAATTTTCTAAATGCTAAGGATTTTATGATTTTAGAATACTATATATAGTTTTTTCTATTGTAGTACATTAACATTTGTTTTTCGTGATTTATCTTAGATATTTTAGGATGCAGCAACTGGTTTTTCGTGCTTTTCTTTGGGTGCTGCTTCCCTTTACTTTATGTCAGGACAATACATGTGCATTAGATGGGAAAGATGGCGTGAATGGAGTCCCTGGCAGAGGCGGCTTACCAGGAGCAAAGGGAGAGAAAGGGGCACCAGGTAAGAAAGTAATGTATAACATGCATCCAAAATATGTAGGTAGTAAACTGCATTACAAAAATAGAAGTGTTAAGAACTGAAATGTTTGTGAATAATAGTAAATTCTCTTAGTATTACAGGATAAACTGAGCAGTATCACAATGCAGGAACTCAAAGGAGAGACGGGAATCAGAGGCTCTCCAGGAGAACCTGGTCCAAAGGGTTTCATAGGTGCACAAGGACTAAAAGGTATCCCTGGTCCTAAGGGTCCTAGAGGATCCAGTGGTGGCAGTGATGGCAGTGGAGGCAATGCAAATAAAAAGCCAGCTTTCTCTGTGCTGCGAAACACAGCAAATTTGGCTTCATATGGTCAGCCTGTGGACTTTGATAAAGAACTTAGCAATGTTGATAATGATTTCAACCTTAGAACTGGCAAATTCACTTGCAAGGTTCCTGGGGTGTATTACTTTGTGTTTCATGCGTCATCTGAAGGACAATTATGCCTAAGACTTAAAAATAACAGGAATGAAGTGAACAGCCTGAATTTCTGTGACTTAAACCCACGATCATCATCAGCTGTTGTGTCAGGTGGAGCTGTGCTTCAACTAACTAAAAATGACAATGTATGGATTGAGCCTTTCACAAAAAGTACTGGCAAGCAAATGCCCAAAAGCATGTCAGCTGTGTTCAATGGATTTTTAATCCATCGCGACTTTTAATAGTCTATTAAAGATGACGCAATGGCTTACTGACTGCGGTGGTGATGTATAGCAGTGATGTAAACATTAATGAAAATCTAACCTGATCTGTTGCATGCCGCATTCAAATCTTGTATTCATGTATCTTGCCTGTATTAAAACTGCTTTGTTGTCTTTTTATAAATGTCTCCAATTAACTAAATAAAAGCATATGAACATGACTGAACAAAATAATTACTTTTGTTTATTTTAATTCATAATTCTACAAACCTTTAACAATGAAATGTAAACGTATCTAGTGAAATATCTAACAAAATCTAATGAAATTAAAGTTGTATAGTGTAACAATTTCTATCAAAAATGGCAAATGTTATTATTTTATAGGCTATAACAAATGTATATCTACAGTTGTTACATTATTTACACTGAAAAAAAAATAAATAAAAAAGCTTTTATGCAGAAATTTCACAAACAGAGAAACAACAAGCAACATGTTGAATATGTAATATCATATAATATAATATATGTAAATATACTTTTAAGGCAGAAGGTATAAAAGTAGAAAATCTGAAATCTGAAAATTGCTTTCTTATGAAATGTAGAACTCCAATAATATCTATTTTATTAGCTTGAAATTGTTTTTTTTTTTGTTTCATTATTATTATTATTATTATTTATTTATTTATTTTTTTAATTTACAGCGAATTGGCTTAAGTTCACACCGTAAAGCCAAATGCTATAAAACGCACGACCATTTGTTTGAGTGCAATTTTGTGAAAGATCCGAGGATATGTTCAACACGTGCAGCACAAAAGAGGAACTGTGATTGCCATTTTCTCTGCTTGGTCTTGTATGTGTGTACGATTACAGAGCTCACTGTTTAAAGTCATTTATCTCATCGCTGCACAGCAAACATGTTTGGTGGTCACATCGCTTTTGGAACCCTTTTAGTGGGGTTTCTCTGCCTCTCTCTGGTCTCTACCGACACTTGTCCTTCTGGAGGGACGCCGGGTTTACCAGGCATCCCTGGATTTCCTGGACGTGATGGAAGGGAAGGGATGAAGGGAGAGAAAGGAGATCCTGGTAAGACTGACTCTTGATTATATACATATACAAAATTTGTATTATTATTGTTATTTAAAATAAAGAATTGGGAGTGTTTATTACATTGGAATCCAGCTGTTCTAAAAAATATATACTACAACCACTATGATCTCTCTCACAAGCTCTATTCCCGAAGTGATTCTCATGAGCCGGTTCATTTTAGTGAATCACATTCATGCAACCCAATTCTCAAATGACTGGCTCTTTTAATGAATCATACCAGCGAATCAATCAACACAAAGATACACGCAGCATTATATCACGTATGAAAGGTGCTAGCACTTTTATATATTTAATGCTGTGTATATTAAGATAACACATTTTGACTATAAAATTATACAGGACTATAAAAATTGCATTTTTGACTGTAAAACAAGACTGTCTGTGTACAGCAATTTAAGTGAACTGTATAGCTTGTTACCAAAGCTCAGATCAAACAAGTTATAAAACAACAAATTAAATTTGAGAGAAGTGTGTTAGGTGTTTGTGTGTGAGTTTCGTATGCAGCATTAAAACCTACAGTGACCAACATTGTGGGAATATCTGAGCAAACCCTATGATGAAAACAAAAATACTAAATAATATAACCTACTAATTAAAAGATTTAAAAAAACGTACAGGTGTCGAGATAGGGTTAGACTGTAGCTCAGTAAACTGTGTTTCTAACATCATGCAAAAACCATTGCTCGGTCTCAACAGGGATTCCTATTCATCTTGATGAAACCAGGAAAAAGGGCGAAAAAGGAGAACCTGGAAGCAGAGGAATTCCTGGAAAGAGAGGTCCCCAGGGGGATTCCGGCATACCGGGCCCAGCCGGCCCCCCAGGAGAGCCAGGGGAAGCAGGCAATTCGGACGCTTCCAGATCTCATCTGCAGTCTGCATTCAGCGTTACCCGTCGTACAAAAAACCATCCCGAGCCAAACTCTCTGATACGCTTCAGTCATGTTATCACCAATATCAATGACGCTTTCGATACTACAGAGCACAAATTTGTGTGTAAAATTCCTGGCACTTATTATTTTGTGTTTCATGCATCGTCCAATGACAAACTGTGCGTAAACCTATATCACGATGACAAGAAGCTAGCTGTTTTCTGTGACCACATTATAAAGGGCAACCAGCAGGTGAGCTCTGGTGGGCTAGCGGTTTATCTGAAAAAAAATGAGAAAGTCTATCTGAAGACAGGCACATACAACGGCCTGTTTGCAGAAGGAGAGAAAGCAGACAGTGTTTTTTCAGGTTTTCTGATTCACGCACACTGAGTTAAGAGAGATAAGACATGCTTGTTAAACACTGTATGTTTAACTTTTGGAAAATGCACACAATTAAGTTTTGAAAAGCTCCTTGTAAAATAAAATGATGCTTCATTAAACTGTCTCATTCATCTCTTTTGTGAATATGCAGTCATTCTTACTGAAAAAGTATACATTTCTTTCAAAACAAATCTTTCAAAACTTGGCTTCCTTTTTCAGTTTCTCAGAAAAGGGATATGGAAATTGCAAACATTAACAAAATAAAATGTCAATAAAACTAATGAAAAAGGTAATTCAAGGTTTATCTAATTCTAGATTATGATGAATATGTGCTTTGTTACTTCCCTTTATTGTGCAACACTGCACTTCTCCTGTGAAACTGGGAAATCAAATCCGAGCTTTTCATGCAGGCGGGAGAAAACATTTAATGCAACACTCTTCATTTTCACACCCATCCAACAGCTTTCTTGGATGATAAGATGGTAAGAAAAATTATAAAGCTTATTGTAATAAATCTGTGCTTGGCTATTGTTTTCAAAAAAATATACATCATTCAATTAAAGGAAAATTTACATGCTTGCTTATACTGTACTTTAGCAGAACTGAAATGGCCGATGATTTTCCTTCACACGACACTTGTTTGTAAATATATTTTACCTTTTCATTTTTTAATGCAGGCAGATAAACGGACATTTGTCTTCATGTCTGCACATATGATGCTGCAGCTCACGATTATGTTGTTGCTGGTGGCTTTCTCTGAGTCAGAGGTATGTGATGGCAGCAGGGGCTTTTCTGGAAGACCAGGTATTCCAGGAGTTCCTGGTACTGATGGGAAGGATGGTGCAAAAGGAGAAAAGGGAGATCCAGGTATGACAATAGTTTTTTCTATATTAAAAACTGCAAATTGAAAGTCAAAAATTGTGCCCTTGTTTCCCTCAACTGTCATAAATAAATGCAAAGAATCTGATAAAAAAGTTTAATTATACCTTTAAATGTTGTGCTGAAATGCTTTTGTGTTGCATTGGTGTTTAACATTAAAAATTACCTTAATGCTATATTATTAGTATTAAATCATGCATTCACTCTTTTTTGTTAACTTGATTTTTTATGCACAGTAATTGAGAGAAAACAAGTTAGATTATTTTTGGCAGTGTACACTGAAAGATTTAGGTGCATTAGCTCAGATCAGTGAGGTCTCTATGATTAATTATTTCTAAAAAGAGTAAGACTGAATCCAATATTTGGAACTAATATGGCATAACAAGAATTTCATGAGCAGTTTTTTGTAAGCTAGTCATTTTTGTAAAATAAAAACAAACAAAAAAACAACAACAACCCAATCTTCAAAAGTACTTCTTGCCAAGACACAGGTTTGAACCAAATTAAGAGTGATTAAATGATGACTTATGTTTTAGTGTAAAGCCAAAGCATTAACTACGGCATTTTTTGGAAAAAATAAAATCCTCAGAGTCAAAATAAACACTACATGAAGGTTAAACTCACCCGGCTGTGTGCATGATTGCAGGTGAGAGTGCAGTGCCGATAAATGGGCCAAAAGGAGATCCCGGAATTGCTGGACTCCCAGGCAGGCCTGGCGAGAAGGGAGACAAAGGACTACAAGGTCCGCTAGGGCCACCGGGGCCGAGGGGGGAGAGGGGAGAGATTACTGATGTTGATACTTTAAATCCGTATTTTGTTTTCTCTCTGAAAAAAAGTTCTAGGCCACAGAGAGTTCATCCAGACAGACTAGTCACCTTTGAAATCCCACTGATCACCGAGGCAGGTGCTGTCTTAGATAGAGAAGGTTACTTTAAGGTGCAAAAAGCTGGCATGTATTACATCAGCTACCACATTTCAGCCAATGGACTTGCTTGCCTAAAGATTCGGGTAGAGGGGGAAGAGAAGGTCGGGTTCTGCGATTCAGCCGGGACAATTATGGTAACTGCAGGATCTGTGGTACTGCCACTCAAAACTGATGATAAAGTGTCTTTACAGACAACTGCAACAAGCTCTATCTTTAGAGACACTGATTGCACCTTTACAGGCTTCTTGCTCTTCCCAATGGATGGATAATACGATTTTCTTTAGAAATACTCTTATATTTACTCTTCCTTACATTGTAACTTGCAACCATTCCTTGGGAATATTACGTTGTTGTTGATTAAAAAAATAAAAAATATATCATATATTGTTGTTTCTGGACTTATTTGCATTGTTATATATATATCGAAGACAATTTTTAATTAAATGATTTCCATATTTCAAATCATTTTAATTTTTAAAATAATTTCCTAATCAGAATAATATTAGAAAACATTCTAAACACTGTGACACTGAAGACTGGACAAGCGAATGTTGGAAATTCAGTTTTGCCATCACAGGAATAAAGTACATTAAAATATATTACAATAGAAAAAAAGTCATAAAGTCATAAAGTGTAATGTTGCACAATAATATAACAGTTTTGCTCAAATAAATGCAGCCTTTGATAGTAGCTTCTTTTAAGATCATTACAATTTTTTATTATATACATTGTATGCATATTTTGTGTATAATGTTATATATGAATAAATATTCATAACTGATTAGTTGGGTTATTAGAAATTTTAGTACTTTAAGAGTATAATCCTAAAACATACCTTAGAACAAAACTATACAGTAATGGCAGGGGAACAATAACAGAAGATTTGTAATGTCTTGGTTATCGTCCATTAATAAATGTAACTGTTTTTAAGCATAAATATTGATATACTGAAACAGGACATGTTTTATTCAGGTTTGATTAAACTTAGAGTCTCATGCTGAGCACAAGTGCAGTGTCGCGTCGGTCTGCGGTATTTATTACAGAACACTCATTGTTCTTGAGCTGAGTCCATCACCCTTCAGGCTTTCTATAAAGAATAGAGCAGCCATGGCAACAGCCGCTAGCTGAGTGTAACAGACATTTCCAAACATGCCGCTGTGCTGCAAGAATGTAAAATAATCAGCAGCTACTAAACCGCTCAGGAATAAAAACACGCCATGCCTGAGGTGAGTTCACTTCTTTTAACGGAAGGACAAAGAGGACAAGGTAAAATCATTGTACATTCTATAAAGGTATCAAAATCAGCCAATAACTACTCTGAAAAAAAGAGAGAGTGCGCAAGTATACATAGGAAGTTTCTCATTGGTCATTTTTACATTATACATATATTTTTTTAAAAATACCTGCATGTAATGACATTTGTAATGCATTCCTGTAACTAATTTTCAATAGCTTGATTTTTACAGTACATTGCTGTCATATGGACATCAACTTGAGATCGTCACCATTGATAAGCTATGACTAACTATTTAGAAACTTTAATTCACTGTAAAGGCTGCTTTGCAATGACTTGCGTTATGAAAAGTGCTACATAAATACACTGGAATTGAATTAAATTGAATTACAACTGTTGACCCATTCCTTACACCTTAACCCACCCTTCAGCCTACCCATATCACCAAACCTTTCCCTAGCTACTCGTATTCTACCTAGCAACAAAAGATTTTTGCAATACAATATAACCACAATAAGTACAATATAGTTATTTTTGATGTGTGTAGTAGGCTTCTTAGTATTAAATGGCACAGAAAATGATTAAATGATTAAAATGACTGATTAAAAATATTAAACTAGCATAAGCTTGAAATTGCCTTCATTTATTTAAAAAATAGTGTAGAATATATATATATATATATATATATATATATATATATTTTTTTTTTTTTTTTTTTTTTTTTTTTTACAAATATATTCAGTCTCAGCAGTAACTCAAAGATGGCCACTCGTGAAAAGACAATCAGCAAGCAACAGAGACCATCTTTAAGGATCCCATTTGGTCATAGACGTAGAACAGATGTACTTTTCCTCAAAAACGGTCAGATTACATCAAAACACCCACGATCCTTCCCAATGCTGGGAGAACTACCTTCTTTGGCAGGTAAGCATTTTATTTTTATTGAATTCCCACAGATATGACTACAGTTAAGTCTGTAACAGTCAGTAATATATGTCATTCAGATACTAGAATAAAGTATGTTGAAATGAGTGTCCAAAAATGATAAATGCTAATCAGTCTTCTCTCTTTAGGGTTACTGCTCTATCCTGGTAAGCGGGAAAAGATGGTAACCACAACAGAAACTGAATTTGGACCCAAAACCTGCCTAAAGGTAGAGCCAAAGAAGATTCTACAGTGCAACCTAACTCTAGATGGTATGAATTTAATTGAAATTTGAAAGAATAATGGCCATGTAGTACAGAAGAATTAAGTTCATTAATAAATCGACTTCCTTAGCAAACAAGATTAGAGGGCTGGAAAAATACAGAGATTGCAAGAAGACTTTTATATTGATACCAAAGATTTCAGATGCGAAATGTGAAAAATCAGTCATTTTCACTTTAATAATTAAACAAATTATAAGAAATTGAGAACATTGCTTCTCAAAGATACTCCACTTTGCCATCACAGGAATCAATTACATTTAAATATATACTACTGTGCAGAGATCTATATGAAACAGAATTTATTAAAATCCTGGAAAATAATTAGTTTGCATTAGTATTGCTTTAGCATAGATGTATACGTTATAAAATATTTTAAACGTGCGTTTTGTAGATCTATGAGCCAAATATCTCTCCGTAATTGCAGGTGACAGGAGTTTTAACACAACAAATAGAGAGGATTACCCTTATTACACACCGGATGGCACTCCGATCGTGTGCCATGGAAGAGCCCAAGCAAGAGAAAGCATGGCTGGCCAAGCACAGAGATGTTCTCTGTACCAGCACGACTTCCCTGCTCCGAAACGAGTCTATGTCAGGAGAAATCAGGTCGTGCCTCATCCTGACAACCTGGCCATCAACACTTCAATGAGGTGAGTGCACTACCACTGAACCGGCCTTCAGTTGAACTCTTAACACAATCTTTTGAAAGTGACGAATTGAAATCTTCTTTTTAAATAGAGCTGAATATAAAACAGTGCAGAAAGAAGCTTTTCCAGACTGGAATGTGTCAGTGCACGCGCGTCCACCGCCGGCCCGTCTCAGAAGAACAGCTGCAGCTGACGGCTGAAAACCATCAATAACACAACAACTCCTTTAAATCAAGCATTTGTGTTATCATGCTTTACTTGTTATCTTTATCCTGTACTACGTGACATTTAATCTTTAGAAACTCAAAGAAAATGTATTTGTTTAATTTTACGTTTAAATTTGAGATTTAAATTTTTTTTTATTATACAGTACTGTTCAAGACTTTGATGTCAGTAATGGTTGTATATTCAAAAAATATATTATATATATTTAGACTAGGCAATGATTAAACGATTAAAGTTTTTGTTTATATATTGTATGTATATTTAATAAAAAATGTTATGTTTATATATGTTTAACATATATATTGTATGTGTCTCTCTATATTTATAATAGATATACACAGTACACGAACATAGTATATAAACAAAAACTTTTATTTTGAACTTGATCAACAATTAATTGCGATTAACCATTGCCTAGCACGACTTTTAAAAAATCAGTTTTGCCACAACTGGAATAAATGACATTTCATAAATTGTAAAGTATCCATCTCCAGAATTATTAGCCTCTGTGGTAAAATATGAGCAAGTGAAAAGTCTGATCCATCATTTGAAATATTCAGAAAAATTTTACTTTCACTTAAGTAGAACAGTTGGAATTCGGGTACAAAAAAATAAAATAAAGAAAACAATAGTGTCATCTAGTCTGTCTAAAATTTGTTCTCTTAAATCAAATTGTTGGCTTAGAAATGGTGCTGATGAAAATCGGGATTTGTTAAAAATTAACATTTAATAAGGAACATTTCTTGTATACAGTAGGACCGATAACTGCCCCCAAACATCTTGGTTTTTGCAGCGTGAACTGTACTAATGCCAGTCATCTCTATAAACACATCTGGATCTACATGTCCTCCACACTCCACTTGTATGCCATCTCCTGGACAGCTTTCTTATCGGCTATCCTGCTGTACCGCTTCTGCTCAAAACCATTGGACCTAAAGGATAAGAGGAAAAGTCATTTAAACAGTTCTCTGAGGTTTGCATTAGCTAGCTGGTGATATTTTCTCACTCATCAAAGCCTCTTACCTGTCAACTCCATCCCAGCGATAGCCTGGCAAGATGTTAAAACGGTTCGGAGGTGGAGGTGGACCTTTGTAACGCGGTTTTTCTGGAGAAAAAACAATTTCCTGCGATTAGTACTGTTGCTAAACATAAACACTAAAAGTAATATTTGGGGATCATGTAGCAATGTTAGCAACGTCATTTACCTTTGATTCCTTTTAATTTAGCATTTTTGTCTTTCTTTTTGCGAAGCATGGCAGCCATTGGGTCTCCCTCCCTCTCTTGCTCCCTCAGCATCTGATCGAGGTCTTCATCGTCAATGTGTCTCGCTAGCGGCTTCTGAGCCTCCCGCATGGCATCGACCAAGTTCTGCTGCTGCATTTCTTCCTGAGCAAGCCTGAATGAGGACAGTAAAGATGTCAAATCTAGTGACAAGTCGCAATATAATATCTGCATTTGAACAATATTAAATGGACCTCACCCTTTTCCCCACTGCGCATATTTTTCATCCTTCTCTGCTTTTTCTCCTGCTTGTCTGCTTTTCTCGGCTCTTTCTGATTCAATGTCACGCGTCCTACCTAATTTGTCTCGAAATATTGTCTGTGCATTTCTTGATGCCTCTGTAAAATCAAAAAAAGCATTAACATGTAATTAATTTTAGTAAAAAAAAATATATATATTTTTTTTATTTTTAACATGTAACATTATCAACTGCTTTTTACCTTCAAGAGGCTGGTTGCGCTTTTCCCTTTTGCGTATTTCTTCCTTTTCTTTCCTCAAAATGTCGACAGAGACGAGCCCTGAAGCTCCACCAGACAGCATTCGAGGTGCCTGAAAACAAAAATAGAATTATCCGTCCTACAAGTTTCATTTTCAAAATTACTAGGAATAATTGTAAATAATATATTTTATGTGGGATCCATTGAAAAGCCGATTATTTCCATGAATGCTGTGCACAAAACGGGCATTTCTTAAGCCACAAAAAACTAAACGAACCAGAAAAGGTCATTCAAAAATTAACATTAACATTTTAAGTGGATAGCAATTAAATATTTTGTTTAAATATTTAAACAAAATATTTTTGTACCCCCCCTGTACTGGGCCACTAGCATCACACACATAAAGCCTGAACTCACTGCCTGTGCATCAGGAGAGTGTGTCCTCCGCGGTGGAGACAGGTCCGAGTCCGACCCACGTCCCCCCTGTCGCCTCTTCCTGGGAGGAGAGAGATCTGAATCTGAACCTCTCTTTCTGGGTGGAGACAGATCGGAGTCTGAGCCCCGTCGTCCATGAGGACGTCTGCGTGGTGGGGACTGATCGGAGTCTGAGCCTTTGTCTTTTCGTACTCGTCTCCTGGGCGGCGAAAGGTCATCTGAGGAGGCAGCTTTTGTCTTTTTTCTGTGCGGAGACTCTGAAATAACAGATCATTTTTGAGCTGCATAACTCTAGTGTAAATGCTGTTTCTTATTCGTGGATAGATTTCTGTACCTTTATCGTGCGGCCTTTGAGTTCTGGAGGGAGAGCTCTTGTGGCTCTTTCTCGGAGGGGAAGGTGATGAGGAATCATGCCGTCTGTTTTTGTTCTCGGCTCTGTGTCTTTGAGGCGAGAGATCTGGCGAGTCATGACGACGACTTCTCTGGGGTGAGAGATCTGGTGAGTCGTGCCGAGTCCTCTTGGGTGAGAGGTCAGGGGAATCGTGCCGTACCCTCCGTCCAGGAGAAGTCTCCGGTGAGTCGTGCCGCACTCTATGATCAGGGTCCAAACTATAAAAAAGGAACATTTATTACACTCTTTATGCAACAATAATAAAAAAAAATGTAAGATAGATTGTTTTATACCTTTCATCTAATAGAGAGTCCTGGGTTTCTTGGGGATCTCTCTCTGTTGCTAAAAAATAAGACATTTTTCTGTGACAGAGTGCAGACATTTATAATTTTAGAGAACATTTCTGTTTCTAATAAATGCTGTTCTTTATATTCATTAAAACATCCTTTATTATGATTTCCACAAAAGCTGTAGAACTGGTTTTAACACAGATAATAATAAATGTCTAGATGTTTAATGTTTAGAATGATTTCTGAAAGATTACAGGACACTGAAGACTGAAGTAATGATGCTAAATATTCAACTTAACATTACGGATATAAATCACAAATAGGAAAGTTATTTAAAGCTGTAATAATATTTCATAATATTACTTTTCTATTGTTTTTTGACTTTCAGGCACGGTGACATTACAGTATTATCAACATCAAACTTTTGAACTTTTGAAATTCTATTTTTAATGATTTTGTAATTAATATTTTTTCCATTAAAACCAAATCATAGGCTTTTTTTTTATTTACAGGTTTTAAGAAACATCATAAAAGTACACACAAATATGCACTGACAGGCAGAAACAAGTAGAAAGAAAGCAAGCAGAAAGTCTTACCGCCAATCACTTTCCACTTGCCAGTTCCGAACGCCTCGAGCTGCTTGATCTCCTCTGGCCGTTCATCTATCACTTCTGCAATCTAGGATTGTTAAAAGGAGGACTTAACATGCATGAAATACAGGAAAGTAGCACCAAAGTACTTAAAGGCCAGACTGCAATCCAGTATTTGCGTTGGCTATGAAAGTGTTACAAAAGAACTTGCTATGCACACTACTTTAATTACGGCTTGTAGCAAGTTGAGGCTAAAACCTGAAATAAGTAAAGCATGGTTTTACACACCACAGGCGCCTCATCCTCCTCTTCTTCTTCTCCTCCTTTTTCTTCTTCGTCCTGAGCTGCCAGTTGCCTCCAATCAATGTCGTCGTCGACAATCTTCATTCTGTAGTTTAAAATGAGTTAAATGGATGAAAACCTATATCCATTTCCTACTTATCTAAAATGCTGTGCATGTTAGCAACTCTGTCTGAAGCTCAGTCATAATGTCATTATGTTCAGTCGTGGCTCTAGATAACGCGAGCTAAAAATGCATTTCTGTTACGTGTGACCGATCATATTTACCCTCTTCCAGTGGGTTTCGGTCGTTTCTTCTTAAGCTTCTTTTCTTTAGACTTCTTGCCAGCTTCATCATTAGATAAATACCGTTTAAGGTAATCTGCTTTAGAGAGTGCAGCACTTTTGCTTAAGCCTGTGGAAGTAGCCATCTTGTTTATGTATTACGTCACTGAACGGACGCTGCAAAAGGACAAAAAGTACAAAGCAAAATAATAATCATTAAAAAAAAACAAGCAAAACAGAGCTCTTTACGTTTTAGGAATAATAGCGTACATTTAGTGAATAATAAATTATTACTCGATTTTTTAATCGATTATTTTGGAATATATAGTTCGCATTTTTTAAATATGAAAAGTATTTTGAGACTTTATTAACTTTCATATAGTTTTGTATCCCTCTAACAACAGCCTATTTTGTTTTCTGTATTTTCACTAAGATATCTTTTAGTAGTATCTTATGACAGAGATACTCTGATTATTACTGTGTTTTAATACTTATTTATACAGCACTGAATCATTTCCTCTGATCTGCAGCAAGGCACCTCATGGAAAAAACAAACAATCTAGCCCTCATTTCTTTTTATAAGATATCTTTGTAGTATCTTTGACCTCTGATTATTACTGTGTTTTAATACTTATTTATACAGCACAAACTTGTCCTAATGCTCTGTTAATAAAACTGTGAAGCTATTTTATTTTAACTGCACCAAATAAAATAATGGCAACATGATTTTAATGATGTCAATAAGACAACAACAATGAGAGATACAGTTTGAAATAAATGATATCTGTCAACTGTAAAAGCTATTTTACAGTTGACTTCTCATTATGCTGCACAACAGATCATGGCCTGTGGTTTTCAGCCATCTCCAAACGGGATGCTCAGCAAGGCCTGCAGATACCCGCTTGATCTGCCCGAGCATGAAAGAGTTGTGATTAGAGTGAAGGTCAATGTTGGAAGAGTGAAAAAAATCGACTACCAAGGTCATCCAATGCAGAAAACATGGCATGCTCATGGGTACGACACTGCCTGGTGTCCTCCGAACTGTGGCATGGTGTCGAGCGGCCTTGAGGAAGACTGTGTTTGGGATCCATGCCGGGTTCAGATCATTGATTTCATTTACCCACAAGTTTAATATGGGTGTCATTATTAAAACTGCGCAAAATGATCAATAGAAACAGAAAACAAAAATCACAAATGTACTTGTTACTTTAAAAAAAAAAAAGTTTTTTAAACAGTAAAAAAATGCTGTCAAATTAATCTATGCATTTTGAACTTTTTGTGAGAGCCACCTCGTGATTTTTGGTCTAAGACGTGGCTTAATTTTAACATTTGAACTATTCTTGTTTGCTCTGAGCATTTCAGAATGAGATGTTCTATAAATACTGTATTTCACTAAGTAACCAAGAAAGACGAAAGATAAAAATTGTACCTGAACTGACTGAATAGGTAAACGCTGTTCCTTTTTGACTTGTGAAAAAATTCCAAATAGTACGCCTAATTCAAATTAAAAAACACAAGAGGAAGTAAAGGGGATTTTGCCTCTTCAGTTCAGAAGCACACTGCTACTGAATACAGCAAGCACCAAAAAACAGACAAATCAAGCTGCTTTTGTTGTTATAATGTGAATCAAACAGTAGTAGGATTGTATTGCCAGCACCGCTCTATAATAGAGAACATATATGGATATATATGTATTGTAGATCGCTATTTTGAACTTCCTTGTTTTGATTGGCTGCGTCGGCGTGGTGACGCCCCTTTATAATGATGATTGACAGTGTGGATTGCCAATGGCGATAATCAAAGATACTGAAAGTTGAAAGCGAGGCCTTAAGAGAGTCCCTTTTTATTTTACTTTTAATAAGTGCTATAATTTGTAAAGTAAACGGTTAAATGAAAAGCTTAACCTATTACAATGTAAGCCCTTGGCTAAACAAGGTAATTTGGCAGCGTTTACAAGCTAAAAGTGTATTGAAGTTCCGTGGTTATTTGAAGGATATTTCTGTTGGCCTTTCCGGAGAACCACGTTATCACGTGCGGACTGTTTGAAATTGACCGTTGGTATGTGACATTTTTCTATATAAGTCAGATTATAGAATACAGATAACGTTATTTAAATGTAAAATTCTTTTCAATATAATGTACTTTTTATTAAACTTGAGATTGAGCATAAATCTTCATATTATTTGTTTATTAAACACACAGGAGCCATTTGTGATTTGTCCGGGTGTACAAAATGTGGAATGGAAATAGTTTGACTTTCCTCCAAGGCGACTCAAATCCAGTATCGGGTCAAGTCTACACAATGTACCACGGCACATCCCTGGAGGCCGCAAAGAGAATAAGAACAAGTGGTTTTCACCAGTCTGTTGACGGCATGCTCGGACGTGGTGTTTACCTCAGTCGTGATCTAGAGAAAGCCCGTAGGTATCCTCTAAATCTGCAAGCATACCAGAGAGTGGTTCTGAAAGTGAAGGTCAATGTGGGGAGAGTGAAGAAGATTGATTGTCAGGGTCACCCACTCCAGAACACTTGGCACGATCACGGCTACGACACAGCATGGTGTCCTCCAAACTGTGGCATGGTGCCGAGCGGCCTTGAAGAGGACTGTGTTTGGGATCCACAACGGATTCAGATCATTGAAATGATCTACCCATTTTTAGAGTTTTTTCTACCCTTGCTATTCTTTTTGTTGTTGATTCTAATCGAAATACTAACATAAAACCTACAGGAAGAAACGACAAGACTACGTAGCCAAAGTATTTCATTTCAGCAAAGAATAACAGTCTGTAAATCACTGTTTTTGTGTATTTAAATTTATGTTTACACATCTTTTGTGTGATCGGAAGCTTTGTAGGCTTATTCACAAATCTTCATGGATGTGATTATCTGTAGACAGACTGAGCATTTACAGAGATGCATGGACTGAGATTGACATTTTTTCCAATTTTGATAGAATCAAATTGTTTTTTTGAATTCTGTGGGTCAAATTTCCGTTCTCATCCCCGTCCAGCTATTTTTAGCTGTACAAAACAGTTAGTTTTGCTGCTTTACATTTAAAATTGGTGTGCCTTATTATGTTAATTTAATATATTTGTATGTATCTTAATTATCAAGACTCTGGTTTGTAGTGCAAACAGTTTCATTTTCGGTGAACTATTCCTTGAACTAGACACAGAGGTAAAATCTAAAACCATGGCAACGAGGGATGAAGGGAATATGAACACAGAAAACAGTGTTAAACAATTCAGCCCAGCTCAAAAAAAAGAACTCGAATACAGGCGACAGGCTTTTCTATGATATGGCGATTGGTTTTTGTGCTGACAGAGACCTCTGCTGGTGAGCGATGGAAGTGTTATAGATGGAAAGTTGCTTCTAATTTTTCAAAACTAGTCAAAACAAGAAGTGTAAAATATGTTCGTTTACAGTGTCTGCATGTAATCTTTAATAAATGAGTTCATCAATGCAAAAGAGAAACTGAAAGTTTCTTATTTTGCTTGTGTAAAATTCCCGTTATGGACACACACTGAATCAGTTTACTGAATATTTTTTCAGAAGGTCTGCGCTCGGTGTTAGAAGCAAAATCCGAGGTAAGTCACCACTTGTGCTGATGAGTATTTTGTCTTTTCCCTCCTATTTTTGTTCACATGTGGTTATTAGTTTTCACTGTATGTTATGCATACTAAGATTATAAATGTTCCAGGTAGAAGATGACTTGGGTCCAGGTGCTTTACCTTGATTCCAGAGTTATACAGGAGGAGAGAGTCTACATATAGTATCATGGCACGTTCCTTTTAGTTGCTCTAAAAATTCTTTAGGAGGGTTTTCGCCCGTCTCGTAATGGCATGCTTGGACGTGGTGTTTACCTCAGCCGAGATCTACAGAAGGCCTCCAAATACCCTCTGAATCTTCCTGCAGAGCGAAAGAGTGCTTGTGGGAGTGAAGGTCAAAGTTAGAAGAGTGAAAAAAATCGACTACCAAGGTCATCCAATGCAGAAAACCTGGCATGATCACGGGTACGACACTGCCTGGTGTCCTCCAGAATGTGGTACGGTGGAAAGTGGTCTTGAAGATTGTTTGGGATCCAAAACGAATCAGGTATTGATTTAATTTATCAGAAGAAAGCTTTTGTAGAATCCTCTGAAGATGTTAAACAGATTTAGCAAATAAAACTTTTTGATGCATACATGTTAAGGTTTCAGTGTTGTGATCTGTTTTGTCCCATTTTTGTCTCAGACTAAAAATTTATCATACTCTGTTCTGCTAAATAGTGAATAACATTTACATCTAACATTTCTGTACAAAAATGTAAATAATATAATAACATAATTTGTCTATTTCTTCAGCATTGTTAGCCTCAATTATGTTAGACTTTTGCATTCTGTTAAATCTGACTTTAAATACCAAAATTAGAGTAACATGCTGTAGAAAATATTCTGTACAGTATAATACTGCCAAGTATTTGACTGCTATTTACTGTTGTTTTAATCATGTCTGCTGTAATCTCCAAAAACTGTTTATTACTGTTTTTTTTTTTTTTTTTTTTTAAAAAAAGTACTCTAGAATGTGATTTTAATGTTGTAACATTGCTAGAAGCTAATGATCAGAAAAAGACATTACAATTCACTAAAAAATGTTTACAAACAAATGGCTCAAACAAAAGATCATCTTCAGACATTACACTTTTATTCAAATGTTTCAAACAGAACAGTGTCATCACATGAACGTCCTGTTCCAGAATACAATGCAGTGACATCACAAACATTTTTGCTGAAGGACTCAATAATGGGACTATGTAACGTTGTTAACGTCAGTTTGTATAGGCCGCAATATGTAAGTTTGTATGTTAAAATCACCTATATCTTGGATGTCCTGGTGGTAAGCAGATAAATATCACATTTTCATTTTTGGTTGAACTATCCCTTTAACACAAACAATCCTTAACAATGCTGATAAGATTAACAAAGTGTTCAAGCAACATTTACAACCAGAAGCGGACTTACCTTTGAACAAACTCCAATGTTCGAGCAGCTTCCTCTTGGTAATGCAAACTGAAGACATAATAGGTGGAGAAAACATCAATGCTGATTATCCAGCTTCCAAGTGTGGCTCTGTCACCAGCAACTGAAAGAGACAACTGTAATGTTTAATTTCCTGAGACAGTATCAAATCTAGGGTTGCCAATTTCACAAAAAGGCTAAATGCAATTTAATTTGTTTATTTCCAATGGTTATCATAGAATATGCTGCTGGAAATTAATACAGTACATGACATGGAATAACAAAAAAAAAATTACAACAACAACAAAAAAGTACAAGTACTCCATCAGAAAACTAACCCATACATGATTCTTTTGAAGCAGATCGATATATATATATATATAGCTCCCATTCATCATAGAAGTTGATGCATCCACCACCGGGGTAGGAGCTCCTGAGAATCCACCGGGCTGAAGAAACACATGGCAAGAGAGAGCTCAAAATAAATACCCCGGAGGGTGGACTTATTGTCAACAGAAATATCAAGAGTATGGGTGACGGTGAAAATCCAAGGGGGGCGCACCAGGTGCTGCAGTGCTCTCCAACTCTCCAGTGGTGACTTGCGGTGTAGTGGATCACTGCCGGGGGAAGATGGCCGATCGGTCACACGCTGCTGTCAAGAACGCAAGCGTTAAAAGACATTACTGGTGGCTTGTATGGAGATCATGCTCATCCCTCTGGCGTGCCTTGTGGCCTTTTCAAGCAAAGCCTTTTTTTTCCTAGGTGTCCATCAGCCTTTCCTTGGGGTATTATACTCAAACAAATGGACAGAGAGAGAGAGGAAAATCCAGGAAGTGGGGAGATTCCTCCATATTTCTGCCATGGTCACCAGAACTCCTAGAACCAGTTTTTAGGCTGGGCCGAGTACGCCCAGACGTTACGTTGAGAGGTTCAGCCCTCAGGAGTGGGCCGAGACGGAGGGGGTAATGTCACGGATCTGCCAGGTTCTGCCACTACCCAATCACAGGGATCTCTAGTACTAACTAGCCACACCTACACCTCATCATCACAGTCATCAAGAGCACTACAGAAGCACACACCGCGTCTCAGTCAGTGTCCGGGCTCGTATGCACAAAGTGGACTCTCTCCCTCGCTATTTTAAGTATTTTTGGATTACCTTTCCCACTACTTACCTGCTGTAGTTGTGGTGTGTGTCAAAAGGATCTCCTTCGTCTTCTCCGTACTCCTGGTTCTTGGATAAGCTATAGAATGTGCTCAGTATTGCTGAGATTCCAGTTAAAAACACAAAATTACTCATTAAGTGGAAAGCACACACACACACTTTTTATGGTGTGTTTGACCCAGTACTGAATCAGAGAATTACATGCTGTTATAAAATACCCTTAAGAGTCTTTAAAAAAATCTTGAGCAAGTTTTTATTGATATTGATTATAGTATTGTTTTACTTCAAATAAAAGTAAATAAATAACTTAATGTGTTTAATGTGCTTATCTGTTTAAATCTTATCGGGAGGGTTGCATTTATTATCCATTAACCTGACATGTTCAGTGTTCTATAAATAGTTCCTGATTAAGTACAGTATTTCCAGTGAAACAGTCATGTAAACAAGAAATGAAACTTAAATTATATTTAAGACTTGGTTTTAAAGCAAAATTAGGTATTTTATAGTAATTTTACCATTATCAAAACATGCAAGCTAAAATATAACAAATATTATATTTATTATAAATATTTATTGTATTCATTACAAAAGGTAGCATGTTTAAGAAATTATGATCAGTTTTATAATTTCATATTCTTTTCCATTTTATTAGACATAATAAATATGTCTACAAAACAAAAACAAACTAAATATCATCAGTAAACTTCACAGAACCATGCTTTACAAATTTCATATATAAGGCATTTTTGCAATTCAGATGAAAAGAAACTGAAACTAAGTAGAGGATCCGATGTCATGGACACACCCTGATAACTAGGCATTTATATCACTACTGCCTGAAGCGTTCTGCATTAGAGGCAATCAGCGATAGAGAAAACAGCTAAGGTGAGGCAGCTCTTTGTCTTGGTGGAGATGTATCCTGTGCTTTTTTGGTCATTAATTAAAATGTCACTTCTTTACTCATAGGCTTCAGCTGCTTAAAGGTCTGTTCAAGATCACTGTTCTCTGGTCAGACTGAATTTGTCATAATTGAGGTAAGTAACATAAACCCTGACTGATATTTAAGTTATCATATTTCACTAAATACAGAAATCATAGACCATTACTGCCAATGGTCTCTATAAACAACTTAGATTATGCTTTTGAGAAATGCAGCCCATTCTTAACTTTTTTTTCTCTTCTCTTACCAAACCTAAACTTGAAAACCATAGACCATTTAACCATTTTATTTTTTGACTTTAGGTTTAAACATGTGGGCAGAGAGTGACTTGTATCCAGGTGTGCCTTGTCTCCAAAGCACTACAGAGCCTGTGAATGGTAATGTATACCGAATGTATCATGGAACCACTGAAAGAGCAGCAGAACAGATCAAAATGTATGGCTTTAAGCCATCTACAGACGGCATGCTTGGACGTGGTGTCTACCTCAGCCGAGATCTTAACAAGGCCAGCAGATACCCGATTAATAATCCATGTGAGAAGGTTGTTATCAGAGTGAAGGTCAATGTTGGAAGAGTGAAGAAGATTGACTATCAGGGTCATCCACTGCAGAAAACCTGGCACGATCACGGGTACGACACTGCCTGGTGTCCTCCAAACTGTGGCATGGTGCCAAGTGGTCTTGAAGAAGACTGTGTCTGGGATCCACATCGAATCACTTTCATTGATGTAATTCCACCGAGCCTTCAAAATAGTGAAAATCCAGTTGAAGGTAAAGTCTACACAATGTTTTATGGCACAACTAAGGAAAATGCTGAAAAAATCAAATCTTGTGGTTTTTGTCAGTCTGATGGCATGCTTGGGTGTGGAGTCTACCTCAGCCGAGATGTAGAACATGCCTCTGAGTACCTTATGCATGTTCCTAAACAGCAGAGAAGTGTTCTGAGAGTGAAGGTTAATGTTGGAAAAGTGATAAAAATTGATTATCAAGGCCAACCGATGCGAAACTGGCATGCTTTTGGGTTTAACACTGCCTGGATTTCCTCAGAAAGTTCAATGGTTAAAAGTGGTGTCTGGAAACCGCAAAACTGTGTTCGGGATCCAACAGCAATCACAGTCATTGATGTAATTCGTCCTGTTTAAAGAGAATGTTTTTTTGTTTGTTTGTTCTTTAAAAGCAATGCAAATCCTAAAATATTTTATCTTAAAATGCAATGTTTTATTGAGAGTTTGATCATTGTACTGCACTCTGCATTATTGCAAAAATTTTTGAAGCTGAAGGCAAAGAAATAAAATAATTAAAAACGAGCTTCTCTAAACACATGTTTAGTTGCCTTGTAATTATGGGTCATACCTTTTTAACTGACACTGTTAATTCTTTAGTAAAAACAAGAATGTCCAAACTACATAAAATGCTTTCCTTTTTGTTTTATTTAAGTCTTTTAGGCACTTGGAATGTCACTGGGCTGTAAAAGTAAACATTAAAAATCTGAATTCAGTTATTTTAATATTGTTTGTTGTGAGTTTAGTTATTGTCTTTTTGTTTGTATTTCTGTTTGTAATTTCATCAATTGTGATCCCTCATATGTATAAAGAGAATTTTAAATTTGATTTAACCAGGACAGTTAATACTGCAAATTTGATTGAAACATTATACATTTTAATATTATAATAATTAGCTTTTTTTTTTGATCCAGTTTGATGAAAATGATTAAACCTGTAACACTGACACGAATTACATTCTTGTTCATCAGTTTATTTCTTTTGGGTATTGTGGTGGGAGGAGCTAACGAGTGAGTGTGTTTCCTGCTAGGGTAGGTAAAGACATTCCACCTATGGAATGTCCCCACAATTCACAAAAACATACGTGTGTGTGTTTTTTTTTACTTTGTACTGATATTAACATTTCAATCTATATATGCTTATAGATTGGAAAAATAGCTCTACACTGTCATTTTTCAGAGTTTTTTTCCAGCAAGTATTGGCTTACAGAAGGAATCAATGTGCCAGATTTTTAGACTTTAAATATAAAATTCAATAATTCTATTTACAACAATGTTAAATATTTACATATTATGAAAAGTAAAATGTAAAACTATCTGTGAAATGTCTTCAGAAGGAACTGTGACAAAAAGTCTACATTTTCAAGTTTAATTGCTAAATTTAACATACAGTTTCACAATGTTACAATCAAAGAATTCAACATTAAAGCAAGATGGTGGCAAATCTGAAGCAAAATTGCAACAGCAAAACATTATTATTGGCTCAAAATATTACATTACAATGAAAAATTTCAACAAGGGTTGTGGAGTTATACTGTTCACAATTTTTATTATATTTAACAGTATTAATCTCAACAAATTAAAACAAACTTTGCATGCACTGTAATGCATTTAATTATAGTAATATGGTTAGCAGAATTTAAAGTGTTCACAAGAATCAATTAACTAGTTCTCAAGTACTCTGGAATATTTACTCTGTTTTCTTTCTGCAAACATGTTTTTTCATGAAGGGGCATATGGATGCCTTACAGGACCAGCATTTCTCCATTGTGTGTTTATGCGCTGTTTGCAAACCACACCCTTTACACAGCTTCAGGTCTTTGCCATTCGTGTCCTGCGATTGGCTTTTCTGCTTTATCAGACTCTCCAGAGAGCTCTTAGTACTGGAGTCTGTGCAATGGGCTATTCCTACAACCGTAATCCTCTTTGGGTCCCAAACACAATCCTCCTCAAGTCCCACACTAGAGGCAGAGGAAGGTAACCAAGCAGTATCGTATCCATTCTGATGCCACGAGTGTATCAGATTCAGGCTTTGACCGTCAATCCTCTTGACTTTACCCACTCTCACTCGCAACTTTAACACGACTCTGTCGTTAGGAGCACATAATGGGTAACACATTGCTTTGTTAATATTCCTGCTGCAGTAGACACCAGGGCCCAGAGTTCCCCCACTGGAGGGCCGAAACCCAGATGATATGATAGTCGAGGCATTTGCTTTGAGTGTCCCATGGTACATGGTATAGCCATGGCTCTTTTTGGGCTCTTGACCTGGTTTAAGGTGCTTTGATTTATCACAGCATGCTTCCCAACCACTGAATTCCACTGGCATTTTGACACTTACAGAACAAAGTGAGATTGCAGTGATCTTTGGACGCTCCTCTAAAAGACTGTAATTGCCAAAACAAAACAGTAAAGTGGTTAAAGCAATAGTTCCACCAAAAATTAAAACTCTGTCATCATTTACTCTAGTTTAAGGATATTTTGAAAAAAAGAGTTTGTAACCAGGCTGTTTTGGATCGTCATAAACTTTCATCAAAATATCTTCCTTTGTGTTCGTCATAAATATTTAGCACTCTCTTGAATGACAGCGACTGGCCCATAACTTAAGTGTGTTTGGCAGCAACAAACCGAGAACCTCGGAGTAGCCTACATCTGCTATTGATAGGTCTAAACATAACAAAAACCTCTTACAAGATAAACCTTCACGCAGACTATGTTTTAGGGGCTGTAAATGAACAGTATACATAAAATGACGATGAAAAGGCATTTTACCAACCGTACAATCCTTACGTTCGTCTACACCAAGTTATGAGCTGAGATCTGACGCGCAAACACATGCTTTCACTTTCATTTCTCTTTTCTTACGTAAATAGACCGTACACGTCTACAAACCAGATCAAACCTTTATACTAATTTAATCGTATAACACTTAAAAGGTGCTATAAGCGATGTGTATGTTTTGCATAAACGACTACCGTACCGGAAGCATATATTTTAGTAACTATTGAGCTAACAAACCGATCTCAACCAGAGTTGCCAGGTCCCCTTCAAAATATACGGTTCGACTCAAAAACCCGAACGAAAGGGATGAAAACTAGAACATTTTTTCGCCATGAAATCCTACCCGATCTCATGGATGTGCGTGTAAATAGTAGCCTTTAGATAAGCAAAGATTGACTAAATTTGCGTTGGTTGCCTGGTTGCTTTACAGATGAATGTTGTATTCTCAGGGACGGTGAAGCTCATGATGGTCAGCCTGAATCCGTCACAAACGTGTTGTGTCTGAACCTGGGTTCAGGCATGAGTCCAGAGAGGCAAAAAATATTTTTTTAAATAAAAATATTTTTTTTTTTAGCAATATCACGATGTTGGTTTTATTATTTAGCATGTTGCCTGATCATTACAGCCAAACAAATAAAAAAAAGGTAACAAAATATAAAATGAAAAAGACTGGGTGAGGATAAAAATATTTGTCATTAGGTTAATGTTCAAGAAATTAAATGAACAAATATTAAAATAAAACACTATGCTTACATCAGTTATATGATACATTTTATTTAAAGTAACTGTATTAAAGTTCATCAGAATAGTTCACACAATCATCATTTACTCACTCTCAAGTGGTTTCAAAACTGAATTAGTTTTTTTTCTTCGGTTGAACTTGGCCTTTTGAGTTATTTTGAAGAATGTGTCACGTCTTTGGACTCTTTTGTCATTTTTGTCTTGTGCCATGTGCTCTGCGTGCCCTACCTTCCGTTCCTGTTAATTATCATTGTCTTCAGCTGTTTCTTGTTAATTTAGTCAAATTACGTTGTATATTTAAGCCCTGTGTGTTTGAAATAGTCTTTTGTCTGATCGTTGAGGTTAATACGTGTGGTTTTTGTTCTGCCTGCCTGCATATTTTGTCTGTTTGAAGAGGATTAAAACTGCTTAAGTTTAGTTATCTTCGTCAAGTGCTCCTTCACACTAAACCTCACCCTGACAGCGAGTTACCAAGCAGTTGCTTAGAATTTTAGTTCCTAGTATTTCCCGTAAGTCAGTGCGGACATGCAAAGTGACAAGCCACAGTTCGTTGACTTGGATAAGAAGTTTAATGGTCTGATAAGAGACTCACTTGGTAGAAATGTGGTTCCTTTTTTGCAATCTTACTGGACAAATTAAGTAATTTAAATAACAATTTTTAAATTATCTATTTTTACTACTTCAAATAATTATTGTGATGAGACATGCAATTTATAATGAACCAGTTAACATTTTAGAACATTTTAGAATTTTTTTTTTCTCAGACAAATTACAAGTGGAAGTGATCGTTCTTATCCCCTTGAAGGGGGCCTTTTGAGTGAGCAGGGCACATTCGTGTCATAATGTAGTTTAGAATGGGCTTGATGTAATTTGCTCATCTTCAGCTGGCATTCTCGAGGGACACCTTATACACTGGATTGTCAGCCACTTGTTCTTTAACCAGTCGGCTCTTGTGGGTTTACTTTTCATGGAGTCCGTATCGATCCCTGAAATTCGGTCCTTCGGGACATAGGGGACTCGGTCACTGGTCATCCCATTTCTCCTTTCCCTGCAGCCTTTTTCTTCCAGAGACATCCTCAAACCCAGTGCTCCTCTTCACCACAGAAAACAATGAGTGCTCCAAGTCTTGATATACAGTAAGGAACACATCTTGGATCGTTGCTGGGCTGTACTTCACACCCAAGTATTTTCTGCTTAAGGGAATTTTTTTTAGCGATACCCTGTGAGGTGTAATAAGGAAGAAGTTTCCTACTCCCCTCTTCAAAATCTAAATACCCGACAGGAGGATTAGCACTAGGATGTGTATCTTGCTCTCTAACCTTTCTTGGATCAGATGCAGTTTTAGCCAATGTAAAAAAAAAATGTAAAAGTAAAAAATCATTAGAATCTAAATATTTTTGCAATCCCCCTTGAACCCCGATCACAAAAAATTAAACACTACCTGGACAAAAAGTATATTAAAATACATGCATAACATGTATGCAAAATGTGTAATAATTGTTTCATACATTAAAAGGAAATAGTTCATGTCATATATCTGTCTCCACCTGACACACCTGTACATAGTTTCTGATCAGCGGGGCAGATAACAGGAAAACGGTACTGTAAAGAGAAACGAAACTTAAATTACACTGAAACATTGTTTTATATGAATGCAGAGGTATAAAATAAAGTCAGCTGAAAAATTAAACAAAGTGAAGCTTGTTAATTTTAGGAAAAGGTCATTGTAATATCTTTATGGACAAAACATACATTATTTACATCTGAGGGATTATTATTATATGTATTTGGCTTGGAAAGTCTTATACATGTCTGTCTTTTTAGACGTTGCAGAAAACAAAGGGGCAACAAGCTTTTACCATTTAGTTACAGATTTGACTGTGTTATCCATCACAATGTAAAAATTCACAAAAATTGAGTTTTGCAAGATGAAGAGAAACTAAAAGTGTTTTGTGGACACACCCTGAATGGAATGCAGTTTATATACCTGCTTTCAGAAGATTTGCAGTTAGTGTTAAAAACAACATCAACGGTAAGTCATCACTTTGTCTTTATGAAAATCTATTTGATGTTTTTAGTTATTTATAATACTTGAGTACTTATTTAATAATGATATAATTTCTTCTATATTAAGTTTGAGTTTCTACTGATATTTTGAGTTTAATGAGATTGTGGTTTATCCAGGTACAAACATGTACTGGGTTGAAGACGACTTGGGTCCGGGTGCTCCACCATGCCTCCAGAGTCGTATTGAACCTGTGGATGGTAAAGTCTACACCATGTTTCATGGCACGTCCAGGGAGGCTGCTGAAAAAATTAAACGGGAGGGTTTTCGTCAGTCTTCTGGTGGAATGTTTGGACGTGGTGTCTACCTCAGCCGAGATCTGCAGAAGGCCTCCAGATACCCTCTGGACGAGACGGTACCTGCGCACAAGAGAGTGGTTCTGAGAGTGAAGGTCAATGTTGGAAGAGTGAAGAAGATTGACTATCAAGGTCATCCACTGCAGAAAACCTGGCACGATCACGGGTACGACACTGCCTGGTGTCCTCCAGAATGTGGTATGGTGAAAAGTGGTCTTGAAGAAGACTGTGTCTGGGATCCACAACGAATCACTGTCATTGGTGAAACTCAAGGGCAGTGTGTCATGGATGAGGATTTTAGTGTGGTTCCCCATCGAGTGTGGCGTTGTTAGTTTTAAAATGTTTTTTGAAAATGTGATAAATGTGTAACTGCATTGTCTTTAAAATAATACACATTTTGACCCTGAAGCTGGGTGTGAAAAAATTTAACGTACTTCACTGAAATATTTTTGAGTTATGTTCTCTCACAATTATTTTAATTTCCAAACTCTTTACACTTGATTTTCTAAAAAATAAAAATGAAATGATGGGTTGTTCTCCACTCTGCCCTACACACACGGAAGGATCATAAACCGCATTTTCTAACAACACTTCCAGTGCGGATTACAGAAACTGTAGTGTGTTTCAGTTTTTATGGACGTATTTCATAGACACATTACCTTCTATATTAAAAAACTAAAATAAATAGTAGTAGTGAAATTTTACAGTTGTAGGCCTCCTATAAAATTAAATGGTTCTTAATTTCTGCAATATTCAAATTTTAATTAAGAATAAGCTTTAATTAAGAACTTGTTTTTATTTATTTTTATCATACTCTGGTTACTTTGCTTAAATGTGTAGGTTTGCTTGATTGGCAAGACATTTTTTTGGGAACTTGGTAGGCTATAAATAAATGTGGGCCCACATTTTCTATTATCTGTCCTGAAGTACTGCTTAACTATGATACAGTACTTATTATGTGCTGTACTATAAATATGTACATATTAAAATTATGCGCATACATTGTAATTACATTTAAAATATTCTGCCATTTAATTAATATTTTTAAATGCAGTGCTAACTTTACCTCTTTCATAACTAGTCCCTTCAGTCACCTACCACAGTGGTTGTCAAACCTGTCCTGCGGACCCCCACCCATCACGTATTTTTTATGTCTGTCTCATAGATCACACCCAATGCAAGTCTTGCAGATTCTGCTAATGAACTGATGGGTTCAGTCAGGTGTTGTGCTGTGCTCGGGGATTCCCAGGAACCTACCAGACTGACCAACCAGAATGTTTTAGATGTCTCATTAACTAATGCCTAATTCACTTCATCTGCTTTTTTAGTATGTTGAATATAGAGAGATACAACTATAGAAACAACATTTCTTTTTACAGTGTAGGTGGAGCTTTGACTTAGCTTCCAACAGAATACCAAACAGTTTTTTTGTGACATAACCCATTTATTTAGTGTGGAAAATCCATCTTGTCGACATGCAAAGTGACCAACTACAATTTGTTGAGTTTAAAGAGAAGTTTAATGTGATGAAGCTATAATCTGATGCTATAAAAGTTTTTTCCTCAAAAAGTGGTCTTGAGCGGATTCAGATGTATGTATTTATTTTCATCTTGACATTATTGGTACTTAAAAATGATAACTTAAAAGTAAGTTTTTTTTTTAATTTTATTGGTTTGTTTTATTTCACAAATGAAGCAAGAGCTATACTGGAACACCAGTGACAGATTTTTATTAAAGATACATTTTATAACATGATAATAGCGTTTTTAAAACAGAAGTACTGATCAAATTAAAACACCTTATATATCGATAAAATATTTGTTCTTTCATACAGACATTAAACAATGTGCAACTATGCAAAATTAAACAAATGAAATGTGAGGGTAACAAATTGTTTAGAATTATTTTCGAAGTGTTGAGAAAAGCATAATTAAGGCAATAAATTATGGGATTTATTTATTTATCTACACACTGAATGCAAGATGTTAATGGTGCATTTCATTGAAAGCATTGATAGCACTGTTGCAGTACAAATGCTTGTCATAACTTTTATAATAGCAGTCAAGAATCTTAGAAATCCTTTAACTTATTACGCACATGACATGTCTTCAGTTGTGCTTTGGGTAGACGTGTTAAAAAGCATAAAGGAAATAAATACCTTCATAAAGGCAGCAACCGGCACTTACTTCACAGTAAAGGCATGATTTATTTATACTAATATAACGGCATAGCTCACTGTTTAGCTGTAAGATAGCTGTAAGATGCATGGAACCAGAAGACTGAGCCAAGGATAACCCAGCAGAAACACGCTGATGGCAGAGCAGGGCTCGATGGTGTCTGGAAGGCAAAACAAGATCAAGTTTAGGCAGAGAAAGTATACATTTAGTTATACAGTCCCACAAAACAGCAGCTTTACCCAGTTCAACAAACAGAGTCTTCTGGATCTTGGTTACTTTACAGATGAATGTTGTATTCTCAGTGACGGTGAAGCTCATGATGGTCAGCCTGAATCCGTATGGCTCAAGCTCCGTCACAAACGTGTTGTGTCTGAACTTGGGTTCAGGCATGATGCCAGAGATGTTGGTGTTTATGATGACCTCCTTTTGGCCTTTGGACATGGAGAACTCATAGTCTGTGTGGTAGTTGGGTCTGGGCTCCAGAAGACAGTCCACTCTGAGGTCATTATCTTCTTCTTGGCATACTGTAATTACACTCTCTTCATCCTGACACAACACTGGGATCATCAGAACTGGAAATGAGAAATAATTAAGTCTGATAAGTTAGATGTTTGCCGTATCTGCGCAATACTTTATTGAGTTGAATTCAGCAAAGCACTGCATTTATTTGAAGGCGTAGATTAATTAGGATTAACCATTTGACAGCACTAATAGATTTTTTAATCAAAGAAATTAATTTCTTTCTTTTGTCGAGAACTTGACATTAGCAAACTGAAAATTGGGGGAAAAACATAACTGTGACAATAGAACAATATATATTTTTTAGGGAATATAATTTTATATTTGAATGATTACAATGGTAAAAAGCATTCTACTCATTCAAAAGCATTTCCATAATATTCTTACCTCCCAAAACAAGAATCCACCCAAACAAAGAGTTAAATGTGTTCATTGCAAATCTCTAGGTAAAAAAAGAGAAGAGAGTCACGAAAAACTGTTAAATATCACAGAACAGAATAAACACATTTGAATAAAAAAAAAAAATATATATATATATATATATATATATATATATATATATATATATATATATATATATATATATATATATATATATATATTATAGGCTTGCTTGTTTGTTTTCCTAGAGCATGTGAAGGTCTAAATAACCTTCATATGAAAAGCATTGCTGATGGATTAATAATTAGCTTTAAAACAGCCATCTACAGGACTCTGAGATCTAACATAAAACTGCTTTTTAAAAATAAAAAAACAGACAGTTAAACAAACCTGCATTTTAAAATGTTTAGTGTCGTCGGCTATGCGGGCCATCCATGAAACTGCGCTCTTCAGACAACAACAACAGCGCTGCGGCTCCACCTAACTGCCTCACATAGCATCTCAGCTAACGGCGTGAAGCACTGCACTGCAGAAGACTGCAGCAGCCCCTCCCTTCTGTGCTGCACTCATGCAACGCCTCAGACCACCACATCTGAGAACATTATCACATGAACATTATACGTCTGTTCGCATTCCCAAAATAATATATCCTTATGAGTATCACAGAGGCCTTTTGCTGCTTTGATGAGCCCAATGCCATTCTTTTACGTCTAGAAAAGAATGCAATAGAGCACAATTTGGCATGCAATATCATAAAAGATGATCAGCTCTGTGTAATCCTCAATCACAGGCCATATGTTTTGTTGCCTAAGCAGGCATGACCTCACGGTTTCTGTACATTTACCTTTCAGAGGCTTTATGGTGGTGCTGTTTTAATCCCAGTCTGTGGTGTTTTTCATTTAGCAGGACACCCTTTCCAGTGGTTCGTGAAGCTTCAGCTCTGTGGAAAGTGGAAGGAGAAGAAGCAGAGGGAATTCGAGAGAGGAAAGAAGAAAAATGGTTTGTCTCCCCCTTTTGAAAGAACTAGAAAATGCTATTTACCAAATGTTGTGCAGAGTTTCCCACAATCTGAAATTATTCATTTTGCCTCGAGCTATATCAGGGAATTCCAACTATAACAAGCATGTATTTACAAGATGTTGCTGTGTTACTACCGTTCAAAGTTATTGGTCCAATTTTTAGTCTGTAGTGCTCGCATATTGCATAAAAACAATTTAAAACAATTAAAATTATTACAATTTAAGTTACTGTTTTGTATTTTAATGTATTAAAATGCAATTTATTACTGTAATAGCAAAGCTGAATTTTCAGGCTTATTATTACAGTCTCCAGTGTCATACGATCCTTCAGAAATCATTTTACTATGCTGATTTTGGTGATCATGAAAAATGTTTTATTATTATCAAAGTTGTCAATATGATGCTGCTTAATATATATATATATATATATATATATATATATATTTTTTTTTTTTTTTTTATATATATTATAGCAGGGGGTGGAAAATCTTTGATTAAAAAGTTAAGAGCAAACCTTTGTAATAGTATACATGTCTTCACTCTCACTTTTGACCAGTTTAATAGTGTAATGTTTGTAGTTGTTTCCATGTTTTTAAAATACAGCATTTATTATGTTAGAGTTATGTTGGGCAATTTATGGTCGGTTTTATTTACATATTCAACATAAAAAAATCCATATGTTAACATTAGTTAATATTTTTTGAACCAAAAATAATTACAGCAACTATTTTTTAAAATGAATATTAAACAACAAAATCATTTCATTAAGACAAATAAGTGTTTGTTCATGGTTAGTTCATGACAGTTAAATGCATAAATTGTTGTTGATTTAGAATATATATGAAATGTAAATATCGATCATATTATTCAAAATAAATATCTTTGTGCTTTTTGACTTCGCTATTTGATATAACTGTATTACTAACTGAAGTAAATACATCAGATCTGTTGTGGCCTACAGCTGCCAATCATTTGGTTCTCTTGCATTTTATTTCCAGTAAACACTGTGGGTGTGCCCTAGTGAACTATTTGTTTGTTGCTCTTTGCATTTCAATTAGAGCACAAATTAGCATGTAAAAGGCCTTTATTGTCATTTTCTAAGATGGACGCAGGTATATTCAATACAGCTAAGATTTCAGTCAATCAGAAGACTGGTGCAGCTCAAACAAATGCTGTTTCTAGACAGGTGAATATCACACACACACACACACACACATGCACACACGCCAGTGTTTATTGTTGCTTTATTTTCCATGGGAAAGAATGATTGTTTATTAAAGAGATTAAAGAGAGTGACATCTTCAGTGTTTCCTTAAGTGACGAGGTATGCTTTTTGAAAGGCACTGACAGCTCATTGCTGAAGTTGAGAATTAATTCCACCGCTTTATTTTGAATTGTTAATTTGCCTCGGCTGATAACAATGCCGCTGGAGTGTAAAGAGGATGTTTTACATTTGAAAGGATTTCAAAATAAGCCATGACAACCTGCCCTTCACATCAAATGAAGAGATTAATTCATCTGTGCCATACAGACGCTGCTCATTAGTTTATTGATTTGGAGTCCCTAACAAGATGAAAAATGCCTATTTAATTGTATTTAATTAACACAATAACAAAAAATGACAATGGGAATTTCACAATCATACTACCCAAAGTATGAGGAATAAATTCTAATCTGATTTACTGCTGTAAAAGTTTTTTCATCAAGGCAAATTTGTTGCAATTTACAATCTAATTCAATAAAAAATATACTAAGTTTTTGAAATTTTATAGAGTTTTCATTCATTCATTCATTCTCTGAACCACTTGTCGTATGTAGAGTTATGGCAATCTTTCATCCTTAATTTTTTTAAAAGTACAATTTACTTTAATGAACCAATTAGGTTGGGATGAAATGTTTACTGTGCATTACATTTGTACTGAGATCATCCGTTTTAAAATGAAATGAATTGGCCTTCCACAGGGTTTGCGCAAATGTTTTGACAAAAGTGCGTGAAAACGCCCGCTGATGGTAAAGTAGACCTGCTAAAGCTGGTGTTATGATCATGTAAATTATTCTACGTTTCACATTATATTAGCGCATAAAGACAGTCCTCTCTTTATTACTGTCTGACCGTTGGCCACTGCAATGCAGCTCTCAAACTGCACGTTCATTTTTGAGCACAAGAGGGAGGTGTAGGACTACACCTTAGACACGCGCTCCAAGTACAATAAAGGTATATCCCAACACGCTTTGCCACCCGGATAATTCGGGCATCATCACATTAAAGCTGATCAGCGATCGGCCGTCCTGTCGAAAGGCACGACGAGTTATTCACAAATAGTTAGTTCTGCTTTTATCGCTCCGCCCGAGGCCGTGATCCATTAATCGTCTTGCCCTTAATCACCGGGCGAATCAGACGAGAGCTGCAAGTTGGGCGCAACTTTGAATCCGGTACCGGCGAGCGTCGTTTGACGCTTCCCAAACATCCCACAGTCTAAAAGGGAGCGGGGTTTAAGATAGGTAAAGTAAATACGACGACTTTCCGCGGAACAGATATCGATTTGTAGACACTTTTGTCCAAAGCGCGCGGATGAGGACCGCTCCGGGAGAGTAGGACAACGACCGAGCGAAGAAAACGCGTTCAGTCTTTAGTCTAGGCTGCGACCGGACAGAGACCTGAGGTTTATGTTGATACGGTCCGTCCATTCTTCTTTAATCTCAGTGCTTTAAGCTGATTTATGTTCGATCCGCTGCCCACTCGAGCAGTTCAAAGCGCGCCTCGATGCGCGTAATTGTTGCACTCAGTCGGAGTATTGAAGGGTTCGGTCCAGCGCCTGATGCCCATCCGAACTGCCTGACAAGTTCAAATTAACAACTGGACATCTGATTATCTTCAGTTTACCTGACACCTTTCGATCAATGGGGGACCTGGATAAGTGTTCTCTTGGGGATCGCGCTTTCTGTTAAACTCATACCGCACTGCTTATATTGAAATCGGTACACCTTAAACAAAACTATGATGTTTTTCAAATCGCTTTTTCCACTGATGTCCATCGTTTTGATACAAGGTAAGACGGACTCTTCCTTCTAGTGTTCTTTAATGCCTCTCTGTCTCTTTTTACGTTGTCAATCACTATGTTGTTTTTCAAGCGTATTATTACGTAATATTTAAAACAGTTATAAAAACAATAAGAGCCAAATCATTAAAACTGCATTCAAATTATTATTATTATTATTAATAGCAGTAGTAGTACTTATAATATTCAATGAATTATCAATAGTTATAACAAAAACAGCAACAATAATAATTTAGGAAAAGCTTTTTTTATTATTATGTAACGTAACCATTAATAATCATTTTTTAGAGGTCCATCGCGCAATTTATCATGGAACCAATATTAAAGAATCATTTATGCTGAAATATGTTGCTTTTGTTGAAAAACAAACATATCGGTCACCGTTCACAAGTCTTATAACTGATATGTAGAATTGTTCATTGTTTTATTTCTGCTCATTGTCACAGTATTATTGAAACTCGCCATGCTGCCTGCAGGACATGCATGAATTGATGAAAGTGTTCACATATCAATAATAACCAAGTCTGTCACATAGAGACAACACAACGAAGAGCCATGCTGAAAGGTGGCTCTTAAAACTTCATAAGTATTTCACACTGCATATCTCTTTATATATTTACAGCCTTCGACTTTTAGAATCGAAACGTTACCATAATAAATGCAATGCGAGGGTCCACCATAATTTCTTCCGTCCTGGCACTGAACATGCTCTGAACTGGATTTACCGATGTATGTAACAGCAGAATCATTGCTTGTGATGTAACAGTGTAAGTCTGCAGGGCCAGACTCTGCCTTTTTTACAAACACATGGGCCGTCTGAGATTTCCTAGACACTATGCTACGGTTAAGAAACATCTGGTGCATTGTGATTGGTTTTTTCGTGAAAGTGAATTCAATCCGCTTGTGTCGGGGAGTAAATCAACAGCTCAAGCAGTCACATGTGCAGCATGCTGACTGCTTACTTATCCGTAGGCCTATAGCAGCAGTATTTTCTTTGTGATGTCTGTACTACACGTATTAATGTATATATCAGCACTGGGGAACGAGGTATTAACCATTTCCCTCTTATTTCTCTAAGTACATGAATCAACACACTCTTACATTTGGAAAACAGACTGCTTTACAACATGTTGCTCAAATGTTCACACTGAGGTTGCAAAAGCGTTTCAATCGTCTCGAGAGTTTATCGTGCATCCAAATTTTGGACTTAAGTGTAGTTACAGTAAGCATTCAATTATTCAATTAATTATAAAGAATCCTGCAGTTAATGCCACAACAGTAGGTTAAAAATATTAATTGATATTTTGCTTTATAGACAAAAATGTGCTGTTTTTTTATTTCTTTTTAAATTGGAGTAAAATGTGATGTGCGCGTGTTTTTGGTTTTGTGCCTTGGCTTTGTTTGAACAAGCCTTTGAGAAATGTGCTATGTTGCAAAGATGTTACCATAGTGCAAACATATTTGTGCATTTGCGTGACATTTTTGGATGGACATTTGCCAGACTTGTGCATGAATCCCGCAAATTATGCATCATTTATTTTGGATTGCTCCATCTATATTGTTTTGGATAATGCTGTCTATTTTTTTCCTTGAGGAGATCCCAGAATAGAACGCCACCGGGGGTGAAACTTGAGCATGATTTCTGAACTGTTGTCAGTAACAACCACACAAACTGGTTTCATGTCATCTTGACTTCATGTCATCTTGATATAGAAAGAAGCACAGCTAAGGAAACAGCAGGATGCGTAGCAGCTGGTAAACTTCCTTAAAACGATCTCAGTTGATTTCTGAAATAATTAACGGCACCTGAGAATTTTTTTTTCTACGTGTCAGTTAACGTAACGTGTTTCAGAGCTCGCTTTAGTAGGATAATAATTGCTAAGAACATAACTATATGTAATATAGATGCGAAATGTCATGTAGAAAGTTCTTGACTTTTTGAATAATGAAAAGAGAACTTGCATATTTTAAATCCCTGTGAAATATGAATGCATTCTTCCATTTGCGCCTCTTAATTAGAAGGAATTATTGAAGAACATTGTATATGTGTGTGTGTGTGTGTGTGTGTGTGTTGCCTGTCTGGTGTTAAGCGTTGTCTGGTCCTGCTGTGGCTGATCCTGACCCACTTTCCCCCCTTACTATCAGCGCTCCCGCTTTAACTGCCACTGAGCACACGCTCCTACCATCTGTTATCCTCTGGCCCATTGCCATGGCAATACTGGGAGTCTTTTCTAAACGGGCGATGCAGTAGTCCGTGGGTAATGTAGTAAAGGGCTGAACTCCAGCAACAGGTCATTGTACTAAAACCACAGCGTTGGCATAAGCCAGCTCAATACATGCGACGCAGGCCTCTGAGCTTGAGTCATGATGAGCTGTGATTAAGTTGAGGGACTAATCGCTAAAATGATTCAACTGTACCAACCCGCCAGACGCAAATCAGTGCCATGGGGTAAAAATTCATCAGAAATGGATATCAAATAAATCTGGATTAAGAGTGTTCTGTAGTGGTGGGGATTTTGATTCATCCCAGTGACTTTTGAAGCCATTCACCGAAAAGATTTGGTCAGAGTTGTTCACTGGTTCATTCAGTAACCCTTTCTGCAGTCATTGAATCATTTATTCAGACGGTTCATGGTTTCATGACTGAAACAAGTTTTTATTTTAATTTGTGTGTTTATAAATCTACTATGATGTATCCCAAGCAAGGTACAGCAGTGTTTTTACTCTTACGGAATAGTTATTTATAATATGCTTTATTATTATTATTAGTGGTGCTTGCCTTTCAAGGCAAAGCACACTATTACTATTCCTCATACTTATTCTTACTTATTATTATTCTTATTATTATAGATTCCGTGCGATTTTCGTTGCGTAACTAGTCCCCGGCAGTTTTGCCACACACCCATGAAATGGGCGCCAAATCGTCATGAGCGATATTGAGGAAAGATGTGCTATGACTTTTATAAGCGATCGGGCGCACGATTTTTGCGTACACGGGCGAAAAATCGGGCGAAAAATCCATAGACGTAACATTGCGACCGACTTTGACGGATCGTGGCGCGCAGAGCGAGAATATCGCACAAACTTGTAAATCACCAGATTTGAAGACTTTATGAAACTGAGCGAGAACATACCCCACAGTGGGGTAAAAAGTTTTACCCTGGGGGCAAAAGACCCCAAAGTTGCCCCATTGACATAGTATGGTGAGGGAAAACTGCACATGTGTTTTTCCTACTATGGTAATTTACATAGGAATTTCGCAAATCTAAATAACTTTGCATTAAAATGTCATAGAGACGTGGGGGTGGGCTCGTTTTACTCAGCTAACCAATCAAAGTCTCTGAATCACTATGAAGGTGTCAAGCCACGCCCTAGCAACCAATTAGAGCACCCTAGCAACAGATCCCATAGACTGCCATTATAATGGTTCAGATGGGTATCTTTGGATCAGAGCGTCATAGAGACATGGGGTGGGCTCGTTTGACTCGGGGGCAGCAAACGGCCAATCATGAACTACTTCAGCTGTTCATAGCCACGCCCTAGCAACCTTTATCGATGACCTTAGCAACCAAAATCTTAACCAAAACTTACATATCTTCAAAAAGAACGTCCACAGAGACATGGGGGTGGGCTCGTTTGACTCGGGGCAGCAAACAGCCAATCCTGAGTCACCATAGACATCCCTATCCACGCCTTAGCAACCATTATCAAACACCCTAGCAACCTTTTAGCAAGACCTATATCTTTGCATCAGAACATCGTAGCGACATGCTAGTCATGCTACCGACATGCTAGTCACTTTGCTAATCATGCTAAAAACATGTTAGCGACATGCTAGTCATGCTAGCGACATGCTAGTCACTTGCTAATCATTCTAAAAACATGTTAGCGACATGCTAGTCATGCTAGCGACATGCTAGTCACTTGCTAATCATGATAAAAACATGCTAGGCGAGATGCTAGCGACATGCTTTAGCGCAATGCCAGTCACTTGCTAATCATGCTAGAAACATGCTAGCGACATGCTAGTCATGCTAACGACATGCTAGTCACTTAGCTAATCATGCTAAAAACATGCTAGCGACATGCTAGTCATGCTAGCGACATGCTAGTCACTTGCTAATCATGCTAAAAACATGTTAGCGACATGCTAGTCATGCTAACGACATTCTAGTCACTTTGCTAATCATGCTAAAAACATGCTAGCGACATGCTAGTCATGCTAGCGACATGCTAGTCACTTGCTAAATCATGCTAAAAACATGTTAGCGACATGCTAGTCATGCTAGCGACATGCTAGTCACTTGCTAATCATGCTAAAAACATGCTAGCGACATGCTAGTCACTTTGCTAATCATGCTAAAAACATGCTAGCGACATGCTAGTCATGCTAGCGACATGCTAGTCACTTGCTAATCATGCTAAAAACATGCTAGCGACATGCTAGTCATGCTAGCGACATGCTAGTCACTTGCTAATCATGCTAGAAACATGCTAGCGACATGCTAGTCATGCTAGACACATGCTAGTCACTTTGCTAATCATGCTAAAACATGCTAGCGACATGCTAGTCATGCTAGCGACATGCTAGTCACTTTGCTAATCATGCTAAAACATGCTAGCGACATGCTAGTCACTTTGCTAATCATGCTAAAAACATGTGAGGGACATGCTAGTCATGCTAGCGACATGCTAGCAACATGCTAGTCATTTGCCAATGACATGTTAGCTATGCTAACAGCATGCTAGTAACATCACAATCATGCTAGAGACATGCTAGTGTTAAATAGCTTATCTTTTAATCAGAACGTCATAAAGACTTTGTGCGGAAACATCTAATCATCATTCACCATTGACACTTCCTAGCCATGCCCTAGCAACCATTATCAACCTCCCTAACAATCCAAAAACAAACAGTTATATCTTTGAATCCGAATGTTTGTTTATATTATTTATACAGACAAACAGCCTTTATAATATCACTGGCAGCTGCCAAGCCAGTGTAAACTGCATAGTTAATGCCCTAGTAAACACCCCAAATACCGTACCAACCACACAGAAAACGGCCTAGCAAACACACTGAGTACCCTAGAAACTTCATAGCAAAGCCCTAGCAACTACTCAGAGTAGTCTAGCAACTGCATAACAACACCCTAGCAACCACCAATATTACCATAGCAACCGCATAGCAACTACCCTGTGTACCATTGCAATGGCCCTAGCAACCAATCTGGTTATCATAGCCATCACATAGCAACACCCTAGCATGAACCTCAATAAACCTAGCAACACCCTACCAACCACCCTGGATACCATAGCAATGGTCTTTGCAACCATCTTGGGTACCAGAACAAATGTATCTTTAGTCTAGCAACCACTCAGAAAACCCTAGCAATTGCCTAGAAATCACAGAGAGTACGTCAGCAACAACATTTACATTTCAACTGCGTACACAATCCAGAACACCAGAACACAAGCACAACCACCTAGCAACTACCTAGTCACCACCCAGAACACCCTAGCAAGTAACTAACAACATACTAGCAACAAGTTGCCAATCAGCCATAGTAACAAAGTAAGCTTTAAGTCACTTCTGCTAAATTTGAGGTCATTTATAGAAACAGTACATTAATTACAGCTAAAAGAATTTAGTGTGACAGGGTGGTAAGTCAAACTCAGGGACACACACGAATCATATAATATATAAAAATAAAATGAAATAAATATGTCTAATATAAACAGGAAAACATAATACAAATACCAAAAACGGTCTTTAAAAACAAAACAAACAAACCTTATTTGGTGATATTTTGAATGCAAATGTCATATTGGTCACCACGGACATGTGAATTTGGCTATGTACTAAAGAATAATGATACACTTGAACACTATATTACTGTTTAAGAAAAGGATTTTATCGTATGCCATGTTAATAAGAACACTTTAATTAATAACGTTAAGCTTTGAAAACACACTTTGGGACATCTCATCCAGTGTTGTGGACACAAATGGCACCCGTTTTGTAGAATGACTCAGTTATGGTGTATGGAATGTGGACTGATGAGGGGAAAAGTAATTTAAAGCAGTTTCACATAAGGCAGCAACATAACTAAATTTGAAGGGGTATGAATACTTTTGCAAGGCACTGTATACACCTACCTGTGTCATGTTATTAGTATGTTAAACAGAACAAAGTCTACAAAATTGTAATTTGTAGTAATGTGTATAAGTTATAATTTATGTGTCATTATATTACATAAAGTATATCCAATTCCTTGTCATTTAAAGCTTAAAAAATATACTTTTTCTGTTTGTAACTTTGTTCTTTAAATGTATTATATGTATATAAAAACAAGACAGATATAATTTTATTAACGTTGTTTAACTTTTTAGTAACTAATATATATTTTAGTAATTAAACAAAACGCGTTTGTAATTAAGCCTTGGTGCACAAAAAAAAAAAAAAAAAAAAAGAAAAAAGAAAAAAAAAAAAAGTCGTTGTCTCCATGGGCTCTCTCTTCCATATATGGATATAACGATAACGCTGCATGACTATTGGCTGCGCAGCTGAAGTTCGTGGTGCTGATTGGCTGAGTAATACAGCCATATCATGAGGCTGTCGGCAGAATCTTCCAGAATCTTCCTGAGGTAAGTACAGCTGGTTCATTTATTCTAACTTCTGTATTTTAATAACGAATTTTAATAAATGAAATATGTTGCGAAACGGTGTATACTATTGTTGTGTAAAGTTTGTGTTTGCATTAGCTGCTTGAAATATTAGCGCAATATTGGATGAGCAAGATTATGTTTTCTAAGGTTTTTTTAGAAGATATTTGGTATTAAGGTTAGGCCGCTGGAGATCGATGGAATCTTTTACTGCTTGAATGTGCTTTTAGGACAGTAATGTATAATATAAACCGTCTCACGAAATACTTTCGCTGACTCACGAGACATTAGAAATCCATGAGACCTAATTAATGCTGTGTGTTTGGCTAATGATAATTTTATATATATATATATATATATATATATATATATATATATATATATATATATATATATATATATATATATGCTAGTGGTTTTCACTGCGAATCGTGTCAGATCACCGTCCGTCTGAGGTAACGCTTATCACTTTGGCCTTGGGCGTAGGTCCGACCGCATGGCGCGTTGAGCCTAAATGAGCGCGAAATCGGTTTGGTTTTGACCACAGAAAATGTTAATATGCTAGTGTTTAAATGATTTTGAGTCAGCAGATTGAAGTAACAACATTGAGCTTGAATCGTGAACTATTTGTGCTATCAATTTATTCATTTATTTTTAGTAATGAATAAAGTCCTTTGGTAATGAATGCGGATGGGGAGGAAAAAGTGTTCGAAGCTTGATAAGTGTTCGAAGCTTGATAAGTGTTCGAAGCTTGATAAGTGTTCGAAGCTTGATAAGTGTTCGAAGCTTGATAAGTGTTCGAAGCTTGATAAGTGTTCGAAGCTTGATAAGTGTTCGAAGCTTGATAAGTGTTCAAGCTTGATAAGTGTTCGAAGCTTGATAAGTGTTCAAGCTTGATAAACGTGTTCGAAGCGTGTTCATGTGCAGCGAATGCTAAATTTGTATTGAAAGAGCTAAATTTGTATTTTGTTTTATCGTTGACTAAGGCTGCATTGATCGATGAGAATGATGATATACTTTCATGTTTATGTTAATAATTATTAAAAAAATAATTGAAAAGGTTGTGCTACTGCATAATGCTGTGGGGTCCTTACACACAGCATTAGGCAGTAGCACAACCATTGTCAATTATTAAAAATAATAATAATATGCACAATTCCGACAATTATAATGATAACATTACACAAATGCAGTGGTGGCCAGTGATAATTCTGTTTACCATTTTTATTCAATGTAAAAATTTGCCTTAATGTAGATAATTATTGCTACAGTTTCCTCTGTTTTGTGAAGATGTGGTTGACACTACCTTGTTATAGCTCTGGTCTAATGTGTTTTCTGTGTCCTGACATATTTTTCATATGTCTATTAATATCTGTGATTTTAAGTATATTTGAAATGACCATAAACATATATTTGGACATAGACAGAATTTTCAATGTTTACATTAATAATAAAATTAAGTTTGGTCATTAGGGGTATACTTAAAGTCATGGACCTAAGTTTTGTTGTTATATTAAGTGTCTCTGTTATGTGCTGTGAAGCATTCATTTATAAATGTCTTTTCTTTGTTTGTTTAGATTTGGTCATTGAGCTTTATCTCTGGAGCAATTCTTGAGGTTTGTTTGCATGTTTTGGTTGTAAACCAATTTAAAAGTAAACTCTGCAAGATTAGAAAAATGTGAAATTGTGACATATTTAGTGAAGATAAATGAGAACAATATGTCTGACATTTAATTTTTCTTCAAATTACAGCATTACGAGCACTACAAATTCTCCACTGCACAATATCCAGTAAGTTTAATTTATTTTTGGGTTTTTGATATACTATAAAGAGTTGGAAAAGCAATATTAATAATAGTGTGCTTCGCCTTATAAGGCAAGCACCACTAATAAGAAACTAATGAGTAAATTGATGCACTATAGCACTTGTGTTCACTATAGAACCTTTGAATAGCATGCTGAGGAATGTTGTAGGCCCCAGTCATTTTTTCCTTTCTGGTAATTTTTGAGAGTGATGAGAGAGTGATGAAATTATATTAATTTTGTGGGGGAACCATTTCTATTAAGTTATTGTACATTCTGGATAAACAGTCTATCATAGGATATACAAAAGTAAAAATTCAAAATGGAAGTAATAGATCATCCAGTTCTTTTAATCTACTGCATTCCACTCTATTATGTAGTAGAGATGTATCTATAATTTTGTTTTTGATTTGCAGATCTATTCAAAGAACAACCTACATTCTTCTCTGCAGTTGAACGCCTGGTTAGTGTGCAAAATGCCTAAATAGTGCAATGCCTTTTTTCTTTTTAACATTATTATCATATATAGTTGCCTAATTTGTCTGTTCTTTTCTAGGTTTGGGATTTTCTCAGAGCAGCAGTTCTTCTGTATTGTTCTCCACCCCACACCCACCCCCACTCCCCAAACACCCAACCCCGCCCCTAACACCCTATCCACTGAAAAAAAAAAAAAAAAAAATTTGTTCACATACTGTTTTTTTTTTTTTTTAAAGTTAATTACTTTTAATAATCTGCTACTTTATCTTGCAGGTTGTGTCACTTCAGCATTTTGTTAAGTAAGTGTCTTCACTACATGTGTATTGACTACATTACTTTTGAACTGTAAAACCAAGCAGAACTGATGATTAGGATATTAAACTTGGATAATTTCATCCCATTTAGGTATGAAAAGGGTTGATAATATGATTACAAAATTGCAAAAAGCTGCAATTTAACAAAATGATCTATCATTTGAGGTGTCTTTTGAAAATTGAGCACTTTTTTTGTTTTCAGATATGTTGTGGATTATTTTGTTTCATAGATTTGGTCAGTTTTGTTTTTTTCACATTTTGTCTTTTTATCTTTTGAAGGATGCCTCGGAAAGGTAGGAGATCCCAGGCTCAAAAGAGTCGTTGGAGCAAGCTAGACCTGACTGGACTGACGAGCGTCAGTAAAGGTGTTCCTCAGTTTCCCGACAGACAGCAGTGCGAAGATGGTGACAACACATCTAGGTTTCTGTCTGTGCAGGCGTCTCATTGCCAGAGTGATGCAAGGTATGATGTTTTCTCACGAAATCATCAGTGCACATGTGTATGTTTGACATTCCTTGCGTACCACAGTGAGGGAACCATGTTCAAACAGCCTGATCTTGACAGAGTCCTAGAGGAGGGTGATGCTTTGTATGTCGGCATTAAAATGCAGCTTATTGCTGAAGGAAGATTCCAACACAATCATCTAAGCATGGATGAAGTGCCTGTGAGCATCACAACTTCTAACCACACCTACAGCGTCCAAAAGTCAGAAGTGTTGATGGGATATCTGAGAGAGACAGGAGCTCCAGAAATGGAAGGATGGTGGATTCCTCTCAATGAAAGACTTCAGTGTCTGTCAACAGATGTCAGCCATGCACTGCTTATTGTTGCTCCAGAGTGCATTGCTGTGTTCAGAGATGGATCTGGAAGATATGGATATTTTGATTCACATTCCAGAACTGCTGAAGGATTCCCATATGATGATGGAACTGCAGTCATGTTGACTTTCACTGACCTGAATGACATGGCCAGCAGATTACTTCAGCTTTTTCAGAATCGTGGTGCTCGGAGTACCTACGAATTCATGCCTGTTTCGTTTGAAATGGAGCAACAGTCAGCACTATCAATGCCATCCGCAGCTTGTGAGTCACTCTCACAAGTAACTTCATATCTGCCTGAACCACAAAGAAATGTTGGTGACAAAATTGCCAAGACAAAAATCAAGGTGTCATCAAAACAAGCAAGCAGAGAAGAAGAAAACAAATGCGTAAAATGGCTGAACAGCGTGCAGGACCTAAAGATACTCTATGTTTTGAAATCCAAAACAAAAAGAAGAGAATATGAGAAAAGAGGTATGCCAACAGTTGTCTGATTCAAATGAAGAAAAAGAAGTCGCCAAGAAGTGTAATCGAGATCTTTTGTCAGAAACAAAAGAAGCAGTACTTGGTTAGGAGGTACCACACTGATGCTGTTTTCCAGAAGAAGATGAAGGATTATATGGTCAGGAGGTACAAGACAGATGAACTTTTCCAGAAGAAGATGAAGGATTATGTGGTCAGGAGCTACAAGACGGATGAACTTTTCCAGAAGAAGATGAAGGACTATATGGTCAGGAGGTACAAGACGGATGAACCTTTCCAGAAGAAGAAGAAGGATTACATGGTCAGGAGGTACAAGACAGATGAACCTTTTCAGAACAAGATGAAGGATTATATGGTCAGGAGGTACAAGACAGATGAATTTTTCCAGAAGAAGATGAAGGATTATATGGTCAGGAGGTACAAGACAGATGAATTTTTCCAGAAGAAGATGAAGGACTATGTGGCCAGGAGGTACAAGACAGATGACCTTTTCCAGAAGAAGAGAAGGCATTACATGGCCAGGAGGTACCACAGTAATGCTACTTTCCAGAGCAAAAAGAAGGACTACATGGCCAGAAGATATGCAAGCGATTCAGAGTTTAGATCCAATCACATTCTGCTTTGCACTCTTCAGAAGAAACAGAAGTGTCTCACTGATGCTGGATTCCACATACTTCATAAGTTGAGATGTGCATTAAGGATCAAACGAAAATACAGGCCATACATTCGTTTCAGCCAGGATCCACCCAATTCAGATGCAACAAACCAGCCTGTGTCCAACAGCTTGATGGAAAAGGCCATATCTGCATTTCGGTGTCAAATTCTGCTTGGTCCATCTAACATCTGTACTGTCTGTCACAGGGCTCTTTTTCCAAATCAAGTCAAGATGTGCAACAGAACACGATACTTCAAAAATGTTCATGTTACAGCCTCTTGCTTAACTGGAAAATATGTTCATGCTTGTGACAGTGCCTGTTCAGCTTCCTGTACGGTTCCAGCAGAGAGAAGACAGGAATGGATCTGCCACACATGTGACAATCATCTGAAACGAGGATCCATGCCCTCTATTGCAGTGGCAAACAAACTTGATTTGCCTCCCATTCCTCTGGAACTTCTTGAATTGAATGTGCTCGAACGACAGCTTATCGCCAAAATTTTACCATTTGCAAAAATAGTTGCATTGCCCAAAGGACAGCAACGATCAGTGCGTGGTGCTGTTGTGTGTGTACCCTCTGAGGTGGAGAACACCGTCAACTGTCTGCCAAGGCCTAATAGCGAGTCCCAGCTACTTCAGGTGAAGCTGAAAAGGCACATCAAGTTCAGAGGATACCAACACTTCCACACAGTGAATATGCACAATGTGCTAGCGGCGTTAGCAAAACTGAAAGCGACGCATTCAGAGTACAAGGACATAGTGATAAATGACGCTGCCACATTTGAATTTCTCCATGATGATCAGATGGATGACACAGAGGAGAAACAGGAAGTCGATGTCTCTGAACAAGGTGACCAGAGTGTTAGCACAGAAGAAAAGGATGAACTCAGGCCTGGGCTCACTCTGGACACGTGCATGCAGCCACTTGACATTGGGCAGGACTTAATATCGTGACGGCGATGGAATCTTCAGCATCGCACCTGCTCAAGGGAAAAAGCCAGTTGGATTTTTCAAGGTTCCAAAACTGGAAGCCATGGCTTTCCCTGTACAGTTTTCCACTGGACAGAACACAATCGATGAGGCACGAAAAGTTGCATTATCACCAAGCATGTATTTCAATGCTAGATTGTTCTGCGTGGATACTCGTTTTGCCAAAGACCAGAGTTATCTCTTCTTTGCACAGTTTGTCACTGAGACGCACATGGCTAGAAACAGCATGTCTATCCAGATGCGAAAAGGCAAACCTGTTACAAAAGACGGACGGAGAATCTCCAACAAGCTTCTTCAGGATGATCTTGAGGTCGAAAGACTGGTCCACAGCCGTGACGCCACAAGATTCATGCAACCCTTGAGAGGCTCTCCATCTTATTGGGAGAAAACGTTGAGAGATCTACAGGCCATGATCAGACAGTTGGGGACACCTACTTTTTTGCACATTCAGTGCAGCCGAAATGCGATGGCCAGAAGTTATAACGGCAATCAAGGCTCAGCAAGGTGAAGAGGTTGACTTTTCAGAGCTTGACTGGGCGACAAAATGTGAAATCCTTGAAGTAACCCGTCACCGTCATGCGGATGTTTGAGAAACGAGTGGATGCGTTAATGACCCATCTGCTTTTGTCACGTGCTCAACCCATCGGGGAAGTCGAGGATTATTTTTATCGAGTCGAGTTTCAAGCCAGAGGAAGCCCACACATTCATCTGCTGGCCTGGGTAAAGGGGCACCGAATTTGAAAATGATTCTGACCAAAAAGTGTGTGACTTCATTGATCGCTACATAACCTGCCAGTTGCCGGACTCTACCACCGATCCCGAGCTTCATAAAATTGTCACCGGGTTCAACTTCACAGCAGGAATCACTCCAAATCATGCAAAAAAGGAAAGATGTTGTGCAGATACGGGTTTCCTAAACTACCCATGTCAGGCACCACAATCACCCGTCCACGACCCATCCAAGATGAAAATGAAGACCCACAAGAAGAACAAAACGAGGAAGACCAAAAGAAGGCAAGACGAGATGCGGTACGCAAAGCAATCAGAGAAGCCAGGACAAAACTCAAGCCAGTGTGGGATCTGTTAAATGATCCTCAGGCCTCCTTTGACAGCTTCTCAGATTTGCTGATGAAATGTAATCTTTCCGAGAAAGACTACTATGAAAACGCTGAGGCACTATCCACTTCAAGCGTGATTTTGCTGAAGCGTGATCCAAAGGAGGCTTGGGTGAATGGATACAACCCAGATTTGCTGAGGGCATGGAATGCCAACATGGACATTCAGTTTGTTCTTGACTCTTTCTGCTGCATCATGTATATGCTTTCCTACATTTCCAAGCCAGAACACGAAATGAGTGATTTCTTGAAGACCATCATCAAGAGTGTTCGGCAAACCAATGTAGACGAAGAGGATGAAATGAAGCAAATCATGCAGGCCTACTCCAAACACAGGCAAGTGAGCGCTCAGGAGTCTGTGGCACGAACATGCAGCTTACCACTGAAAAAGTGTTCACGGAGCGTTGTGTTTATACCGGACGGATGACGATGCCCTGAAGATGAGTTTGCCTCTCAGTGTCCTACACAACAAAGATCCTGATTCAGAGGATGTCTGGATGTCGGGCATGATAGATAAATACAGAGCAAGGCCTCAAACACTGGAGTTTGAAATGATGTGCCTTGCAGACTTCGTGTCAAAATACCGTGTTGTGTATGGTCAGCAAACTAAAGGAAAGAATGTCCACCCACTCTCAACAATATGGGATTCATTCAGAAGAGGACTGTTGGTAAGGCTGCAGTTATAAGGTATGCTCGCTTTTCAAGGAGAAGCAACCAGAAAAGTTTTACGGAACTTTGGTAAAACTTTACGTGCCACATCACGTCAACACGCAACTGAAACCTCAGCGCTATCCAACGTATCAGGAGTTTTACGAAAAGTGCATATGTGGAACTCCCGGCACATCCTGGTCTCCTGATGCCTGTCTGTGGCATAGTTAAAGCACAAGAAACAAAGTTTGAAAAGCACAGCAAAAATTCGACGAAGCATGTGAACAGCTGCAGCGGAAGGACCAGCTGAGAATGCTTGGGGTGCTTTTGCACCTGAAGTTGATGCCGAACGCTTGAGTGCGTTGCAGAACAAGACGCCGCCCGACCTACAAGAAGAGGATGAACAAGAAGATGTCCCGGAGTACCAGATTCTTCGTGAAGATGGAGACGGAGTCGCATTACCACAGATAGAGGCACCTCAAATGACTGCCGAATTTGTGAGGAAGATGTTTAGGAGTTTAAATGAGACGCAGGCAGCCATTTTTTACACCGTTCGACAGTGGTGTCAGAAGCTTGTGTGGGGTCACAATCCAGGGCAGTTTTTTTACTTTTTGTCAGGCGGTGCTGGCTGTGGGAAATCACACGTCATCAAGTGCATATACTCGGAAGCAACCAAGATTCTGCGACAACTACCTCGACTCCAGGAAGAAGGGGATCTCTCGGTGCCTGTGGTGCTGTTGTCTGCATTTACTGGAACGGCAGCATTCAACATATCTGGTAAAACGCTGCATTCCCTTTTAAAACTGCCAAGGAGTCTGAAGCCGCCTTATCAAGGACTTGGGAACGCCCTAGATGAAGTCAGAGCAGGACTACGCAATGTGGAGATTCTTATCATTGATGAAGTCTCCATGATTTCCAAGGACCTGTTTACTTACGTAAACTGGAGATTTCAGCAGATCAAAGGCAACAAGAAACCTTTTGGAGGTATCTCTTGCCTTGTAGTAGGGGATTTCTATCAACTCCCTCCACTAAGTAAAGCCAAACCGCTCTGCGTATATGAAGAGGACGTGCTGGACTTCTGGAAGGACAATTTTCAAATCGTCACCCTCACAGAGATCATGCGCCAGAAAGAAGACCTTGCTTTTGCTCAGCTGTTGAACAGACTACGAGTGAAGCAGAAGTCTGAAGCTCTGAGAGAAGATGATAGAGCTTTATTACTGCAGGCTGTGAAGAAGCCAGGAGACTGCCCGCGTGATTCTCTGCACATATTTGCCACCAACAAAGAAGTTCACAAGTACAATACGGAGACCGTATAAGCCCTTTTCACTGACATCATAACATCTGATGCCGAAGACTACAGGAAAGACCCCAAAACAGGAAGGATGAAGCGAATAAACAGACCTGTCACTGGAAAAAGAAGACTTGCTCGACACAATTCAAGTCGCCGTGGAGTTCGTGTGATGGTAACCAGGAATCTGGATGTAGAGGATGGAATCGTCAATGGATGTTTTGGCACAATTGCAAATATCGCCACCAAACGAAAGATGGAATCGCCACAGTAAAAATGTTAGGACTTCAACTCGACAATCCAAGTGCCGGTCAGAAACATCGCAAAAAGGTGCGAGGTGTGAAGAAGACGTCCTAGTTTACATTGAGAGATCTGAAGAGAATCTGAGGAAAGGAATGGTTCGTCGACAGTTTCCCATCAAGCTAGCTTATGCCTGCACAGCCCACAAAGTTCAAGGCATGACAATGCAGTCTGCAGTTGTGTCTTTGAAGAAGATTTTTGAGCCGGAATGGCCTACGCTGCCCTTAGCAGAACAACCTCTCTGCATGGATTACACGTTACGGATTTCGACGAGAAGAAGATATATGCGGATCCAGAAATCACGGCCTCTTTTGCAAAGCATGAGAAGAGCAAGAGTCGAAGACATCATGCCACTTCTACAGCATGTAAGGGAACGTGACACTTACCATCATACATCACAACACGGAAGGACTGGCATCTCACATTGAGGATATCCGATGCCACCATGAGCTGCGACTGGCGGATCTTCTTTGTTTTACGGAAACGCACCTGACCGGATCATGTGTTTCAGATCTCCAATTGGAAGGATACAACTTGTTTACACGGAACCGCACGCGTCTCTTACTCGACACATCAACAAATCGGAAGGAAAAAGGGAGGTGGAGTCGCAATATATTGCAAGGAGCACATTCCAACGCAGTCCAGGCAATATATACAAGATGTGACTGATCTGGAGTTTGTTCTAACTAAACTAGATTCTCCAATAAAAGCAGCAATTGTAGCTGTGTATAGGCCACCACAATATAATGTTCAAGATTTCTTGAACAACCTAAAGAGTGTGCTGGATTATATGGACCTTGCACACGATCTCACCATCATCTGTGGAGACTTCAATGAGGACCTTCTACAAGCTGGAAGAAAACAACCTATTTTGGAGTTTTTTGAAGCTCGAGGATACACGCAACTAATTGGAACAGCGACAACAGGAAAGCACACACTGCTTGACCACATCTATATTTCAAATCCGGACCTTTGCCTCCAATCAGGTGTGTTACAGAGCTACCACAGTTACCACAATCCTGTGTACTGTGTATTGCGCTTTATGTAGATGATTTTGTTGTTGTTGTTGTTGTTGTTGTTGTTGTTGTGTTTTGTATATTGCAGTGATTGTCATACGGAACCGGGGGCACTGAGCATGCATTAACGTTGCCAGTGGGGCTAGAACAGCCTTAGCCACCGGGTTGGCGCGTATGGTTGTGTTTTGGTGTTATGTCATACGGAACCGGGGGCCCTGAGCATGCCTTAACGGTGCCAGTGGGGCTAGAACAGCCTTAGCCACCGGGTTGGCGCGTATGATCGAGTTCTGGTGGGATATATGGTCGTAGTGAGGTTTTATGTTGCAGGGAAAGTAGAGCAGCAGCTACAGCAACACGAAGAATGAAGATAGGAGTAGACTGGCAGCTTCAGGAAGGACACTGGACAGTAGAGGCAGCAGCACCAACAACAGACAGTGAGAATTAGTGCAGCAGCTCCAGGGAGGCAGTGAGTAACAACACTAACATGTAGACAGAGATGGTATTAAGACACTGGTATAATAGGTCTTTTACCTTGAATTTGTTTGAAAATCTGTACTAAATGTATTGTATGTTGTTCACTATTATTCTGTCATTAATGTGCTTTTCTGTAAAGTTTCAGGAAGGGTTTAGACACACTAGCAGTCCTGTCCAAGACTGGATGTGACTGCAACATTGTCGAAAAAAGCTAAGTGTTTAAACATTTACTGTACAATCACTGTACTATTGCACGAAACAACCACATTTTTAGGAAGATGCTAATCTTAATCTGTTTTTGGTTTTGACGTTTTTCAGCAATTGTGAAGATGAAGACCGAAAGCCTGAGAAGATAAAGCGTGTAAAAACACGATGAGAACCTGCACACCAGGATCTGGAGTAAGCATAAGATTAAAATTGTTTATGAAGTTAGAAAGACAAATGTTTTGATCAAATAAATTTTTTCTTTGCATTGATCCCATTAATATGAAGCAATACGTTTATAAATACTACTTGCAAGCTCTCCATTTTTATTAGTGTAAGATTGTTTCAGAACAAAAAAAATCTTGAAATAATAAGACCTGTGTTTTTCTTATCATTTCTCTTCATAATTTATTGTGGAGTCAAAAAAAGAATCATTTGACTAATGGTATTACATCTGTTTTGCTTCTTCTACCACAGGATATCCAGCCTGTCTGACGAGTCCAAGACTTGATCAACTTCCTTCATCTTATAATTGGATGACCAAATTAATCTTATTTAGGCCATATTGCATAATTTGTTTATTATTCTAAATATTAAGAAGGTAAAATGAATGTAATGTAATGTGAGGATTGTCAGGTTTGGTGGGGCGAGATTTGACAACAGGTGCTTTTTGTACATTTTTAATAAACATTTTAGGTGAATTGGCAAATCCAGTCTGTTTGTCTTTATTGTATCGTACAGTAAGAAGGTTTTTACACTTGTATAAATGAAGACTACATTTTGTGTAAAAAAAAAAATTCTAATAATTTTTCAAATTAGATATGGGTATTTACTATTGATCTAATTTAAGATCACAGTGTCTGCAAATCCAATAAGAAAACTTTTAACTTAACCTTAAAATTGAACAAACACTTAACTTCAGTGTAACTTTCTGGCTTTGTTCATATTGGCCTTCTCCAGAACACATGGTAGAGATTCCAGAGAAAAATCACTTTTTTTTTTTTTTTTTTTTTGCAGAAAGGTGACCTCCGCTATCCTCTCAAACCATTTCACAAAGCGATATATATATCTCAGTATTAAAACAAAAATGTTACGTCTGGGAGGTCATTACATAAACTGCACAAAACAAATCTTGGTTGTAATAGGTATCTTAGGAGATACCTTAAATTTATTTTAAAATCTAAATATATTTATTTATGCTAAAAGCTGAAAATATAAGCAGTTCATCTAAAAACTGGGCTCTTTTGATTCACACTGACAAATGGCAAAAATTTTGTAAACCCCTTAAATTCTTTCTGGTGCCATATTAAAAACTAAATTACATTTTTAAAAGCGTATATACAACATTCTTTTTTTCTTTTCATGCAAAACTAACAATGCAGGGTGTGTAAATAGCTGGCTTTTATGAGATCTCGTGATATTACTCCTTGGTCTGACTATTGTTTAGATGGCTCCATCTCAACCGTATTTTTTTCCATGCTGGTGCTCTGCAGAGTGCAGACCCAGGTTTGCTTTAAACCTAGCATTCGAGCGAGAGAGTTTTGCCACGGCAAGCACCACTCACATTTTCTTCAGGAAATGTACTTTCTAGTTATTATTATTATTACTATATTCATATTTTATAGTTATAGTTATTTTTATATTTCAGTTTTCATTTGAATTTCATTTGAATATTTAGTAATTTTATTTTTAATTTTTTTAATCATTTCTACCTTAATTTAATCTTTCTAATATATTTCTACATTGATTTACTCTGATTTATTTTTATTTAGTATTTAATTAAGTAATTTTAATAATTTAACTAGTTGCCATTTTAATTTCAAATAACTGTTTTTTAGTTTTTAAGTTTTTTTATGTAATCTTTATATTTTATAAAAATAAAATAGTTTTTAGTATAGTTTTTTTTCAGTTTAATTCACTTACTGAAAATTAAAGAAAAAATAGCATCCCTATTTCATTTTAATTGTGGTTTGTGATGTTCTAGTTTTCATTTAGTTTTATTTGATCATCAAAAAGAAGAGTTTATTTGCAAAAACAGATAACTAAGTTGTTTTAGTTAGCTGTATAATTTTTTGTTGTTATTTAATCAAAACCACCCAAACGCAGTAATTTGTAGCTAATGCTAACTAATGCAGGATGAAAAAAAATGTAAACATTTTTTAAATGGGGATATCAGTTTTTTCTAATTAAAAAAATCAATGCTGCTTATAATATTGTTCAGATAAAAGAATAGACTTGTTCAGTAATGGACATATTCATCCATTATATCCAACCCCCAAAAAATATGAGTCTTGTTCCAATCATTACGTTCTCCTGTCCTTCTTGAATTTTGCATGGCTAAGCATAACGACAGCAGATATCTAATTTAGAAATATCCGTAATACTAGCCCCCCCAGACAGATGTGAAAGAAACAAACAAGATTTGAGAGAAAAAAAAAGATGTTTTATTCAAACGCTGCATGAGCAACACCAATCCCATCTCAGCTTCCTGTCATCCTCTGTACGCCTGAGCTGATTGAGCGTACACAAATCCAACATTTCATCATGAGAAACCCAATAAACCCAGCCAAAAGAGAGATATCAAACTCGAGTGTTGTAGAGCAGTGTCACTGCATGTAATGGTGGGTCCACTGGTGAAAGTTGATAACCCTGCCTGATGGTATTATTCACAGAGAGGGCTCTCACAGCTTACTGGCACATCATATTAAGTATGATAGCTTGCTTAAGGCAGCATACTGCTGTAGTGCTCAGCTCTGGTTAGCTTCATCCACTACTAGTATTAAAGCTGAAGTGTGTAATATCCACGCCACTAAAGTCACCAAACAGAATAATGACCAATAATGGACACTATTGTCATCGGATAATCCTGCTTCCAACCCGACTCCACTGCTTGAGTATAGAGCCAAAGTTGTCTTTTGTGTCTGCATATCAAGCTGGAATAGAGTAAGTATTTTAACACTGAAATTAAAACATTTTTTACAAGGCTGTGTAAATATATTTCCGATACCTGTTATGTTTGCTAGCGAATATTAGATGATGACTTTTACCATACCTGCAGGCTTACAAGTATTTTAGTATATATTATAATAAAAAGAAAACAGGCACAAGTATCCTTTGTGTATTTTTAAGCGATTATCACAGAAAAGAGAAAAACTTTTATTAAAACGTAATTGATGGCTACATTACATGTTTGAGGATTGTCTTTGAACGGTTTCTTTTATAAATTTAGGAACAGACTTGAATGGGTTTTTTTCTGCTACTACAATGGCTTGTTGGCGTATTAAAGCTATTCACAGCGTTTTGCGGATATCGCCGGCTTTGCCTGTCTGCTTTTAGATTAACAGCCTAGTGCTTAGAGATAGAGCAAATTGTGATGAGGATCATGACGGACAGCTCTCAGGGAAAACTGCAGTGCAGAAATGCTTTTGTGTTTCTGATGGTACTGTTAAAATAATTGCTGTTTCACACGTTCAGAAGAAGTAAGGAAGCACAAGCTAGCTATTTTAGTCTTCTTGAGCTGTTCACAGATTTGGTTTGAACTTTTTGAACAATGTGAAAATCCTCTCAACCTTTGACTTCTCATTTTTATCTCTACTCGGGTTTAAGTCGTCGCTCTCCATAGGTACTTCATTAGTATCAGACCTGCGAGATGCTAGATCACCAAGATTATAATAAATGAAAATGAGCAGAGTTAATTTCACTCTCCTAAGACCTATGATAACTGTCAGTGTAATGTAGAAAAGTGTGTATCTAAAGATAGCATTTCTATGGAAATAGACAGGGCTCAAATTTAAGGGACAAAATGGTACCTGAGATATGTCCGCTCCTGATCCCTACACAAGTAGTGCAGCAGAAAAGGGATATTTCACTATTTAGTTGTGCAAGAGCGTTGGGCAAAAGCATATACACAGGCATTTTTTGGTTCTGAGTCATGTCAGGGTGTGACTAGAAACTGTGTTTTATCAGGTATTTCATCAGGTAGTAAAATGACTTTCGTTTCAAGTGTTGAGAATGTGGCTGGGTTTCTATCCAGGGTTGCAAATTTAACTCAGGTCACATAAAACAGTTACAAGCAAGCATATTTTATCACATAAAACAGTTACAAGCAAGCATGTTTTCCATCCAACGAGTTAAAAAGTACAAAATCGTCAACCCGATGAACTGTAAATTAAATATGAAAATTTAGAGAAACCACAAAAAATTACGATTTAAAAAATAATAAAGATTATGTGTGAAAAATAAATACTGTCATTGCTTTCGGAGGGGGATTCCTGCTGTTTGGGAACGCTGTCATTTAGGACAGTTTTGGGAGGCAATTATACGTAAATGTGACCCTGGACCACAAAACTAGTCTTAAGTCACTGGGGATCATTTGTAGCAAGATCCAAAAATACATTGTGCGGGTCGAAAATTAAAAAATTATAAATCATTAGCATGTTAAATAAAGATTATGTTCTATGAAGATATTTTGTACATTTCCTACTGTAAAAAATATTTAACCTATTTAACCAGACTTTTCAGATGCTGTGGAATGAGATCAGTCCGTTGGTTAGTTAGGTTTTGCTGTCCCATACCGTAAAGTCACATGACTGCGTTGGAGTGTATGGAAGAATTTATAATTCATTTCCATCTCACATTATTCGCATGAATCCTTTTCCACAAAAGTGGAAAACCACCTCAAGCGAGTGTAAATACATTTCTGCAAATTAATGGATGTTAATTCTAAATTTGCCGTTTCCTTTACTTGTTTCTGCTACCACGCTTCAAAATGCACTTAAAGAAAGAGTGATGGAAACAGCTTGTGATGTGGTGAACCTTTCTCTCTCTGCATTGCCAGGTTGTGTAGAAAAAACCCTTCGCTGATTTGCATACAATGTACACCCTGCATCATCGACTGAAAGGCCACTCTCTCTTGAACGTGTAAACAACAGTTAGCAGAACCTCTGAATTTTTATAATAGATATGGATGTTTTTCTTACACAAGTGAGTAAGTCTGAAAGTCAAGTACACCTTGGATATTTTCAGAAAATGGGGTCATTTTAATTTTTTAGACTATACCTTTAATGGTGAACCTTAGGTTATTAGACATTGTGTCTGTTGCTGATAGGATTGAACGAACATTGTTCATTTAAATCAAAGAATGACTATGAATGCTCTTCAGTCTTGTTCATAGGTGTTGGATACTCTGTAGCTCTCATTCCTCAAAGCTTTTAATCAGCTCAGAGACCAGAGCTCATCAGTCCACCAGCAGAGCGGGAGGAAATGAGGTCATATGTATATGACATTTAAGACATGTTTGAATGACAGTTGTCCTTTAGATACTATATTGCCGTAAAGTTATGCAAGCCTCTGCTTGCGTTAAGACAACCTAAAATTATATCTGCATAGCAGATGCAATTTACCATATAGTCACCCATTTTAAATTCAACAATAAATGCGCAATTAGTATCTGAACTTTTGGGATGTAGCATACTTCCGTGATACTTTAATGCACGCTTTCGATCGTTCATCATTTCATTGTGGTTCCAACAAAACTGAATTGCATGGAAAACAGTGTTGTTTGTGCAGGTTTGGAATAAGGGTGAGTAAATGATGATAGCATTTTGGCTTAACTGATCTTTTAATATCATAAGAAGCAAAGCTGTGAAACTGTGTTTGCTGTTTTATTATGCAACAAATGTCTGAACAAGTTTCTGAGCTGACAGTGCGTGCTGTGTGGAAATGTCTGTGTCTTTTCCGATTGACTCAGGGATGCTATGAGGAGACTGGACAGCCGAACAGCAGTTTGGACTGTGTTCTTGGTCCCCTTTGTTGACGGAGGGCTTTCAATTCTCATTAGCCTTTGTGCCCAGTGTCATGACAGCTGACTTATGAAGCACAGTCCAGCCCCGCGTGTCAGGTCATCATGTCCAGATGACAAATCCTGTTTTAGTTTCTGTCACAGATTTAAGTCCTTGTGAGAAATGTTTTGTTTTCATCAACTTGTAGTTTGGTACTTATCGAAACAGGCTTCTGTTCATTTGTGAGTGTGTGTGTCTTGTTGAGTTCACATTGGCAAATCATCTGATGAATATATAGCCAGTAATGTAAGATCTCAATTTGTTTTGGTATTAAGCGTTTATTCTTGTTGATTTAATTCACTTTTCTTATAATTACACAGAGAAATTGTAACGGATGTAACGCTAATGCAGTTACAATTACATCATTTTTTTTCACAAGGCAATAAAGTGCAATTCAATTGGCAGACAAAAGTGCAATTTTGTGATACAAATTTTGAATTCTGACTGTCTCACAATTCAGAGTTTAAATTTAAATTTACATTTTAAATTGAATTTTTCTTTGTCTCTGCCACAAAATACAAAAGCAATTTTTTATCTCACAAATCAGACTTTTTCTCTCACAGCTGGATATTAATATCTCACAATCTACACAAAGTTTATATAAATTCTCAGTAATGCAGTAAAGAGTTCTTAATTGCATAATTTAAAATAAAATTCCTAAAAAATTCATAAAAATAATTGTAAAAGTCTTCTAAAGACATGCAGTAATTTTATGTAAAAACAAAAATTATGTCAAATCTTTTTTACTGAAACTGTTGCTTCAGTTCAGTGGTATAGTGCTGCTCTCAAATGATCCGAATGTGAATATAGCACTTGTAATATGGCAAATGAATCATCTCAAAGCCTGAACGTGCCCCAAAATAATGATTACTTGCTGCTTTGAGTGCTGAATCTTTTCATAAAATGTAATCTGCACACAACCTGTGCTGCACACAACCACTCTTCCTGTCTGTTCTCAAATATGACCTGCTAATGAATATCACAAACGGATAAAAACTGTTTATCAGGTAATGAAAAAGGGCGTGCGGACGGCATCTCCCTTTATGTAGGTATCTATAGCGCAGGTTAATGCAGCATCATGCAGCGCGGTATACAATGTTCTCTCATACGGTTGGAAGCGATGCTGAACTTCAATATCCTGAGTGCTGTAATCTGCTGCTGTCGCTAACCTCCTCTAACCTGTCGTCCAGCAGCCCTCCATTCAGCAGGGCTTTGCTGTGTTTGTGCAGGCTCATGAGCAGTCCTAAAGCCTGGGAAAGCCAGTCTGCTCCCCCGCTGTCTGCTCTAATCCAGGACCAGCTTTCTGCCTGCCACTGACTCGCATTTATTTTTTTGTTGTTGTATTTTTTTTAAGCTTACGATTTCTATAGTGACCAAAGACTTAAGGACTGCATTTAACAATATTAAATTTGTGTCCTGAATATAATTTTTTGCATTTTATTTTGCAAAATCATTTTATTAATGACTCTGTGATGATATATACTGTATAACATATATGAACTCTCCCTTAATTATTACAAACTCTGAAATTAACCACAAAGTAACATGTTTACTTATTTCTGTCAATATAAAAGAAAAAAAAAACATTTTGTAATACCATACATTCTTTTTTGGCATCATTTAAAGGATGCAGATACCACTACTGACATATCTGAACCTCCCTGCTTCAGAAAGGACTAGAATTTTCCAAAAAAAATAAGAGAAAAAAATGTTGTGTTTACGGTTATGTAAGGGACTTTACCTCAATAAAGTGCAGCCTTATTTTGGAGAGGGATTGTCTCCTGTTTTAAGTGGTTTAACACTAGGACTCCTCTGGCTATGTAGAGGCTTGGGATTGGAGTATCACACACACGACCCGCAGGTAAACACAGGCTGTGTTTACAGACACCCTTTAGCCAGGGCGGGTGAAGTACCGCTCTGTATCTTATTGTAGCCGTGGTTCTTAAACCCTCCTATTTTTAGACAACTAGATTTTAAGCCCAGTCTCAGTTGCATAGACTTGCTGCACCTTATTTACCAGCTACAGGCCTAGGGTAAAGAGACTCGTCTACAACTTTCATTACTCTTTGTCTTCTGTATGCTATTGTCTTGGTGGATTAAGTCTTTGCAAGCTAATAAGCTGAATGCACCCATTTAGAAAGTTACTGAGTTAATTGCCCCAGTTCTGAGAACGCAGGACCCATATATACAGTATATGTCTGCCTAGTGCCTTATGTGTGCTTTATATATTTATTTATTTTTTTCTTTGTGTTTTTTTATATGATTTTGAATACTTAAAGGTTCAAATTAAATTAAAAAATAATTATTGGTGTTGGTAATATTTTATATATAGCCTCCAGGACTGAATTTAATTGATCCAAAATGCTGTAAAAACTGTAAAATTGTGACATATTATTACAATTTAAAACAGCTGTTTAACAGCAAGTTTAACTATTATTATTAATTTTATTTTTGTGGTGGCAAAGCTACATTTTCAGCAGTCGTTGCTACCGTCTTCATTGTCACATAATACTTAAGAAATGCTTATTTGATGCTTAAGATTACGAAAAATATATATTATTACATTAAATTATGCTGAAAGCATTTTTCTTAATAAAAACATTGCTGTGTCGAAAGCAGTGCTCCTTAATATTTTTGAGAAAACTGTGACATATTTTTGGATTCTAAAGATGTTTTTTCACAATGTAATTGTTAATATGAATCAAATCCTTCTGGTTGAGGACATTATTTCAAATCTAATTCAAGTTAAGAAATTTAATTTAAATTGATGTCTGAATATTGCCAGTAAATGTTTGTTTATCTTTACTTAAACCCTTTATGTATAAAGCATAATAAAGGTAGTTTAAATACATTAATTATGCCTTGTAATGCACATATAATGCATAGTAAATCTCATATTTGTAACCACAATTAAAATATTATAACACTTATAAATTCATCGTTACCATTCACCATTTTAAATATGGTTGTTGTTTGTTTTTGGTTTGACACTGGACATCTTTACAGTTCATCCACATTGCTGTGTGAAATAACTGCTAATCTTTTTATTTGTAGGTGTTCATGGTCAGATGGTCCAGATGGACAGCAGTAAGTCAGGATTTGTGGGCTCACAGGTAGAGCTACGCTGTCAGTTTGTCAACAGCAACCCACCTGTAAAAATCTCTCAGGTCACGTGGCAGAAGCTGGTCAACGGCACTAAGCAGAACGTCGCCATCGCCAATCCAGCCCTGGGGGTGTCCGTACTGAACCCCTTCAAAGAGCGTGTGCGCTTCAAGAACCCTGCCGTCCGCCAGCGCACGCCTTCCCTGGAGGACACCACCATCGTCTTCAACAAACTAAAACTGACAGATGAATCCACCTACATCTGCGAGTACACAACCTTCCCAGCTGGCAACAGGGAGAACATGGTTAATCTCACTGTTTATGGTATGTAATGCTGCTGTTCTAATACCCAATGTAAAGCTGACCGTCAGTACCACGAACAATACAATTAAAAATGTGACTTCAGATGAGATTTAAGAGCTGAATAACTTCAATTTCAGTGGGCACGTAAAGATTTAAAGTAGTTCACCAATAAATGAAAATGACCTAAAAATATACTTGTTTTCAAGTCAAGTGTTCAAGTGTTTCTTCATTGAAAGGGAATTTCAGCATTACTTGCTCATCATTGGATCTTTTGCGGTGAATGGTTTCCATCAGAATGAGAGTTCAAACAATTGATAAAGTATCACAGTAATCCGCAAGTAATCCACATTCAATCAATTAACAATTGGAGTCATGTGAATTACTTGTGGATTATTGGGATGTTTGTATCAGCTGTTTGGACTCACATTCTGACGGCACCCATTCACTGCAAAGGATCCAATGATGAGCAGGATGTAATGCTAAATTTCTCCAATTTTGTTCTGATAGGGAAACAAACTCAGCTACATAATAGATGGCCTGGGAGTGTGTAAAATGTCAGCCAATATTTATTCAAGTTCAAGGTCCTTGCAAGATTCAGATTTGGACAGTTTAAGAGATATCTTACTTACATAAAACCAGTAAAGCTTTGGTGATTAAGCTTTAGTGATTAATTGAAAACTCACCATCATCAGATTACTCTCAGTACCTGAGCAGCGTAAAAGCGTTTACTGTTAGAGTGCTTATGGTTAGCCGCTGTGGTGTGAAACAGGCCTTTGGAGCCAAGATTGTGCTTTAGCTCTAATATCACATAAACTGAGATTTATGTTTTGGTTATGAAATTAGTAAAACTTTTGATTTCACAGAACAGTTATTTCTGTGTAAATTGCGTCATTTTCCAAGTTGAGAGCCCTTTGTCTTTTCAGAATGTTTTCCATGAAAACTGATTACCATATAGCGCATTGCAGATCGTAATGAAAAAAAAAAACCAATAAGCTGAAAAGCTTGCAAAACATAACGTGGCACAGAATATTACAGTAATCCAGTGGTTGTCTGCCGTGCATGAAATATCCCAGTGTTCTAAGCCTATGTGTTTGTCCTGCAGCTCGCCCTATGATCCAGATGAGTCTTTCCACACCCTCAATAGTGGCAGGAACCAAAGATCTGAAGATGACTGTTGCCACGTGCGTTTCTGCCAATGGGAAGCCACCAAGTGTGATCACATGGGAAACTGATTTAAATGGAGAATCCAACACCCAGGAGATACGCAACCCTGATGGGACTGTTACAGTGCGCAGTGATTACTTGGTGGTTCCCAGTCGAGAAATACACCAACAGTTGCTCACCTGCGTCTCCACATATAATGAGGAACAATACACAGACAGTGTTACACTCAACATTCAGTGTAAGAAACCTGCTATACACAACTGTTACAAAATTTGGGGTCATTACGTTTAAAAAATAATACTTATTCTACAGGGGTTCATTAAATTGATCTGCATTGTTACGAATCAATTCTGCTTTTCGTTTTAAATTTATATTCATTAAAAAAATTTTATCAATGGTAATAGTAAAAAGGTTGCATAAAATATTAAGAAGCACAACATTGATAATAATGCAATTTTTTTCTTGAGCATCAAATCAACATGAAGGATCATGTGACACTGAAGACAGGAGTGACTTCTGAAAATTCAGCTTTGTCATCACAGCAGACAATTACATTTTAAAATACATTTAAATAGAAATTTTAGGTTTCACACTATTTTTCACAAAGAGACATCTTTAAAAACATTTAGAAATATTTCTATAACCCCACACTTTTGATCCAGCATATATTTCATTTATAAGTCACTTTCAATTTTATTTTATTTTTAGATTATTTAATTTATATAATCGTTTAATTAAAAATAGTAGCACTCATTAAAACAATAGTTGTTGTTGTTGTTTTGCTAGTAATTGCAATTTAACATTTAGCTTAAAATATAATAGAAATATATCGTAATGGATTCTCTATTAAAACAGTTTCATTCTAAATACTGTTAAAATCAATTGTACCAGAAGTCTACTGAAGGAAATAAAAAGTAACAAAAGTTCTGCAATAAATTCTCCCTGTTTACAGATGAACCAGAGGTGATAATAGAAGGCTTCGATGGGAACTGGTATTTGAACAGAGAAAATGTCCAGCTCACCTGCTTGGCTGATGCCAACCCATCCATCTCATTGTTTCAGTGGAGATAGTATGTCATTTTATTCAATTATGCTCAAATTTATTTATGCTCTGATAAAATACATTGAAATGTATGATGATCTCAAAGTATGCCGTAGCCTAAGCTACTGAATGTTGATTACCACAGAAAAATAATTTCAGCTCTGTTTGCAGTGCACTTAAAATGGAGGTCCGATTTGGATTGTTAATGAAGTGTATATATATATACATTATATTTCTTGTACAGTGCCTTGGCCCATTGACTTCCATTGTAAGTGCATTACTGTAAACACAGCACTGAGGGTCAAGCCAAAATTATTTTCATTGTCTTGTATAAATGTGATTTCACAATTAATTCCAGAACACTCATCTATCATATTAGAAACAATTCACAGTTCTTTCAGTTTTAACTTTCGTGCATGACCATGGCCTTTCTCTCTGTAGCTTGAATGGAACTATGCCGAGCACAGCAGAGCTTCGTGACGATGTGCTGATCTTTAAAGGTCCTGTAACCTATGACCTCGCAGGCACGTACGTCTGTGACGCCAGCAACAGCATCGGCACAGGATCTGCGTCCGTCGAAGTCATTGTCACAGGTGTGTTATTTACTATTCCTACTCGACTGTAAAAGCATGTGGCTTAACTGCTTCTGTGCATGTGGATATGCATTTGAGTTGCTTAGTCTTTAGCCATGAACTTACTCTCGACTGCCTCTGAAACATCACCTAATAAGCATGATCATGCCATTGTTTTGTCAATAAACAATGTAGATGTTCACTGCCTTAAAATGTGGATGCTCGTTCTCCTTGCCTTTATATTTTTCTTCAGCCCTCAGGTGTTTTGCTTTGATTAACTTGCTTGCTGGCGCAGCACTCTGCATGTGGCTGCAAGTTATCTGCATGTGGCTCCTGAATGAACCTTTGTGTATTAGGATCTCTTGAGTCATATTTTTCTCTGTGAGCAAAAGGTGTGGTCTATAGAAACTGCATGCTTACATTTACTTGTGTGTACATGTATGTGTCGTTCTGGCCTGCTGCATGGTTCAATCCCTTTGCCGTTGAGATGCACCTGAGATTTAATTCCATGGTGAAGAAATACAAAGAAATGAAAAGTCTTCCCTTTTCCAACTTCCTGTACCCATGTTACTTTTTTAAAAGACCTTGTGAAATCAACATTCTCTCACAATGACTAAAGGCTCTGTGGTTTTTATTCATTGTCCATTTTACTAGTCTACTCTTACCTTTATTAATTTTCTTTAGCATTTACTACATTTGCCATTCAAAAGTTTGGGCTCTGCGTTTTTTTTATTTTTTATTTTATTTTATTTTATTTTTATATTTATTGATTTTTCTTTTAGTTATTTTATTATTTAGTTTTATTTTGAAGAAATACTTTACTTTTAATTCTTTATTAATACTTTTAATACTTTTATTTATTGAGATTAAATTGATAAGTTACTGTAAAGACTTATAATGTTGCAAATGATATCTATGTCAACTAATGCTTTTCACTGAAACAAAAAATTTCAAAAATAGTGAAACAATTTTTTAGATTTGAAGAAATTTCTCTTAGGCATCAACATATTAGAGCGAGAGAAAAAAAATTGTAATAGCTGCTGAAAATTCCCTCACCACAAGAATAAATAAGACTAATATATTTAATATATATAATATATTGACATAGAAAATTGTAATTTTAAATTGTAATAATAATTCAAAACATTACTACATTTAGTGTATTTTTTATCAAATAAATGCAGCTTTGGTAAGCATGAGAGATTGTTTTCCCCTTTCCATCCCCAAACTTTTGAATGGTTGTCTAACAGACCATAGCTTGTTTGGTAAATATACAAGGCTTTTGGTATGATCCCACTTCCTGTTTCAAAAGGGAAAAATGTCAACACAGAGAAGAAAACTGCACACAAGGTCTTTAACGACTGCATTCTCCTTTTGGTAACTGAAGTGATCTCTTTCCTTACCCAGAATTCCCTAGCTATCCACACGAGGTGTCTCAGGAGCCACAGCAAGCTTTCGCCATCATTGGTGGAGCTGTTGTTTGTGGCACAGTGCTGTTGGCTGCCATTACGCTGCTGGTAGTGTTTTTATACCGCCGGAGATGCATGTTTAAAGGAGATTACAGTACCAAGAAGCAAATCCTTGGAAATGGTTACAGCAAGGCTGGCATCGTGCCGTCACACCCCTCATTACCTCACAATCTGACCTTCTCCGAAGACTCAGATGAAGAGAAGAAGCTGGAAATTTATAGAGGCTCCAGTATCTTAGGAAGAAACGTTCAGGAGTTCCACAACTGCCATGACAGCCAAATGAAGGCCTACCACATGGGACTGATCGAGGACCATGAGAGATGTGGACATAGTGAGCAGACTTATATTTATGATTACGGATCTGAGGTGGAGGTTTCAGTGGACATGATTCCTCAGATGGACGGCTCCGTCATCTCTAAAGAAGAGTGGTATGTCTAGGACTCAAGACTTTGAGCTTCTCAGCATGGGCTTTTCGGCATCTTCTTGTTCCTTCTCATCTTCTTCCTTTTGAAACAGGGTTTGGGATCCACACTGACAATGGATTCAATTCATCTAGAGAACATTGTTGACATGAAAATTTAAGCTGATGATGGATGTTTAGAGATTGACCAACGAATGGTCATGTTGCTGATGTTGCCTGATAAAATATCTCTGTTTCAAAACCTTGTGAGCTGTTTACAGCAGTTATCGTAATTATGCATAGCCTCTGGAAATCCCTCATTTTAGTCACATTCTAAATAAGTTAGATTTCTACTTAAAAATAGCAATATACATATTTAAGTATAATTATTTTACCAAATATTTGTGCTTGTATATGTGTACTGTGCTGTGAGCTTAGCAACAGGCTAACTTTAAACTCTATTGAAATTGCTATTGATTTGTGTTCTTCTTTACCCTTTACAAAATTAACCAGTGTTTTACTACACTAATTAGTTTAACCATGGTATTGAAAAGCTGAGGAAAATAAGTTTTCCATATGGTTTGGACAATATTTGGCCCACATACAACTATTTTAAAATTTGGAATCTAAATATAGCCTAGAGAAAATCTTAAACTAAAATTAAACTAAATTAAAGTTGTCCAAATGAAGGCCTTCGTAATACATTATTACTCCAAGACGTTTTGATATATGGAAATTTACAATATATATAAAATAGAACAGGATCCTTATGTTGTTTAGGATCCTGGCTTACAGGGTTTTCGAATAGTGCTGTTAGCTTAGCAACATGCTAAGTTCAAAATGTATTGGAATCGGTTGTAAGTTGTGTTAAAACTGTGCAATGTGTCATGTGACACACTTAATTTCTACCCATGTTCATGTTGAATCACAAGGCTTTGTTACAGTGTTATTAGCTTAGCAACATGCTAACTTCATAAAAATCATTGGCTTGTGTTCTGTGCGGAGTGTGAAGTTAGCATGCTGTTTGCTTAGCAACATGCTAACTTCAAAATCTACTGAAATTGTAATTTAGGACAGAGCACAATTTACGTGGGACTAAGTTTCTATGATGGTGTCCTAAATCAGTTATTTTCCATTACACTTAGGACACTGACTCACTAGGTTTTGTAACAGAGTTATCTCTAACATAAACTAGGCATTTGGAAGAGAATACATGTCTTGACAGTGCCGTTGTATTGAGAAAGAATTTTCGCCTCGGGATAGTGTTTACTTAAGAGCAGTTGAAACTTCACTTATAAATTGTGAACATCTTACACTGTGTATATAATTTTGTGCATGATTCATGGAGACTTTGTTTCATCAGATACTGTGTTTTTTGTTTATTGAATTTCTGGCTGCTGAAATCACAAGTTGTATAATACAGTACAACAAACTGCACTGCAGTAGTAAAATACCACCTATAAAGAATATAGACGTGTATATAAACACACAATCACACAAGTAAAATATTGTTGTAGCTTTTATCAGTGATTCTCTGTGTCTCAGTGGCTGGAATCTACAATATGACTTCTTATGAGTTATTTAAGATGTTATAAAAAAACATTGTACTATATAAGTGCTTCGAAATGCTAAATTATTTCATTTTCATGACGCAGAGGAACAAACTGGTTGAATGTTACATTGGTCTCTTGCAAGTGGTGTTCAGTTAATGTACTGTACTTCCATATGACGTGCTGTAAAATTTCTAATACAATGTGTTTTGTGCTAATTGGAAATAGTGTTTTTTTATTTGTAGATTTATTCTAGCAGCAAAGAGGTCATTCTCACAATAATGATGGAAATTGCCCTAATGGTCCAGTAACAGAAATCTGTTAACATTGCTTAATTTATTCAGGAAACTGTTGAGGTGTTTTTATATCCTTTATGAGTTAAACCTTATCATGCTGCCAAGAACAACATATTCAGATACATGGTGTTTGCTTTTTGCTGTTCTTCTGTAATTTGTATTTATTGTGAAATCACAAGTGTTAATGAGTCTTGTGAATTCTCTGCTGACGTAAATATAAATGTATAAATCAATTCAGTTACGATCAAGATTTACCTATAGTGACTTCTTTGTCTCATTATGAATAATGTTTTGCTTCTAATATATCAGAATCAATAAATGAATAAGCACATTTTTCCAAGCAGAGCTATTCAATCTGATCAGGACATTCTTAGTGGGGTCAGTCACTTATTTGAGGTTGGGTTTTGTCTGTTTCGAGTGCACACATTATGCCATTAACATCTTTTTTACAGCCATTAGAGCACCGCACGACAAATCCCCTTTTTCACTAGCTGGCATTTACATCATTGTTGTTTTATGTACACAGTGACCTAAGGGAAAGCTCCCATGAATCCCTTCCGTGGCAGCCCCATTTGTTGGTATGGTGTTGTTGGAGTTTGCACAAAAGAAGGGCATGAGATCCGGATGTGTGGGTTTTTTTCTCATCAACACAAAACAATAGGACTTGGGACCATACAATAGAGCTATTCTCGTTAATGTTAGAGCGGAAACATGTTTCAGAGGCATGTCAGGTTTGACTACATGAGTACAGCTGAGTCAATGACTTGATGTGTTATGTAGTGTATATGGTGGAATTAGCAAGGAGATGCCCAACATGTATTTTTCCTGCAGAGAAACCCCAGCCACTGAGCGCTGCAGAGAGGGTGATGGGTGTCCTTGGATGGGTGATTGCACTGGGCATCATCCTCAGTATAGCTGGCACAATATATCTGGTCAAAAAACAGCAGCGGCTCAAACATGCAGGGTCAGACAATGACTCGTAAGTATTTGAATCATTAAAATGTTACATTTGCAAGGACACATGTATAAAATTTTGATATTCTAATTATTTCACAAAATATATAAAAAAGTGTGTTTATGTATATTATCTATATATGTGTGTGTGTATATCTATCTATGTATATAGAGGTGATAAATAACAAAATTATAAAATTAGAAGTTTATAGATGATACATTTATATACATAAGTATTATACATATAATTATAATAATAAATAAATATAATAATATAATATTCAATATTCAATATTTAAAATAATATAACTATTAGTTATAACCAACCTTGTAGTTTTGTTGTTTTTTTCAATGATATGGTCTGGTTTTAGTAAAATAGTAAAAAAAAAAAACCTAAAATCTAAAATGAAACTAGCCTGTAGTTCTTTTATGGCATTGTTGTAGTTAAGACCCTCTATCTCTCCCTCTCTATTGTTGCAGAGATAGTTCTTCTCCTGCCCACAAAAAGCCTTCCTCGTCTAAAAAGAAGACAGCTGATGACTTCCAGGTAAGAGAGCACTCAGTAAACCCACAGAAACACCATTGAGGGCTCTGTCCATTTTATCAGATGAAAAGATGCACTAATGCACCATGGTCTGACTACCGACCTGAATAGAAGTACTGAGGCTTTAATGATAAACCTGACTCGCCTCTGGCCTCATAGACACAGTGAGCCAAGAGCGCCTCCTACTGGAGAAGAGAACGAACACTCTCTTACCTTCTCCCTAATAGTTAATTATGACAGAGTATGTTTTAGCATAACTCCGTATAACTTCCTTGAACTTTGCTACTTTTGAAACATTTATGTATTCTGAATTGTAAAAAAGGTCCGAACTTGATTGTGTCAGCACCAGCATGCGTAATATCAGGGTGACAGTGTCAGCCGTGCGCCGGAGCGCGCTCATTAAATATGCACAGCCCTCATTCTCTCCCACTTCGTTCTCTCTATCTGACCTTGTATCTTTGTTCCCACAGAGCCCCGGGAGGTTCTACGATGAGCTCCCAAACACGGCAGACTACGTGAGTTACCGTTTGGCGTGTAACAAAGAGGATTATCTGGAGCAACACTCTCCACCCATTCAACCTCCTCTGACCTTCCTGCCCCAAAACCCCTACACTCAGCATGGTAACCAGAACGCCATATTCACGTACCCCACAGCCCCCGGCCCTATCTCCTCATACACCTTCCCCAAAGAGCAGTACGTATAAATACATTTGCGAGCTCTTTCTCTTTCTGTCTTTCTTCCGTTGCTCTGGTTTGTGTACTTTTTTTTTACTGTGTTCTTTCTGAATACATCTTTCTGCGTGCATATTTTTTGATCAATGTTGCTTAGAATTAATCTGCAATAATTACAGATTAAAGCAGAGTAGATTCAGGATGAATAAATCTGATTCTCATTGTCTTAAAGTAGGTCGGGGGTCCGTACACCCCATTTATAACAGGCCCATATTGTTTATTGTATTCTGCACAGTTATGCATCGCTGCATTGTTTTGGGATGTCATTTGGGATTTACAGTTAATTTCTAAGCAGGTATTTTTGTTGCTTTTGTAATAGCAAACTTGCACAATAACATGGTAGCAGAAAAAAAATACATTTTTGACAAATTTATTCAAATAAACATATGTATGATTTCTAAACAATATTACTACGGTATTTAATTGTGTTCTATTAAAATGGATATTTTTGCTGCTTTCGTAATTGTGAGACCAAAACCATCACCAAAATATTCATATTTCTTTGCATCTTTAAACTGTATATTCTGTGTATATATATATATATATATATATATATATATATATATGTGTGTGAGAAAAGTTTTTTTACATGCACATCAGCAAATTCCAGGAAGTATTTATGTAGAACTGTGAATCTCTTTGGTTATTTGTCCTTTATTATTGTTTACATTATGCTTTGTGGCATTAATTCACAATGATACAAAGTTCTTCCATGCACTGCAACTCTAATAACTGCATACGGAGTATTTATATAGTGTATAGAGCACGAGAAAGTGTGCAAAAATGTGATGGATTACATTATATGTATTTGTGTGTTGTTACAGTTACCACATGGTATTAAATAAGCTATTAATGATGTAATATTTGAATATTTTAACCACTTGTGATTTTTTGTTTCTCTTTTCTACTAATAAATGAATACATAAATAAACACTGGCTTCAGTGCTATTTAGGTTTAGTCTATCTGATTATAACTGAGAAGTGTGAATATTATTTTTGCCTTTAAGCATGCAATGCAAAGGAAGTGATTGTGATGATTACACAAGATTTATGATGAAATAGTAATCTTATTAAACCTATTTATAGATTACATTTAATAGACGTGACATACTGTATGCCATCTGGCCTGAAATTACATGACAGATCACAGCTGGTTTGTCTGATTTGAGAACTGATTTGCACTAATCACAAAACTCAGATTATGAACTATGTGTATGAGTGTGTGTGAGAGCAGTGAAGCAGCTGTAAACCTTGTGATCGGAACAACTTTAGAAATTATATCAACCTCAAAGAAGTATTAAACACTTGATGTCAGTGCATTAAATAACAAAATATCAAACCAATAACCAATTATAAGTTCATTTAAAGAGATAAAACACACACACAAAAGGGTTTTAATTGATAAAACGATAGATCTAAACTATAATATCTATACTGTTATAGACACTTCAGATTGTGAAATGTTAGTTGAATATATTCATGATTTATGTGACAAAAATATTATTTGCATGCATACACAATGGTCATGTCATATCTATCATATCTATCTATTATTTTTGCTGGCAACTCTGTACATTATATGGGTGTGCACCCTTGCATTCTTAACTGTCTTTCCTTGTGTGTTTACGCACTTTACATGGAAGCGTAACATGAGAAACTCATGAATGAATGTAGGGAGCACTCTGTTTCCTACACTTGGCTGAGCTGTCGAGGATGGAAACACACACACACACACACACACACACACACACACACACACATTAATTCTGACCTCAAACACAGAGAGGGATGAGCTCAGAGAAGAGCTGGGATCTGTGATTAAAGTGCATCTCCTCAGGCTGTGATGAACCTGGCTAACTAACCTTGAAATCCATATTAGGATTTTTTTAAGTGCACATTCGTCACATCCTACCTTTATATGCAGTCTCTGCATTAAAACATTTCGGTAGTTAGATATGAACTGCATGGATGGTTAAAACTCTCTGATCCAGACTGATAAGAAAAAGATGTCTTGTGGAATTCATTAATGCTAAAAGTGCTTTTAAAGTACTTTTATTTCTTATTTTATTTATATAAAATAAATCATTGTGTTGGAACTAAAGGTTTTTCTTTGTCACGGCGGGTGATGGAATGCAAGAACGGCCATCCATCTCGCCATCTTCAATAATATATGAGACACAGCTATCATTGTGTCATCCTAAACCTTTCTACTCCAGTCCACTGTATTCTTGTACATGGAGGGGAAGGTCTGTGAATTATTCAAGCTAAATCAGTTTAGAAAGACTCAGCTGTCTCATTCTCTCATTGAGCTTGTGGACTTCGGCAGTAATCATATGCTGTCCCGTAATATTTATTAGACATTTCTCTCTCTCCTTTATTATTATTTTGGAGACAGTTAATGCGCTTTTTTACATCTTGGTCAAGGCATTGGATATGAGAGTCATGGCACCATGTTCCACAGAGTTTTAGTGGTGCCTTACATCTGCCTGTTTGTTTTATTTCTACCCCTCTACATTCAAGGTAAGAATATCAACATCATTTTTTAATATTCAATGCTGTAAACTAATTCTTCCAGTCATATACAGTATTTATTAACTATTCCACTTGATTAGAAGTATTTATTCTCAATTAGTGGATTTTTTTGGTTGTTGTGATTGTTAGTTTTTGCACAGCAACTTGAGGAAAATGATATACATATTTACACTCTCAAAATTCAAAAGAAAAGAAATCCACTTATGATGTACCCTTTGTTACTTAATCAGTGCTAATAATAACTTACAGCAGTGTCACCTTAGAAATTTTGTGTGTGTTCTTCCAGGTGTAGAGATCTTGGACCCAGGGCAGGTGGTATACAGTGAGACCAAGACTAATGGTGTTGTGGGACGAGGAGTGATCTTGGAGTGTGGCCCAACCTTGCCCGATGTCTACATCTGGGGCTATACCAAACCAGGGACAGACACCATCCGTGCCATTGTGTACAACTTTGGAAAGGGTCCTAAGATACAGAAATTAGCTTTTGACTTGGGTAATCTGACAGTAATCAGCAACAGCGCCTCTCTATCGGTAGAGAAGCTTCCTCTGGCTGCAGAAGGAGTGTATACATGCCAGGCACTGTACGATACCCAAGAAGGAGCCAAGCTGTATTACTACTATGTATTTCTGCGTGTTTTAGGTCAGTGGTAATCGGGTGTTGTCTTGAGTATTGATCTGAACAATGGCTAAATTCAAGGTTAATTTTGGTTGCTCCTGATTTTTAGTGTGGTCCAAAAACTTAAATTAAATGAAAAGTATAACTAGTTAAGAATAAGTTATATATATATATATATATATATATATATATATATATATATATATATATATATATATATATGTGTGTGTGTGTGTGTTACCATCTGCTAAATGAATGCTTGTGAACGTAATTTGAAAGAAAAGGTTCAACTAAACCTAATGTTTTATTGTTTAGGTTGTGCTAATAAAGTTGGCATATTTTACGACCATTCTTTCATGATTTATCAGTAACAAGGCTCCATTTTGCAATTACTTTAACAGTGCCAGTGACCAAACCTTACATTGTGATGAGCGACTCTTCGCCAGTGGAGGGCACGTCACTGACCATGCGCTGTGGACTGGAGAACGGCACGGGGCCTATTAATTACATATGGGAACAGGAGAGCCGGGAAAGCCAGCTCACCACCGTGGCTGAGATCTATGACGACAACCAATTAAATGTCACTGAAGTTAACCGAAATTACACTGGATGGTACAGGTGTATTGCCAGCAACCAAGTCAACCAACAGCGCAGTGATCGAGTCTGGCTTGACACCATTTGTAAGAGACTCCTAAATAGTCTATGAAATACAAAACAAAATTTGATGCATCATACCATTTTAATGTGCAATTTCAAGAAGATATCCTGGGTAAATATCTCTGGCTCTTTTTTTAGTTGGTCCAGACCAGCCTCAGATCGATGTCACCCCTTATTCAGTGACGGAGCGGGGTTATTCTGCCCTGGAAAGAGAGACGGTTTCTCTCTTGTGTCAAGCTTCTTCTAATCCCCCAAGTCAGTACGTTTGGTTCTACAACAACTCCCAGGTGTATGCAGGTCCTCAGTACACCATCACCAGGATCCTCCGCATGCACACGGGCCACTACGCATGCCTGGCTCAGAACACTTACCTCAACACCCGCTCCAGGAAAACCATCACCCTCACCGTCTACTGTGAGTGCTTCCACAAACCTCTGCCTGGATTCTGGTGGCCACCTTTCAACCTGCCCTTCTATAGCTTTCTCAAGTTTCCTTCTGAAATTTCTTGCATTTGCTTCCTCTTACACCTTTTCCTTCACACTAACACACTCACACGAAGGTACAGACAGTTACGTATACAAAGGTGTCAGACTACCAGAAGTGGCCGATTGAGGACGTGCATCTGGAGGAGGTGAAGGACAGTTCTGAGAGCTGAAGGTATACAGCTAGTGTGATTGTTTCTGTGCTATGACAAGTCAAGAAAGGCCAGGAGGCCTTGAATTGTTTTGTCATAACACCTCAATCTCTCCTTCATGCCTTGAACGTATATCTATTCTTGACTTACCGGGGTACTAACAACCCCACTCATACTGTATACAAACACAGCAACACCTTCTCATGACTTCAAATTCGGCTCAGTTGCAGCAGGAAGGATAAAGCAGATCGTAATAGGTGATGTTTTTAACAGATACCACTGCAGTAGTCCTGAACCTTCTAGAAGTTGCCTAGCTGTTACCACTGTGTAGATAAATAATAGACACCTAATCCGACCTCTTCGTTTGGATCAATTTCAGTAACACTTCTCTGCCTCTATCAGTTTCCTAAATTGGCCCAAATCACCCAAGATCTATTTCACTACCCTGTGTTACACAATCATTTTGTTCCCACAGATCCTCCAGATGGCGCTCCGTCTTGCTCAATCCTACCAGTAAACAATCACACTGACCTGGCCCTCCTGTGTACCTGGGAGGGCGGTATCCCTGCAGCCTCTTTGAGATGGATCCCGTATGTGTTTGGACAAGACAGCCAGGGACTAACAAACATCACCAAGATACTGAAAGGTCAAGAGATAGCAAACAACTCCATTTTCAACTGCCAAGGCTCCCACATCGCATCGAATGAAATCAAAATCTGCAGTGTCAGAACTTGTAAGTGTAAAACCAAAAGCACCTTGTTCACTTTGAGATCAGCAAAAGGTCAGTAAATAGTTTCTACATTCCCTTTATCCCAGGGATGCCCTACGGTGAACCAAAGTGTTCTGCTTATGCAACTCGAAACAATGAGTACCTAATGCTGTCCTGCTCCTGGGAAGGTGGATTTCCTCGAGCACTAGTGTGGTGGTCCTCCAGCTTAGGGGACATGCAAGGCACTTCTGAGGAGAATGCAAATATCCTGGTTTTGCGGTCAAGTGCTATATACAGTGGCAAGGCTTTTGTATGCCATGCAAAACATCCATTGGCCAAGGAGACCAAACAGTGTGTTTTAAAACTAGGTAAGAAAGGGTCAATCATTATTCTTGCATCTATAAAACAATCCTTTAAAAACTTTCCTTTCTTACTGTCTTTAGAGGCACCAGTCCTAGTGACTCAGCGTAGTTTGATGACCGTCTATGAGGGCAGTGATGCCCAGCTCACCTGTATCTTGAGTAGAAACTACCCTGTCACAGAGATCACCTGGTACAACAACCTGAAGCAGCATGTGAATGAGATTCCTAAGAAGTATGTCCTGGAGCGAGCTGCTGCCTGGACCAACCTGACAGTGCGGGAAACTGACAGCAGCACGGACAGTGGCCATTACTGGTGTTCAGCTACCAATGCTGTTGGTGGAGCAGAGATCCCCATTATGCTGATGGTGAAGAGTAAGCGAGCCTTTAAATATTACACCAACATATTACACTACACTCTACAAGGTAGATAGACACAAGGATGCATGCTATCTTTCTCAACTCCAGTAGCTTAATCTTTGCTTATATTAAAAGGCTTTACATATAAATGATTTATCATTTCAATTTTCAGGGTACCCAATGCCCCCAAATATAAGCATCAGTAAGATCATTTACAACAGTCGTCAAAAGACTGATGTTGACCTAGAGTGGAAGCTTCAGACTGAGGGTAATCTCACCGGGTTTTTCATCGAGCGCCAGAGGCTCCCTGAACCTGTGAAGAAAAGAATCGGTGACCTTCCCTGGCTGAAACTGGCAGATCTAGACTATGATTCCCGAAACTACCAAATCAACAATCTGGATCCAACTGGAGCCTATGCATTTCGTGTTACTGCCATCAACCACCGCACCACTGGAAACCCTTCAGAGATAAAGAGCCCAGGTGAGAACACTTACAAGGACATTGAATATCAGTGCACATTTAAATATGAATAACACAATCATTTACATTAAAACACAGAAAGAATGCAGGATATAATTTGATGCTGTTAGAAAATATTGTAAGATTGAAGTGTTTTTAATGTCATTGCAAAACTTTTTTGTTACCTCTCACTGTAAACCTAATGCTGTTGTTTTTTGTTTTGTTGTCCATTCAGGTGAAATGCACACTTGACCATTTCCATACCCACACATCTCCCTTCTTCTGTTCCTTTCCTCTTACATGATCTCCCTGTTAACTTGCCCTCTGATCTTTCCTGAGGTTATTTTTCTACTCATCTCATTCTGTCTGATAACTAAAGAAAGTGCATATAAACATACAACAACTATTTAACCAACAACAACAAAAAAAACAGTAATATACATTACAATTGTACAATATTATGTAGCATGCTCTTATGAAGATGTCCAAATGCCATGGTAAACTATGCAGTTGTGACACTGATTTTGTGAAGCTGAAACAGGTATACTGTCTTCCAGCCGACCCTCCCTTCAATGCCTACCCAGCTCTGATTGGGGCAGCCATCGGGGGCATGATCATAGCCACAATAATCACTATACTGCTCTTCATGTATGTGGTGCGGAACCGCAATAATAACCCACGTGAGTTACACATCTGTAATGTTTCAAAAAACAAACATTGGTTGGTTAACCTTATGGCACGGTTCCATGCTAATACCACTTTCACACTTTACAGGGCTTCATGACTTGATATTTGGAAGGTATGTTTAATAATTGATTTTTTTACAGGTATTTAATTTTTTTTCTTTACTTTACTTTTCTAATACTGTTTGTGGTTTTCAGGCAGAACAGCCAGTCTAGAGAGAACATTAACTTTCCTGAGGATGATGGTAGTGGAACAACAGAGGGGGAGAGGATACTGGACAACCAAGCCAATCAGCTAGTCCAGGTACCTCATGCCATTGGCATTCTTCAGCCAAATCATAAAAAAATTTAAATAAAAAATAATTATGAAAACATAATACTTTTTCTTGCAGCGGCATCAATGGCACTGCCAAGGCCAACCGCAACACCTACAAACCTTCCCCCAGGCGAGGAGCCAGTCAACGTAACAATTACTGTCATGGCCTCAAGCTAAAGACAAAACTGATCACAATCATGTTTATAACCATATACTCGCTACAGGATGATAACACTTTGGAGATCAGAAGCACATTTTCAACAGAAGAAAATTTTATACTAATATTGATTTAAGTTTACTAGCATATTAACAGCTTTAGCTTAGCTGATTAATTAACTTTGGTATAACTAAATAATTAACAGCAGGATTGAGTAATTTTTGCTACATTTAACTGTTCTTGTAAGGTAATACAAAGCCCATTTTAGCAATCTTTCTACATCAATAGATTATTTGAGTAACTTCTGTGTGTCTGTTTACAATGAACTAAACTGATTTTAACTGTTTCTAAGTACCATGGGTTTAGATAAATCAATCATTTAAATAAATGACAATGATATTTTTGAACAAATGATCTTTATAACCAAAAGGCACTCTTTTTTGAACTCTCAAAATTTAATAAAATTAATTCCTGAAACTTGATGTTTACTTGATTCTCTAGACAGTGAATGCTTTTCTAATTTTTCTCATTTAAACAGTTAACAAAGCCAAACAGTATTATTAATGACAGATTTATTTTCAATTCAGTTTTTCACATCCAGGATCTCACATCTATATGAAACCCTATCTTCATAGTAACGGAACATGAATGAACTTAACTTGAGAGCTTCGTCTCATTCCTTTACACACAAATCAGAAACACAGACACACACAAACACAACTTCAAACATATAAATCTGAACATGTTCCACGATCATAAAAACAACCCGTGTACACATGTGTGAAAGCAGACTTTGCATGTAAAAATGCGGACACGCATCAATTCAAAGGCAAAACCTTCTGGTTACTAATAATGTCAGACAGCTTCTGTTTCAGTTTGAGGAATATCCTCTTGAATTCCAAACCGTCCCCCTAGAACACAAAAGAATAGTTTTTAAAATACATTACCATAAACATATCAATAATAATGAATCAACAAATCAATCAATAATATAACAAAACCAACCAAACAAACAAAAATTCTTAAACTTACAGTTCATTCAGAAACATCATGCAATTAATAAACCAGAGCACAGAAGTAATTCAATAGTTTGAGTTGTTTTCACCTTTGACAATCGAAAATCTACTAAAATGCGTTCCTCCATTTCCAGGAAGTGCACTACGAAGATCAGCTTATTATTGCGGCGATCCATTGTGGACACTGTCGCCTATAAAAACAAGAGAGAAAATTACACAAAATCAGTGCATTATACAGTTCAGAATGATTTCAAATGCTTTAAATGGTGAAACTGTTTTCTATGTTTACCTGATTGGTGCAGCTCTGTTTCCATGTGTGTCCCATAGCAATGCAGGCACCCTTGAGAGCAATGCAAGACGGTTCTGCCTTTACCGTGGTAAAAAACCTAGTCATCCTTCTCACCAACCGCTGCCATGGGCTCTGAAAAAATGAATCAAAAAAAGTTTTTTTTTAAATAATTAAATGGGTAAAAAAAAATGACATATTAACCTATTTGTTAAATCAAGAAAAATTACAGCAATAAAAGCTCTATGGAGTAAGAGCAAATATTTTTTTACAAAAGTAACCGACGTAAAGTGAGCATGTACAAAACAAGGTACAACAAAACAGCATACTATCATTAATACTGAGTTCATAGAATAGGTCACCTGGCTGGCACCCGGTGTGCCAAGCAGTTGGCTGCCCAGCAGCATGTGGTCAGGACAGGTAGGCTGTGAAAAGCTGACACTGACATCATTGTGCACGGTGACCTCCTTCTCCTCCCACAATCCCTGCGGCTCAGGCTGAGAGCTGGAGATCTGCGCTCTGTCATCACTGCAGAAACACACAGGTAGTGATGGATGTGCTCAGGACGGCATACGGCATTTACTGTACAATTTGTATTTGTACTTAAATATCAGCCGTCTCATGTATGTCACACAGACCTGTTTTTTCTTTTCAGCTGCGAGAGCTCAGAATCAGCTCTTTGCATTTTGGTCACTGGTGTGTCACTCTGTCGTTTTACTGCTGTGGTCAAAAATTCAGATCCAGCATTAATCACAAACATTCTTGAAAGAGAAAAATAATTAATGAGCTGATCTTTGAAAGCAGTACCGGATTTGAAACTTCTACTAAACCATCTGTGTTTCTTAATTTCAGGAATAGTGAACCTGTCCTCTGGATTATGCAGTAATATCTTAGATAGCAGACCTGACAAAGAAAATAAAACAAACTTCTTAAACATATTTACGTGTATCATGTGTTCGGTCTGGCCTAAATTAACACAAAATTTTATGAAATACTGAAATACACTGAATAAAATAACTCTTAAGAAGCTTACTCAGTGGAACAGCATCGATTTTCTTCCAGGGTGTGAGGTAGATTTTCTTCTCTAGCCAATCCAAATACTCCTGACAGTTTTCACTTGGTTGGTCCCAAGGTAACTCTATGAAAGAATTCAGCGTTCAAAAGCTAAGCTCTCAACAAAGCTGACGCGTACAGAATACTGAAGTCTTACCTCCAGCTAACATTGCAGTGAGCACAATGCCACAAGCCCAAGTGTCTGCAGGCTGAGCGTGGAAGGCTGAGCGTGACATCAGCTCAGGGGCAACATAGGGCAGAGTGCCACACAGACGGGTCAATGCCCGCTCCCGGCCACGGTGCCGAAACATGGTAGCCAGTCCGAAATCAGAAATCTTCAGATTATCTGAATGAAAATAGAAACAGGATACATAAAAACTTGATACAATATTTAGGTTTTCTACTCATTACAGTGCCGTATTGTTAAATATATTTTGATCTTTTTATTTATTTATTTTTTTTTTTTTTTTCCCACAAAATTTGTTTAATCTCATTTTCTTTCCTTATTCAAAAACTGGACATGAATGAACAAAAAAAAATGCATCTACGGTATAATTGCAATAGTTCCACTTTAGCATAATCAAATATTATTTAGTAAACCTTTCGCACAATTTATTTAACATTTTGCAGACTTAAGCATACCAGTTTAGTGTGTTAAAAGTACAAATTCAGGGTATTTTAGTATATGTACTTTTAATATACACAGCATGAAATAAATGTTTTTCAAATATATTTTATTTTTCACTGTTTTTTTTTTTATTTTATTTCTATATTATATATATTTTTTATTTCACATTCTTCCCCAGCACTGTCTTGCCAAAGACCACATAGCTCTTTAGATACTAACAATAACAGAATGCAATTTTGTCAAACACTATTACAGTTACATATGTTAACATGGCTGGAACATTGCACTGACCAAACCGAAGTCAGAACCTGTTTTGTAATGACATTTAACACAAGACCATTCAGACGTACCTTTGTCATCAAGAAGAATATTCTCAGGTTTTATGTCGCGATGTGTAATCCCAACACTGTGAAGATATTCCTGTAAGCGAGAGAGAAATCTAGTTTTACAACAAAGGTGGCTATGGAGTGAAAACCATTCGCAAACATTCCAGAGTCAAATAAAAACAAAACTGACACTTACCACACCAGCTATTAGCTGCTGAAAAAACCTGTGCGCTTCCTTTTCTGGCATCCCGACGTCTGGCTCTGTCAGAATTGGAAACAAATCTACTTTGAGCAGAATCTCATCACAAAAATTCAGACCCCACCAGATCTACATTATACTGGAAGAATAAGAAGGTAATAAAATTAATGTGTGGGCTATCATTTGGGCCAAATCTTCAACATTGAGTTTTATGCATCATCTAAAATTTTAATAAATAAGCTTTTCATTGATGTATAGTTTATTAGGGCAATATTTGAATGTGTGGAATTTAAGGGGACAAAAACTAAACACGAAAAAATTGCCTTTAAAGCTGACCAAATAAAGTCTTTAGCAATGCATATCTAAAAAAAAAAAGTTTTTATATATTTACGGTAAGATATTTTCAAAGTATATTCATGGAACAATGAAATCTATAATTTTGACCAATACAATACATGTTGGCTATTGCTACATATACATCTGTGCTACTTAAGGCTTTGTGATCCAGGGTCTTATTCTATGTTTAGCTCACCTATCCTGTCAAAGAGCTCTCCTCCACTACAGTACTCCAGAAAGATGTACTGTGTCGTCCCCTCACTCCTGTGCCCAAAGAAACGAACGATGTTTGGGTGTGAAAGCATCTTGCATATGCAAACCTCCTTCTTTACATTCTCTATACAATCCTTGGCTTTCGCCATGTCCACAACTTTCACCGCCACCGCCTCTTCTGTCTTCTTGTTTACCAACAGTCGCACCCTGCAACGGTTTGAAGCAGGTTAATTCATTTTAAGACTTTAACGAATAAAAAGGACTAATAAAGAGGACACACGGGTCACTTACTCTCCATACGCTCCCTCTCCTAGGGTCTGTACCACATCCCAGTCTTTAACAAAAGGAACAGCCATGATCTGAGCTTTGGACACAATTCAGAACACCATTAAAAATGCAATAAGCAGTACTTCGAAACAAAGAGCATAAAAGCTTCAAAAGTTTGCGTAGACAACATTAGTTTTAGGTAACTGTTGAATAAACAAAATGACACACATGCTAAAAAAGACTAGCGAACGTTACTTAATTATATACAGCGAAACGTCAAAGTTAATAATCTTGGGCTGTCCGATGTTAATTTCGTGTTATCGTGTGTAATAAACATACCTTATGAATTACCAATATCGGTGTTGAAGCTGTCCCATTTGATGCAGGTTATATATTTATTCTGTTGGTATATTTACATACGCTCGCTGTATGTGCCTAAACAGAAATATACGCAAGTCTGTCCAAACTTGGCGCGCTCTGGAGACGTGACACCACCGGAAGCGCTGGAAGGAGAGACATTTTAAAATAAAAGCTTAAACAAGCAGCAAAATGTACCGCTTCATGGCATCCTTTTCGTGTTTTGTTACAAACGTGTGTTATGTGTTCCTGGGCTTTATTTAATAATGTTAGAAAATATTGATTAGCAAATATATGAGTAAATGTTTTATTGACTGTTTTATTATTATTGTTGTTCTTTTCATAAAAATAATTTAAATTCAAGTAAATATATGCCTTTATTTTGTATAGTTTCCAAGGCGTGGAATTGATACAGAATAAAAGCCTATCACGGTGATCAAGGGAAATCAATTCACGTTTACAAAATAGACTTTTTGTGATACGAAATGTAATTTTAAAACATTAAAATATTGCTAAGCATAATTAATAGTTGTCTTGATCACCATTGTTATTATCACAAGACGGGAGATGAAAGCAGACTGATGTCGTCTGTCGTTGTTATGGCAACATCAGGTCAGTTCCGTAAACACAGCTGTACAGTTGGAGGGTTATTTCTAAAGCTTGCTAGACTCTAAGAAATCGGAGTAAAAAAAAAAGAAATAAAAAATATTTTACCATGTTGACAGCCCACCGAATCAGGACACGATGTCGAGAAGTTACTGGACCTGGACATTCAGTGGCATTGGTGAGTTATTAGCGTTTAGTAGTTATGCTGGCTTGACAAAGTTTGTTAAAGGATTCATTATTATTATTAATATTATTGCAATAGGTATTAGTAGAACTAATATTGCAAAGTTTTTACCCAGCTTTTACAAAAATTAATGATCAAAAGTGCCCCAACTCCCATAGATTTACATGAAAAGAGTTTCTTTCTTTAACAAAAGGTTTATCTTTCAAACTTTCCAAACTAGATCCCTATTAGTCTCTTTCATGTTGACAAAATGTCAATCCATGTAATGTTTTAATGTAGGTATTTAATAATGTGTGTGTGTGTGTGTGTGTGTGTGTGTGTATATATATATATATATATATATATATATATATATATATATATATATATATATATATATATATATTTTTTTTTTTTTTTAATGTATGTCTGAAATATGTGCCTTTCAGAGAGCAAAGCCTGCATTATCCAAAGATGTAGATGACCTCTTTCTGCGGAGGAGGAAACAGGAGGCCATACGGAATGAAGTGCTGGAATTTACCAAGAATCAGAGCTCCTGTGATGTGAGAATGAGATGGGAAAGGAACACACAGCGGCGGATGGTGTCGGCCACTATTAGTAGACATCTGCAGGAAGCGAGACAGCAGTACCAGATGGGCATTGATGAAAGGAGGGAAAGGTTTGAATGGAATAACCTCATAAATTATTAAGAAATCATCACATTGTATAGTGTAGTGACTTTGTCTGGCTTTTTTTGACAGGCTTCGTGAGCTGCTAGAATCAGAGGAGCAGGAGTTCTTCAGGGAGATGGAGACAAAAAAGGAGACAGTGCTGGAGAGGCAAGCTAAAATGCTTGAAAGAGCCAAGACTCTGCGAGAGAGAAGAGAGAGTGAGAGACAGAAAGTCGTCGCTGAGAAACTCGATCAGCTCTTCAGGTAGAAGACTGTGTTATTAGTGCTTGAACGAACTTGAACTTGAACGATGTTCCATCTTCCTGCGTTTTAGAGAGGAAAGTGAGGAGCTGCGTGCCGTGCAGGTGAGACGCAGACAGGACGAGGTCTGCACCGAGCGTGCTGCTCAGATCCGTACTAAGGAGGAAGTGCAACGGATGCAACAACAAGAAGACAGATTATTCGCCCAGATGTGGGAGAGCGACAGGCTGGCTAAAGATGAGCGTCATAACCAGGAGGTTCAGCGACAGAGAGAGAACAACCTTCAGCAGAAAGAGTTCCTGCAGGCACAGATGGAAATGACGGAGCAGCAGAAAATACAGGCCAAGCAACTGAAGCAAGAGGAGGCCCAGTTACTGGTATTGATCTTATTTAATAGGATGAATCAATCAAATTGGTTAATGGTCAGTTTTAAACATTTTTTAATTGAACTGTATCAGTTCAGGCATGCTGATTTCCCTTATCATTATATTTAAATTACCGTAAAGGACTAATTCACCCAAAAATGTAAATTCTGTCATCATTTACTCACCCTCGAGTAGTTCCAAAACTGTATGAATTTCTTTGTTCTGCCAAACACAAAGGGAAAAATTTTTGTAACCAGGCTGTTTTGGTCACCTTTGACTCCCATAAGAAAAAAATACTATGGAACAACCCGGTTACAAACTTTTTTCAAATATCTTCATTTATTTATTTTAATACAAATGAAATATAAACAAAATGTAAATTAATTAATTTAAATATTATACAATTACCTTGCTAAAAATAATATGTAAAAACTTGAATGAAAAAAAAGTACCACTGTTAAATATAATCTTAAGCAATTCTCAACAAATCTTTACAAAACATACATTTTATTGTTGTAAATGCCTACATTGACTAAATTGCATTTTAAAAAAAATTGCATAAAAAAATACAGTAAAACTTAGAAGCTGTGGCACTCACTCATGTGAACGCTGTGCTCCTTAGAGAGAGCACAGGCAGATGCTTCGTATGGAGGCAGAGAGAGAACATAGACAGAAGCTCCAAGACCAGGAGAAACGACGTAAACAGCTGGACCTTTCGCTTCGACTGAAGATGAAACGCCTGGCACGAGATCGGCAAGAAGAGCTGGCTCTGGATATGAGCATCCTGGAGCAGCTTATGACCGAAGAGAGAGATGAAAAGCAAGATGAGGTCCTCAAAAAGGTTAGCTTTTTATCAGCACCGTGGCCATTTTTGACCTTCACCTAAAGAAATGTAAATTTCTAATTTTTTTTTATAAAATGTTCTTCCTAACAGCTGGAACGACAAGAGGAGCAGCGCAGGTACAGGGAGTATCTGGCAGAGCAGCTGGAGGAGCAGAAACGGCAAGAAGCCGAGACCGAGCGACTGTTTGAATCAGAGCTGCAGCAGGCCTGGGCCCGCAGGGAGACACAGTGGAGTCAGGAAAAGACAGCAAGAGACCGTCTTATGAAAGATGTCATAGACACTCGCAGGCTGCAGATCCAGGAGAAGTGTAAGGAAAACACAATCTACAAAAATATTTGATCATATATATATATATATATATATATATATATATATATATATATATATATATATATATATATATATATATATATATAATATATATATGTATGTATATATAATATATCTCTTTAGTGAATGAGAATATGCGGAAACAGGCTGAGCCTTTCAAAGAGAGGGAAGAGCTCGACCGAATGCTCGAAGAGAACAAACTGCTAGATGAAGAAGAAAAGACTCGGTAGGTTCTTGTCTGTCAAAGTTATTCCATTTATTCATACCTATAACAAAACATATAAAAAAAACCTCTTCAATTTTGTTTCCTAAATTTCCAGTTTAAGGGAAGCCACTCAAGAGTATAAGGCTGATTTATTGGCTCAGATGATGCACCGCCAGCGCATTCATGAAGCAGAAGAAGCAGAGAAAGAACACGAGTTCCAGAGGGGTCTGTGGTACCAGGAGCAGTACAATAAGAAGATCCAGGACATCCTCTCAAGGCCGATATCCAGCACCACAGCAGTTCATCCCTTCAGGAGACGAGAGCGCCCCTGCTCCAACTTTGGTGCACAGCTGGCATAAATCCAACCAATTCTATTTTAAACATAATTTGTAACACAACTATAAAATATTCTAAAAATGATATAAAAATAGATTTAAAAATGTTAACTTTTATACTTACATAAATACCTTACTTACTCAGTTCTGAATAGTTAGATGTTGTATATGTTACACATTAGTGTAATCTGTGATCAGATTTATTATCCCTGTGCTAAAGTCTGAATTCAGACTTAAATACAAGTCTGACTGGATTAACTTGTTTCGAGGTAGATATTTGCATGTTTAAAAGTTAATTATTTAAAGAAAGGCAATCCTTTCAATGAATAGACTGTGATTAGTGTTCTTTTTTCCCAAGTCAGTCACACATCCTTATACAATGCATCTAACATGAACCATCTAATTAAAAACAGCGCGAAACTGTCCCGGGTTGCTATGAAACAAGCGCAGCACATAGTATTAAGAGAGGTCAAAAGGTTAAGTTTTAAAAATGACACAGTTATCATGCAGATTATTTTCATAATGAATTAGCAACAAGGTTTTAGACCAATAAGCTGCTGGGTTAAATGATTAGTGGGTGAAGGAGTGGGTGGATAAGTTGACACTGCGAATACCACAGCAGCTTGTATACGGTGAAGAAGTTAGTCAACACCCCATACCTTAAATAGGAGTGGTACGGGTGTGGAGCAATTGGTCTGATGTCAGTTTTGTCTTTTTTCTTTCTCACCTGGCTGTTCAGACAGGTTTTGCTTTAACCCGAGCTAGTTTGGGACAACAGAATTTAGCAAAATACGCTATACAGTCTTGACATGAGGAATATACAATATCTGAATAATTCAGAGCTCTGACGATCAATGTGTCTGTGGATATTTGTACAATTTCTAAGAGAAGATGAGAGAACATGAACTTTATGTCAAGGTAGGTCAGGCATTGCTGCTGTTTCATTTTGTGGTCCACTGAGAGTTAAAGGGTACAGCTTTATGAATAAATATATTAAGTTAAACGTGCATCTGTTAATGTATTTTTACGCTTATTCAGGATGTGAACAGTACAGCTGTCATTCTGAATTTATGTTTCATCCTAAGGTTTACTCATGGCTTGCGTCCACTCTGCATTTAGCAGATAAGAGTAGAGAGGCTGCTGTGCTTCTGAGCTTTGTGTCTGTGATTAATGAGCATACACAGTGCACATTATCTGATTATTCAAGGCAGCTTCTGCTCTCGCATATTTCTGAGAAACACAAGAAAGTAGGTGTGTATATAGAGCCTTGTGTTAAAATTCACATTGTGTAAAATGGGCCCAATTAGTTCAGAGTTAGACATAATTAGGGTTATGTAATATTGGTGCAGTGATGTGCTTCTATGAATTAGCTTATAGTGTGTAATATGTACACTGTTTAGCACTATGTATTTCCTGGTCTAGCTGGAGACCAAAAAAAAAGGAAATTAAAGTTATTATAATTTAATGGGGTACACATTCCTGTAATCTAAAATGCTCTCAGATGACTATAAAAACACACTGCATTCAATGATTATATATAAATATGTGTGTGTGTGTGTGTGTGTGTGTGTGTGTGTGTGTTTCTGAATCTATTAGACATTTAGGAATTATAAATAAAAATTTAAATAAGACTGCAGTTACATAAAAAATTGACCTGAATACATTTTCTAGAAGAAACATGCTTTTAACTGTGGATTTTTACTTTTGATGTTTTTGTTTGGTCTAAAGGTAAATATATATATAAAAAATAACTGTAAAGAGAAAGGAGAAAAAGTCTATCATCTATTACATTATTGGAAAAAGCTGATAGCCATTTCTTTAAAAAATAATAATAAGCAGACACTTTACATTTAAATTTGCATTTAGTCAATTAGCAGATGCTTTTATCCAAAGTGACTTACAAATGAGGACCAACACTAACAATTAATCATAAGACACAATCAACATTCATGGTAGAAAATGGCAAGTTGTCAGTGTAAGCTAGTGGTACACACGCTAGAGCAGAAGTGCAATACAGAAAAATAAAGAGGGGGAAATATTGCAATATTATACAAAGTATCTTTGTTTATGAAATAAAATATAAAATATTTGTTTTAAAATATTAGTATAAAAATAAAATATGTTACTGGCATATTACAATGAAACTAGAGGTTACCTTTACGCCCTCATCAAATTTTAAGATTTTAAAAAGTGTCCTTTTTTTTTTTTTAACTTAACAACGTAATTTGTCATTCACGCATACGTATATTTACATCTCATTTACAGGTATGAGACAAATGCTTGTAACTTTGCATTTCCCCTTATTGGTGTTCAAAACTAATTTAAATGTAAACGACACTTTCACAAAGGCAAACGCTTTAAAAAAAATGCTACTGCAACGTGTTCCCGTCGCTGTCTAAGCAGAAACAAGCCTTTGGGTCTTCACTTAGAATTAGCCACGACGTTCTCATTTCCGTCAACACGTGATTCTTAGTGCAGTGCTGTAATTGGCCAGATGGTGTCGCTGCAGACACACAGAATTGTGCCATTGATCCATGAGCCTCTGCCACTGCGGTCATGTCAGTCAGCGCGATAGAGTCCATGGAGAAGGGAAGAAGGGAAGGAAGCAACTTCACTCCTGCTATTTGGCAATTACACACTTTTCTCACACGTAACCAGTAGCTTTCAGTCGTTATTATGACTGAATGATTAGTCGCGGCCATCGCTTGTTTTACCTTGATTTTTAATATGTGGAGGAGGAGATGAAAGGGGCTTGTCCAACTCAACTTCAATTATGGGGACAGACACCTGCCGTGATCAGGCGCGGCTAACGCGCTAACATTAGCCGTCAGAGGGGAGTTCAAAAGTACAAACCAGCCCAACAGGACGACATGGAGTGGTGACAGGACACAGAAAACCTGGATTATAAAACTTACTGGGAATATCATCGTGTTCAAACGGAGATACTTTAACCTTACGTGCGCTGATGTAACTATTTTAGGTGGGAGCTGCTGTATTTGGGATCATGTCTGTGACTGAACTCTACTCTAGGGTGAGTTGTTGAAATGTAGTTTTATTTGACCATCAATAGCTATATAAATAGTTAACAATATGAGACAGGTGAACGGTAATATAATAATTTGTGTGAGGTAAACGTCGCGAAGCGCCTTCGCCAATCTTAAATCTTCGTTTAATGTAGCATGACTAGCTTGAAATCTTTTAGTTAAACTCAAAACATCATGAACGCTCGCAAAAGCTGATATTCAGCTATTTGACGCTCTTCGGTTCTGCTTAACCCGCTTTTAACTTCCTATAAAACACGGGGAAGTATCGCGGACAGGTGTGTGTTTCTGTTGGTTTCGGTCTGAAGGTAGTTTCGGTGTTCGCCGTGTTTCGAAAACCAATCGAGCTCCCTACCTAGACAGCGTCTTTGAGCGCATTCTAATTCCAAATGGTGCTGTCTATATAGGCAGCTCACTGGGATAGGAGATACGGCCAGTGTTTATGACGAGCTCTTCCTCTTTTGATGACTTCAGTGACTCGTATAGTTCATATTCATCTAAATCTGCTGCTGCAAAAAAAGAAAGACGTTAGTTTGCGTGTCAGGTGTATCTGTCAAAACCAGCACAAGCCGTAAACAACAATTATGATACATTATTGTTTTAGATTAACTGTTTGGCAATATTATGTAACATTTGAGAGAAGGTGTCACATTTAATTCCTCGTTTGGTATTTAAATCTTTCGTTGTCTGTACAATTTGGGATCGTTAATATGACCGTGCATTTATTCTCAGGTTTGCCATAATTAGGGGGTTTTGTGATTGAAATATTTAATTGGCAAATCTAATTGTCTGTAGTCTGTAAAAATAGTACCATAAACTTAGAATTGCCTTGTAATTCTACTTTTTGACCTCTCATGGAAGTATATTTTACAAAGAGAAAGCTAGCTGTAAATATGATTGAAAAATACTGTCGCCTCATATTTATGGTCACATTCTAATGCAGGTGACTCAGTCTTTCCGAGTTGTTTGAGCTTGTATGCAAAATGAATGTTTTTTTTTTTTTTTTTTTTTTTGGACAGACTGTTCAGTTCAGTCCGCTTCTCATAGTCACCATAAGGGTGGATTCGTATTACACCACTTCACTCCCTTATTTTGGCCTTTGTGTTCTGGTATTGTTCAGATATTTTGCCCTAAAAGTCTTCCACGGCTTTCAGGTCGCGTTATTGGTTGGTGTGATCTGTGACCATCAAGGCCGAACCGGTGACATCATCATAACAACCCGATAACCACCCTGCCCATGTGTGTCATCGATTACACTGGGAACAAATACTATTGAATGGACAGCCAGGCATTTTTCCAGTGTAATCCACAGGCATCCTTTTAGCTGGATTTTTTAAAAAATCACCCCAAATCACCTGTGACAACCCCCTCTGTCTCGTCTCCTAATTAATCTTAATAGTCTGCTTTTTGATAATCTGTGTGGAAGACCAAGGAACAAATTTACCATCTTTTTTTTTTCTTAGACAAACCAAAAAAAGCTGTTTATCTAATATTATCATGCACATACAGTTTATGGCGGGGGGTCTCATTTAGGGACCATATGTGCACCTACGCATGTTTTAAAATGCATTTTGAATGACAAATTTAAAAAATGTTTGAAATTGCATTGTATTGCTCAATGCTGAGTAGCCTGTCTTGAGCATTGTGGTTTTTTTGGTTATTGCTCTCAGAAAGAGGATTAGTTAGGGGGACAATGCACCCCTGCTGAAGTTTAGACCCCCTCCTTAGCAGGTGGTTTTGTTGAATTAGATTTGTTGGGGTGGAGTCATTATCCCCAAGTAGACTCTTCTGTTATGCTGCTTTAACAAAAACTACCCTTTTCTATTTTCGTTCTGTTACATTCTATGGTCTTCTGTTGCCGTTACTGCATCACCTTGATTAAACCGTGTGTTACGTCACTTTTGAGGTCTCTCAGTGCCTCTGGGTAGGTAAACAAGTCGTGTGCAGGTCCAGTGGGAGTGGAGGCTTGGGCTGGATGCGCCATCGCACTCCATTCACTCATGGCTTGGTTAATGTCACTGCTAAAGTAACTGATGCAGAAACAAGAGTCTCTATGGGGGCTGGAGAAAGAAATCGGCACTGAAGAGCTTTTATTGTAATGTTCAAGCACCTTGTTGTGTTAAAATGCTTCTGAATCCCAGTATAATGTCATTTGAATTACGGAACGTTTAAAAATGGCGTATGACCGGTTCTTGTTTTAACATCCCTGGCTCTCCATCAGCACAGCTCAAAGTTATACGATTAACCTGTGTAATAGGATATGGGTAAAATTGATTAAATCCTTATAAAATAGTTTAAAAATTACAATATTTATATAGTTTAAAAAATTAAAATATATATATATATATATGTGGGGGTATATGAGGAAAGAAAAAAACAAAACAACATCATTACTTCAACCAACTTCAACAGTGGTTCAAAATATTAGAATTAATGCTGATTAATCACAATTGCAAAGAAAAATGTTATTAAATATAAATGTAATATGTTATATGTAATATAAAATATAAGAATATGAATATATATAAATGTAAATATTTTTTAAATATATACGGTATGTGTGTGTGTGTGTGTTTTAATATTTACAACAACATTGTAATAAAAATCAAGATAAAACTAATCAAGGCTTGTTAATCACTTAATAAATGCAATAATAACACAAAGAAATTATAAAGAAAAAAGTCTAAATATAGTGAAGTAAAATTGTAAAAATATATGTATTGTAAATTTGCAAAATGCATCTCTAAATGCATTTACCTTTTATGCGTTTGGCAGGTGCTTTTATCCAAGGTGACTTACGTTGCATTCAAGGTGCACACACGATCAGATTTAGCTGTCCCTGAGTCTCGAGCTCATCACCTGGTGTTTCTGGAGGTGTGCTCTGCTGTTTGAGCTGCAGCGAGGCAATGCAGTATAGCCTCCCGGTTTGTTTTTATGACGACTGTATACCAAATTGGGAAAAGGGGTGCAATGAAATATTTATTTGGTACACCTGCTGTCCTCTGGTTACTTTTCACTGATTTAACCCAGAAGTTTCCCCGGGGCAGCTCACCTGTTAACCCCACGCAACAAAAGCTCACTCCCGATCCATCACAACCGGACACTAGTGTCAGGTTTCACGGTGATTCAGACAATTGGCCAATTATTCCTGGACAGTGGTCAGGACAAAGATCACAGGTTGAATAGGAAAAAAGTGTGACATGTTCTCCAGGAAACACCTGATCTTTCCCTGCAGGGCTTTAGTGAGTGTGCTGCCAGTGATCAGGGTGTGGCTAGAGACACAGAGCTTTGTACTTGCCCTTTACCCTGTAGCCTAAAGAAATCTGGAGAAACCTGAGACTTCTTGACGTTAATCGCTTCCAAGCAGAAATATACTAAGAAAAGTTCATCTATTTCTAGTAATTATTGTCATTCATAATAAGAATAATAGGGTTTAGCTTTCTTTTCATGCGGTCTTTGAAGTCAACGTGAATTCACAGATGTCCATATTTAATGCTGCTCTTTTTGCAAAAAAATGTCAAGAATATTCCATGTTCTGAATTACATTAGCATTCAAACATTCAACTTCAAGATTTGAGGTTGGAAAGACTGCCAATCAAGGCTGTAGTGCCGGCATTTTATCAAAAATACAGTAAAAGCAGTAATACTGTGAAATATTACAGTTTATTACAAGTTTATTTTTATTGAATTGCCATTACTCCAGTCTTCAGTGTCACAATAACCTTATCGAAATTATTATAATATGCTCACTGGATGCTCAAGACGCATTTTTTTTATTGGTATTAAAGGAACAGAGATAATAAGTCGAGTTTTACCGTTTTGGAATCCATTCAGTCGATCTCCGTGTCTGGCGATAGCACTTTTAGCCGTGGCTTAGCACAGATCATTAAATTCGATTAGACCAGTAGCTTCACGTTCAAAAATGACAGAAGAGTTTAGATTTTTTTTTCCTTTTAAAACTTGCCTCTTCTGTAGTTATATCGCGTACTAAGACAGGTTTGATAAGAAGTTTGCTGCCGTACCATGGGCGCAGCATCATAGTGATATCACACAGCGCCTGAAAACAGCCGAAGTTTGCACAGGGAGCGTGTCTTGCAGACTTGGGGCTATTTTCCACAGGTGCTGCTTGATAGTGTTCCTTTAAAGTGTCTAAAAGTGTTATGCTGCTCTGTTTTTTTTTTTTTTTTTAATTTGTTTTTCAGGATTTTTTTTGAGAAAGTTCAAAAGAACAGCATGTATTTGAAAATAAAAATCTTATATATATATATATATATATATCTCTTTGCCAAAAATAAATTATGCAGGCCCTAAATGTTTGAACGGTAATGTAAGTAATACAGTTCTGTAAATATTCTGTTTTATTCTGAAGTGCACCACGTTATGAAGCAGGTTTCAAATGAAGTTTCATGTTGACTTTAAAGGTGAAATATTTTGTTTTTATACCACTGGTAGAAATCTGCACAATAAGTTGTTTGCAGACAGGTTTTCCAAACACTACTGATTATTCTGTCCTTCCCTATCTGCCATTGTTTGGACGAACAGGTAGCTCTGGTTAGCAAAAGTGCATTGAATATTTAAAGACGCATACATGCCTTAACCACATTTTTTTTAGCATTTTGTGAGACCATTCGTTTTGAACTTAAATCCTATCATTCATTCAGTTAAACAGCTGACGTGGATCCAGGCCTCTTCGCTACGCAGCTACAAGAAAGCATGTAAAACCAGTCACACAGGTCTCAGCTCAGTTCCTCGCCAGCACCCTCCCTCCGCAACAGCTTTTCCACTCTTTGTCTCTGTGGCATTCGTTACGATGCCCTTCAAGCCCAACAGATCACCACACTGAGAGCTCTGGCTTTGAGATAATGAAACAAAAGCATCTTCGCAAACAGCTGAATTGTTTGACTGCTTGTACAAATTTGTGTCAATATAACACACACACACGTCTATATATAAATGCCACTTCTGAGGAGGCGAGAGTTGTGTGACAGTCATTTCTGTATCTTCGTAGCAAGGTACCAAAGTACTTGACAAACTTGTAGCTGATTGTATCGACTCTAATGAGAAGTTCCATCTCATTACGGTGGAAGGAAATGCATCGGAACAATTCGCAAAGCAGTCAGGCTCACACGATGACAGGATGAGGGGTGGAATGGCATGCAAAGAGAGTTTCTAGTCTGGTTAATGGTTTCCCTTCTTGGCTTTTATTAGAGATTCCGTCACTGCTTCTTCATGCAGTATCAGCTTTTATGGTTCAAAGATCATACCTGTTTCAGCTGATTGATTTGAGCTTTGTCATGCATGCTACTTCAGTTGGTGTTCTGAGTATTTTTGGGAAATCTTGAATACGGATTGACAAGAGGGAGATTAAAAGCAAGACTGCTGTCTCTCTGTTAGACATACAAAAATGTCGCCGCATCAAAGATGATGCAACGTCATTTGTCTCGTCTTCTCATGTTTTTGCAGTTGTTGTTGTTTAGAAGATGTGTGGCATCCAAGGCTGTCTTCCATCTGACATGCCATTCATGTTTTTCTGTCATTATTCAGAACAGCTTTTCCCAAAAGAGGCTTTGTGAGTTGATGAAAAGCTAATAATTAATTCTATAGGATGTAAAATAAAGAAATGAGGCTGCACAATAGTGTTGTTGTTTTTGTTGTTTTTTTTTTTTTCTCCAGACAATGAAAAGTTAACGAGGTCCAATTTTGTTTTCTTCAAAATACCTTCCTTTGTGTTTCACAAGAAAGAACGACATACAGAAAGCCATAGATTTTTGGGATGGCACTTTGAATTCAATGATTTTGGGGTGAGCTATGATTAAATAATGGATTTCAAGTGTGAGAAACCAATAAAGATTTTTCAGAAGCCTTTTTCTGATGCTCTACTTTGCCATACATTCTTTAGATTTCCTGTCACTTCAACGCACTCATCTTCCATGCCAGTTTTTCCAGACTCACAGGAAAAGTTGATGAGCAAGTTTCTCAGTCAATTCAGCATTTCTCTGTGGAACCGGTATTGATTAATCCATGTGAAAAATCCCTGTGAATAACAGAGTCGGTTATGAAATATTATTAGTAATTCTACTTTATATTAAAGGGATAGTTCACACAAAAATGTAAATGTTGTCAATCAGTGGGGAGATAATTACTGATTATAATGACTTAGTACTGTCTCTTTACGCGTCAGGCCTCTTAAACACAACACCATGTCTGCATTTGTTATTTACTAACCAGCACAACACTGCTTAAAACTTGCTTTTGAATAGTAAGTAGCAGATTCTTTAAATAAGAAAACGTAACGTTACTTGTGAGTCAGAAGTGCCAGTCTGTCCACGGCTTTGTGCATGGCTACTCACTCAGGTTCATGGAATTAGTTCTCCATAAAATATACTGAGCGCATCTGAATATATGGGTTGAACTTTTCTGGAGCAGTGTTAACTGATGGATTCTAGTTGTTTCCCCTTTTGGAAGCCCAAAGAAAGTAGTTTTTACAATGAAACACTGCATCTCCAGAACATGGCGCCGGCAATAACACTATAGCAAAAATAACAATTATCCCACACAGTGATGTAGAGAAGTGAGGATGTGTTTAAATGAGGCATTTTAGAAAGACGTGGTCGACCAATATCTCTTTGGTTTTAAGACTTTAGGGATCTTATCTATGCACTAACAACTTGTAACCTTTCAAAGATAACAGAAAACTTAAAAATTGCAACATATGACCCCTTTAAATAACTTGCTGTCTTAATTCCTTCCTTCAGTATTATGTGTGAAGCAAAGTTTCTTACGCGATCGTATGTAATGAAACGGTATTCACGTCATTAGAAGATTCAGTCTTTTTATGGTGCCAGTTGTGATGATGTCATAGTATGTGCTCAGGCGGTTATGAAAGGATATTGTAGCCAATACAAGCTGCCAAATCTTTAATCTTAACCCTAATCTTACATAATCTGCCAATCATGCATTCTTTCCCTTCAACTGAATTCTTCCACACTAAGTTTAAGAACATTACAGTCAGGATTGAGTGCACACTGTATGGGTGTGTTTCGATGTTTTTTTTTTTTTTTTTTAAAAATAGGACATGTTAATTTATTATATGAAAGGGGACCAGTGTTTCAATTTGGTTTTATTGGGCTTCACCCCTCCTGAGCCTATAGTGTGGTTGTTTATGTTGTCATTGTGTTGGTAATGAGGCATTTGTTCATTCACTATGTTCATAAATATAAAATTAGGTCTCAGTTTATGTAATGTGACATGATTGTACCACATACAGTTGGCTTTTTCCTTCATTTATTACCATGTCCATATCAGCCCCATCATCTGAAATCTCAGCAAAAGTAGTGATAAGATCCAAAACCTTCAATATGTTCAGATTAGATTTTTTTTTTGTATATAAGATATAATTCTACATTGTTTCAAATGTTGTCAATAAAACATTATACAAGCATTTTATTTTGAAGGCACAATATTTAAGATCGTCCTCATAAAATATCCAAGAACTGGATATTACATTTGTCTTACATTTCATGCAGCCGTGTACTTCCAGAGGATTTGTAAAGAAAATTCAGTTAAATCACTAAATTAAAACGATTACAACACAGATTAAATGTTAACTGATATTAATGCTTACCAGACTTTTTCTGTGACTGGCAGATTAATTACTTATCAAAATTATTAGCAAATTTTTGCATTTGTTGCAGCAATAGTTTTGATATGCGGTCTTGGTATGCATTTGATATGCATCCTGAACCAGAAATAGGATTTCTTTAAAGCGCCACATCTATTTAAAAAAATATGCATGTCATCATGTATCATTACTGTGAATTTGAATTATGTTAATTAACCCAAATACTGCAAAGCTGATCTGTAAACACTGATGTAATGCTATGCCCTTAGGTATAATGGTCTAATGAGCCGATACAGGCGATATTTTGTTTACAATCTTTACCCTTTAACTGTTGGTACTTCCTTGACAACGTAGAAAAACACCCAGGCCTCCCGTCAGAATCCTCTGCTGAGGCTGTCATAATAGACTCCCATGTTTTGTCATCAGAGAATGATTTACAAGCCAAATAAGCGGATGGTCTCGCGCAGCATCATTTGCATGTGGCCTACTCTACTGAAACACCTCTATATTCGGGCAACTGAGAAACTAATGAGATCATAGCATCATATTTCAGTTCATTTCGCTTTCTGTACAGACGGCCATCTGTGGAGTTTCTCTGCTGCATGGACCTAAAGCTTTCAAAAGGAAAGCTAAACAAGTTTTATTCAGAATGTATGTAATATATAAAGAAGTGAACGTAGACCACCGATGTCAAGACAAGGTTTTCATCTGTGGAAGAAACGCCATTAAATGACTTAGAACGTCAAAAAATGTTATGAGTTTGATCAATCCAAGGGATCATTTACATTTTTAGGTGAACTTTTAAATATGCGAAATCAATATGTTCAATCAAGTTTACGTTAGCCTGTAGCTCCAGTATTTGTCAGAGGTGATGCAGGTCTTCGTGGGATAAGTTGCATTTGCTTATCACTCCTGTCCCAGATTCCTCGTACCTGCATAGAGTTCCTGAAATGTCTGTGGTGTGTGTTTTGAATATTCTTGAATGGCCGAGTTTCCAGGCTATTCTATAGAGCGTTTTTTTTTTTTTTTTTTTTTTGATTTGACAGTTAAAACAGGTCAGTTTTGATCTGTATCAGCAGTTATAGATTGCTCAGGTGTGAACCCAGCCATTAAGGTATTATTCACAAAGGTTTAGTCAAAGGAAGTTTCCAGGCCACAGATGAAGTCCAATTGCACAGCATAATCCTAAATGGCTAGATCCAGTTCAGGTTTGTAGGGGTTCTATTTTTACAAAGTCCATTAGATATGTACTTTAGCACCAAAGGGTATTTTTGATAAGATTGAAAACCATATTTCAGAGTATTTATGCAACTGTTGTGCATACTCATCTGTGTGAGAGGGCACACATGGGACATTATGAGCCAGGGGCCAGTGTGGCTCAACAAAACCTTGTCTTTGTATTTTGGATTCTTTAAACAGAAAAATCTAAAAACGGAATATATTTGAAAAATAACTTTTTTTGTAACATAAGCATCCTGTCACTTCTGATAAATGTAATGAGGGCTTGCTGTTATGTTTCATTATGTATTATTTTTATTATTGTTGTTGTTATTATTTTGAATCTCACTGCAGAATCTTAAACAGTGGGGTATTTTGGTAAAATGCTGTGCTCCGTTTCGTATTCTTAAAAATAAATGCCACCTGTTTTAGAATAAATGTAATGTGCATTTATAATAAATTAGAAATACCATGCCACTGTCTAGCAAGTTGTGACTCGCTGGTTGCAAAGACTGGACCCTTAAGGGGACAGCTTACTTGTTTTCCACTTCATGAAAGTTACGTAGTGCTCCAAAAAGTTTAAGATGAGTCTACCATCAGCTCTTATTATCATCAAGCTACTTGAGTCTCTTTAGCCCTTTGAACAGCCTTAACGCTACACTGAAACATTGTAAGATGGAGTGTTGTAACGGACTGCAAAACCACACAGGACCCCTGCTGTTCAGTCAAAATATGTTTCCGCTGTATCTTTGTGAATCTCACTGTTTGCTCCCTTTTTCTTTTGTGTTTCTGCCTGAAGTGCAGCGCAGGCTCCTAAAAGCCAGACTGTCTATGTTCTGTACGTCCTGACATTTCACTCGTCTCGTTAAAGTACGTCCCCATTGTGTCAGACCAGATCAGATGAGCCCGAACTCTAAAGCTCGAGATAAACCATGCAAATTTTATTTATTTTTTTTTGTCAGAATGTGTGATGATCCCAGATCTCACCGTTCAGTCAAGCCGTAGGTGTGACTTGGAAATTTAGGCTAAGTCGTATGTTTAAATCGGGTGTCAAGAATGAACAATAATCACTTCCTTGCCTCGCATACAGTTAGTTTTAGACATTCGGGGACGCATGTGATTTCTGCAACGTGTTAACTGTCACGTGGGTAATACCAGCACGCTCAAAATCTGCATAGATTCAGCAGTATCTGCGGTATCTCTCACTCCGTCTCTAACTAGGATCGAAAACGCTGTTGTCAGCTGGGAAGGCTCTGATATGGAGCGACTTCAGTGGAGAAGACGGTGCAAAGTTCAGGCGTAACAGGAAGGGCTAGAGTTGTCTTTTCCACATTACTGTACACAATTGAGGGCTACTTCTGTTTGTGGGACAATAAATCAAACTATTTTATATATCCCATTCATTTCATAGGGTTTTTTTAATGTTTATGTTTTTAAAAAAATTTACTTATTCACACCACTGTGTCAGCACATGTTTAGTACGTTTTATAGAAGATCTGTTTTTCAAAAGGTGACATTAAAACCAATAATTTAGGCTATTACACGTAGTGGGTCCGTGATATATTTGAACCATATTGTTTAAACAGTTTTATTTATCTGTATCGGTTGATATTGTAGGGCCCTATGAAATCCATTGTATTTTTTAATTCATTTAAATGGTTGTAGGCTCAAATATAAATTTTATTAATTAAGGTTTAACATTTTTAAGCCCCTATGAATAAAATAGGTCTTTTATTAACTTCATTTCTATTTTGACATGTTGGTGTAAGGACCTTTTTTAAGTTTCTGTTTGTATATGATATGACAATAGTTTTAATCAAAAGAATTTTTAAAATGTTATTGAAGTGACATTTGTAGAGATAATATATAATTTCTTTATGTATCTTACCCATACAGACGTGGACAAAATTGTTGGTACCCTTTGGTCAATGAAAGAAAAACTCACAATGGTCACAGAAATAACTTTAATCTGACAAAAGTAATAATAAATAAAATTCTATAAATGTTAACCAATGAAAGTCAGACATTGTTTTTCAACCATGCTTCAACAGAATTATTAAAAAAATAAACTCATGAAACAGACCTGGACAAAAATGATGGTACCCCTAACTTAATATTTTGTTGCGCAACCTTTGAGGCAATCACTGCAATCAAACGCTTCCTGTAACTGTCAATGAGACTTCTGCACCTCTCAGCAGGTATTTTGGCCCACTCCTCATGAGCAAACTGCTCCAGTTGTGTCCGTTATTTGAAGGGATGCCTTTCCAGACGGCATGTTTCAGCTCCTTCCAAAGATGCTCAATAGGATTGAGGTCAGGGCTCATAGAAGGCCATTTTACAATAGTCCAATTTTTCCTCTTAGCCATTCTTGGGTGTTTTTAGCGGTGTGTTTTGGGTCATTGTCCTGTTACAAGACCCATGACCTGCGAACTGAGACCAAGCTTTCTGACACTGGCTAGTACATTTCTCTAGAATTCCTTGATAGTCTTGAGATTTCATTGTACCCTGCACAGATTCAAGACACCCTGTGCCAGAAGCAGCAAAGCAGCCCCAGAACATAACAGAGCCTCCTCCATGTTTCACAGTAGGGACAGTGTTCTTTTTGGTGATATGCTTCATTTTTTCTGTCTGTGAACATACAGCTGATGTGCCTTGGCAAAACGATTTTTGTCTCATCTGTCCACAGGACATTCTCCCAGAAGCTTTGTGGCTTGTCAACATGTAGTTTGGCATATTCCAGTCTTGCTTTTTTGATTCGTTTTCAACAATGGTGTCCTCCTTGGTCGTCTCCCATGTAGTCCACTTTGGCTCAAACAACGACGGATGGTGCGATCTGACACTGATGTTCCTTGAGCATGAAGTTCACCTTGAATCTCTTTAGAAGTCTTTCTAGGCTCTTTTGACCATTCGGATTATCCGTCTCTTAGATTTGTCATCAATTTTCCTCCTGCGACGCAGGAGGTTGGCTACAGTCCCATGGATCTTAAACTTCTGAATAATATGTGCAACTGTAGTCACAGGAACATCTAGTTGGAGATGGTCTTATAGCCTTTACCTTTAACATGCTTGTCTATTCTAATATTCTTGAGAGACAACTCTTTCCTTTGCTTCCTCTGGTCCATGCCTGTTTCGTGAGTTTATTTTTTTAAATAATTCTGTTGAAGGATGGTTGAAAAACAATGTCTGACTTTCATTGGTTAACATTTATAGAATTTTATTTATTATTACTTTTGTCAGATAACAGTTATTTCTGTGACCATTGTGACTTTTTCTTTCATTGACCAAAGGGTACCAACAATTTTGTCCACGTCTGTATATTATGGCAGAGGCTGAAAAGGTGCTTTTGTAGTAAATGAAACCGTGTATCTGTGACTTTTACACAGAAAAGCAGAACATGCAGGAATCATATTTAAATAGTATTTTTCAGAGACATTTGTCCATAATATCACATTTAGTTAACTTTTGATGTATACATATACATTTGGTCAATTTCATACTACACATTATACTGTATATTTAGTTTTTATTACTGCGTTCCACGATTCTGTCTGCATTTTCTGCGTTATTACATTTAGATCATCTCGCACTCAAAGTTAATTTTTAAAAACACTAATAATTTAATCAAATTTAATAAAACTGTTACATACTGTTGGTCTCAGCAAGCATTTTAAAATTGAGGAAGTGCTGTATTTAAAATGACAACTGAACATTTTATCACCATTGGTTCAACCTTATGTTGCTTTAAAAGTGTATGACTTTGTTCATGAAGCACAAAAGCATTTTATAGATTGTTGGGAACCAAACCATTTTGGTGACTGCTGATTTAAAAAAAAAAAAACTTGAATGAGACATTCTCCAGAATATGTTGTTTTATGCTGCGCTGAGGAAAGTAAGTCATACAAGTTTAGAAAGGCAAAATTGTCTTTTTTGGCTCAAATATCTCTTATATTGTTAATCTCAGTTCCAGTGGGATACTGAGGATTTTACAAGAGTGTTTGACTGGTTGCTGCTTAATTTGAGAGCATGATTTATTAGTTAAGAATCTATTAAAGCTGATCACACAGAATTGTAGTGGATTTAGTGACTAAATGTGCTTCTAATAAACTTGCAGCTCTTTAAGCGGCTTATACCGACTGAGTGTCTTTTGTGGATTTTTTTTGAAGGTCAAGAGCAGTGTTCTTTACACGCAGATTGTCAGCGGAAACTTACTTCTAACTGCCTTCAGGAGAGATAACAGCACTCTCTCATTACATGCTCTCAGCCTTCAGCTGGCTTTCACTTGATCACCAACACAAACATTGAGACACTGGGAGAAAAAGAAAAATGGTTTATCATTTACATTTACATTACATTTAGTCATTTTGCAGACGCTTTTATCCAAATTAGTGGTGTGTTATTTTTCTTTGATTCATGAATCTGTTACTTTATTTAATACCTTGGCTAAAGCTTAGGACTAACAGGAACGGAATCCTGGGTAATGCAGACCTCTATCTGTCATGTTGGCCAAGCAGGTGTCCAGCAGCTATTAATATATTAACTATAAGAGTATGCGCTAGAATACCACTTGAATACATCTAGTAATTGCTTTAAGCGTATCAGATTGTCTCATTTTTCAGGGCAGAAAACCTCAATCACATACGCATTTAAGTATTTTTTCTTCTCTAAATAATAGTATGTCCTGCTGCAGTTCTAATTTATCTCTGTTAACTTTTCAGCCTGTACTGCTGATCCTCCAGTTATATCCAGAGACTGCTGATAAAAGCATTGCAAGCTTTTCTGTATTCAGCTTTATTCAGTTTTGCCTGTTCCTCATTGTGAAGATGAATGGCCATTTGGGTTGTTGTTTCATGAACATAAAATCACGATTTTGATTTCAAATAGTTGATTGTAAAATGTTTTTTTTAATCTGCGTTTCAGTACACCCGGGTTTGGATCCCTGACCCAGAAGAGGTTTGGAAGTCGGCTGAAATCATCAAGGATTATAAGGAGGGAGACACAGTGCTTCATCTCAAATTAGAAGATGAATCGGTAGGCAAAAACCTCCCCATTGTCTTCCACCAATAAATCTAGAATGGACTTTAATGACTTGTTTTATTGGTAATAAATTAAAACGGCAGTTGCTGAAAATAAAGAAATGTGCCCTAGTTGACATATTTAGTGAAAAAAAATAAAATAAAATGTAATTTTTTTTTTTTTCCCTTAAACTACAAAACAAAAAAATATTTCAGTCATGACACAGCAATTGTGAAGTACACCAGATCCGAACGCTTCCTGAAATAGTCTGGGTTTCACCGTACTGAGGAAAGTGTGTCTTATGAATCATTAATCATGTTTTGGTGTCTAAGAAGCGCAGGCCCTGAGAGGGAAGATTGTACGCCATATTCTCGAGTGTATTATCAAAAAACAATGTTGGGGAAACCTAAATAAACCAGTAGATGAAATAAAGATCAGCATAACTTATTGAAGCCCTTGTGCCTGTAATGCATTACCAACACGGTCTCAGTCTGCCAAAACACACTTTTTGACTCTTGAAGCCTGTGGAGTTACTTGACATTTTAGTTTGAATCCAATCCATTTCTAATCTACCGTTTCTTCTTAATGGCATTACTGTCTCTATTCCTAGACGTTAGAATATTCAATTGGTCCCAAAGACAATCCTCTCCCGTTTCTTCGGAATCCTGATATTCTGGTAGGAGAGAATGACCTCACAGCTCTCAGCTACCTCCACGAGCCTGCTGTGCTCCACAACCTCAAGGTCCGCTTCCTCGAGTCCAATCATATTTACACCTACTGCGGTAAGTGTGTGTGCGTTTCAAAGAAAATGGCTTAATAGATTTATTTTTAATTTGTTTAAATCACCTTTATATTTGTTTTTTAATCTGACTCGTGTCATAAATAAACATGTGAAAGGAAAAAAGACATAAAAGTCCATATAAATTAACATATAAATGTTTAATTAAAATCTATTTAACTGTGTAAAAATAAATACGTACAAAAAGTTAAAGTTTAAAAGAACAAAAAGCAAAGAGAACTATAAAGAATTATTTCCTTTTTATTTGAGCTTTTTCATAATTGTTATACTGACCATTAGCAGTGCTTTTTTTTTTTAGGAATCATTCATAATTTTAAAAGCATTATTTTGATCATTAAAGGGGTCATATGACGTTGCTAAAAATAACATTATTTGGCGTAATGCAATATGTTTATGTGATTTTTAAGTTAAAAAAAAAACTATACATTTATTGTTTCTCATCTAAGCACTGCCTTACAAAACAAGTTAATTTATACAAAGCTTATCATTCTAAAGCGAGGTGTGCTCTTATTGGCCAGCTATCTAGTGTGTTGTGATTGGCCGGAAATGTTACACCCCTTACCATAGCGTGATGCAGCGTTCCAGTGCTCTCTCACCAAAACAGTAAAACATATTACAAATGCATTTGTTGCCAGTGGAGACATAATTACTGATTATCATGACTTAGTGCTGTCTTTTTACACGTCACATTGCATCGCGCTTCGTAAACACTGCGCCATGTCTGCATTTGTGATCAAAGAAACAACAAGCATTAATGTTACCATTCACTGCTGAAAACTTGCATTTACATTCTCTGTGTTCAGGAAATAGTCCTTCGTATATGCACTGAACACACTATAATATTTGTGATGAACTGTTCTGGAACAGTGTTGTAAAAACAACGTAACCACTGATTTCTAGTTGCGTTCTCTTTTGGAAGCACAAAGAAAGTAGTTTCACTTTCACAACGACGCACCGTGTCTCCAGAACATGGCGCCGCAGCAACACTACAGTGAGAATAATAGCTCCGCCGCCTTTCTTTGCGTAAACATATGGGCAGTGTTATGAAATGAATACCACTCTGTGATGTAGAGAAGTGGAGGCGTGTTTAAACGAGCTGTTTTAGGGGTGTGGATAAGTCATAACTTTTTTATATCTTTAATAACTTTTTGGTTTTGATACTTCAGTGTTTCCAACTTTAGGTTGTAACACCGCTCGTAACTCCCCAAAGATAAAGGAAAACTTGAAAGTGCATCATTCCACCCTTTAAGTTACTACGATAATAAAATATTAATTGACTTCCAGTGACATTTTTAAATGTCCTGCAGTTGTTGTTCTATCCTCCCAGATTTTTTTTAGGATTAATATCTTGCATAGTTTTTCCTCAATTTTGAATGTGGCGAATGTCCTGATTTAATTGCAGTTTAACTCTTCATTGTAGTTACTGTCTTGTGAGACGGATTTAGTTTTCTTGAATGGGGTTCTCTGGGCTTCTTGCAAGTACTTCTCACCAACTGTACAAATGCTAATTGCGTATCCAGGGTCAACAGGCTTTTCTGAAGAGTAACAAAGGCAGCATCTCTGTTTAATCAACACTCATTAAATGCAGGGTTTCCATTAGTTACTGTCCCTATAACAGCATGCTCTTGTTAATAGGTTGTTGCATTTTGGCTTTGCATTTTACTTGTGGGTGTGTCTACCTCTACTGAAAATTTCTTCTTCTAAAAAAAAAAATAAAAAAAGGCATGTTTGAATACTGACACTGGCTGTTGTGATATCTCAGGCAACAAGAATTCTGTTTTACACGCACCTAGGTCATACAGTCTCACAGATATTTAATGTCTTAAAAAGCACGCCCAGCTGTTGTTTGTCTTGTTTTATTGTTGGTTCCGTCTGTTGTGCTTTGTAAAGACTGAATTATTCCCATTATTGTCTCTGTCAGGTCACAACAATGCCTACTGCTTTATGATTCCTCTTTCATGTTTGTTCTTTTTTTACTTTCACAGACGTGTGTGTTTGTGTTCAGTCTTTCAGAACGAGCCTTCGTGCATTAAACTCATTGCTCGCCGTGACATCATTGCAATCTCCCGATATTTTACCTGAGATTCATGAGCAAATATTTAATTAGCTTGTTTATTTTATCAGTTTCAATAAGGTTTTGTCTGATTTAATGTATGTGATACTGTGTATCACCAGTGCTTCAGTTGTAGGTGTAAAGCTATATCGATCTCTGTTTCTAGGGATTGTTTTGGTGGCCATCAACCCGTACGAGCAGCTTCAGATCTATGGAGAAGAAGTCATCAATGCATACAGCGGGCAGAACATGGGGGACATGGATCCTCATATATTTGCTGTGGCAGAGGAAGCGTACAAACAGATGGCCAGGTAATAGTCCCAAACAATAGTTTTTGGTGGTATAAAACATTTTCAGCCATTTTAATAGCTTTAAACACACCCCCTCCTTCAAAACCGCTCATTGAAAACACAAGTCAACAAACCTATACAACATAGTGATTTCTGATTGGTTAACTAAATGGAGGATTTTTTTTATTCCGCAGGGACGAAATAAATGTATTAAAAGAGCGTAAAGATATTTGTACTATTATAAAAGGTTACAAGGTTTTTCTTTTGATCACAGAGAACTCTTTTTGGTAAAAGCCATTCTCGGAATAAGCATTTCTTTAGAAATGTTTAAAAGGGTTATTAGCATCAAGCAAACGTTAAGCCGTTTGTTAAGCTTAGTTGTTTTCTAATAAAGGGCTCAGGGTTCAGGTCTGTGACTTCTACTGGCCATAAACAGGAAATGACATCACATGCTTTGAAAGCTGTGAGTAATCTCAAAGTTCAGCTTGACTCAGTAATGGATAGAGTGGGCAGATAATCACAGAGCACTCAACATCGTTCTTTGAACATTTGTATTTACTTGTGGGGAGTTTTTGTTGCTTGAAACAAAAGACAAAGCCATTTGCACGTCAGGTTTAAGATGGAGCTAAACATCCCACGCTGAGAAAACCTGACTTGTGTAGTGCTGAAGGCCTAAAATAAGCTCAGGCAAAGGAGGGAAAGACAAGGCAAGGCTTGTGGTCGGACTGTGCATTTGATAGGTTTTACACAGCCAGTTTCACTGAATGGACACGTCAATTATTTAAGAGTGTCAAAGTGGCTATCCGCTGCGTTTAGGTTTTCCTGAGGTAGCTCTCTTGGGACGTGTGTGTGTGTGTGTGTACTGCATATAGACCAAGCAGCAACAACGGCATCGGCTGTGGTTTAGATTGGAGGATTTTAACTGCATTTGTCAACTGCAATGAGGCTAGCCTCCAACAAGGAAAAAGGCCATTTGAATATTCTTGGGGTTTTTTTTGCTGTGCACTGCAAAAAAAAAAGGTTTGTGTGTATGTATGTATGCATGTATGTATGTGTGTGTGTGTGTGTGTGTGTATGTGTGTATATATATATATATATATATATATATATATATATATATATATATATTAATTAATTATAATATATATTTATTGTAATATATATTTGGCGCCCCTTTATATTAGTTTGACTTAACTACAAAGGTCAAGCACTAATAGTTTAATACAATGCGTTTATTGTGTGCAAACATGTTTTACATTGTACTTTTATTTAAAAGAAATACCTGTGTGTTAATACATCTCTAATTCATTCCTGTAATTACATTTCTAATTACACTGTTGACCCATCACTCATACCACCAAACCTGTCCCTAACCTTTGTACTTGCATTACACCTCAATAGCAGCAACTACATTTTAATAGTACTGATATTCGTGAGATTGCAGCAAATATATTAGCCTCGTTTTTTTTTTGTTTGTTGTTTTTTGTTTGTTTATTTTATTACTCTATTTGATTTTTAGAATGTAGATCATGGCTCCCCCATAATTCTGAAAACAAAACAATAGACAACCTAACAAAATAATACTTTACTTGATTTTCTGACAAAATGTTTTATTTTAAAGTAGTGTTTTCAAACTAATAATCGCAAATAATCACATCCACAATAAAAGTTTTAGTTCACATAATGTGTGTGTGTGTGTGTGTGTGTATTTATGATGTGTATGTAAATACATACACATGCAGTATATATTTTGAAAATATTTGCATGTATATATTTATATTCATATTTATTTTATATAAATATAATTAATATTTAAACATAACATTTTTTTTTTTAAATGTATACATGCATATGTGTGTATTTATATACATAATAAATAAGAAAAGTACACAGTACATGTATATATGTATGTGTGTATAAGCTATTTCAAACATAAAGCTTAGTCTACATGATGAGCACTGCTTTCTCTGGATCAGCGGCTGTTATTCTGATCATACTTAATTATTTGAGTATTGCATTTTACAGGAAATTTGTTTTATTTGCCTCTTAGTTGTATTTGCTTTATACCAACAAAATATAATTGTATAGTATATAGTTGTATATAGTTGTTCATAGGGACACTGTTTTCATCACCGTTTAAACCTGAATGTTCTCCTGCAGAGATGAAAAGAACCAGTCAATAATTGTGAGTGGCGAGTCTGGAGCTGGCAAAACAGTTTCCGCAAAGTATGCCATGCGCTTCTTTGCCACAGTGGGAGGTTCAGCGAATGACACCAATGTTGAAGAGAAAGTACTGGCCTCCAGCCCCATCATGGAGGTACGCTATGAACAAATTTTTGTGAGAAAATACGACCTAGGTCACCACATGACGTTAATCAGTTGAGAACCGCTTAATTGGCTTGCTTCACAGACACATTACCAGAATAATTTGAGTTCAACTTAATAAACTTGTGCCACCAAGCACTTCCATCATGTGCAGTAGCTGTAAAGGTGCCCTCACTTCACACATCACTCCATCCCATTGCCTCACTTGAGCTGCAAAATTAAACTCAAGAATTGGCAGGCCTGTTTGAACAGATAAGAGCAAAGCAGGCACTTGTGCCCTTCAGGAAGATAATCTGAGTGCCAACGAGAGTGGCCAAATCTCACAGTCAATTTAGAGATATCATTACTGTGGAAATGAGCACTGGTGATAGAAGGGCCTCTTAGGATAAGACATAGACTATCCTAATACTACAGGTGACTCGTAACACCCCAGCTCAGACATACAAATAATCCAAAATCACGGCAATTACACATTACACAAATACACGTAATGTTGCAAACAGGATCTTAGGTTTACGCCTCTTCAGTTATGTTGCATCCCTTGTTGTGAAATTCTTTCTCCACCCTTCTTATGTTCCATTATGAATCAATCATAGTAATTTGAGAACCTCCTTTTTCAGATAAAACCAAACAAAGAGTGACTCAAGCATAAATTTTTTTTTCTCTCCTTCTGTGCAGGCCATTGGAAATGCAAAAACTACCCGCAACGACAACAGCAGCCGCTTCGGGAAATATATCCAGATCGGCTTCGATAGGAGATATCACATTATCGGTGCCAACATGCGAACGTATCTGCTTGAAAAGTCCAGAGTAGTGTTTCAGGTTCGTCTCATGTAGGAATGCTGCTTTAAGATTCATTTGCAGCCTCTTGAGCTTTTCCAAGTGTTGAACATCAATATATTTTTGCAGGCTGAAGAAGAGAGGAACTATCACATCTTCTACCAGCTCTGTGCTTCATCCTCTTTGCCAGAGTTTAAAGATCTTACTTTGAGTAAGTGATCCAGTTTGGCTACTTGTTGCTGTATTTTTGAAATCCCAGTGTTTTAATTTGACATTGACAAGGACTGGGCAGTATGACGATACATATTACTGTTTGATGGCAGAAATAGGTGATATAATATGCTCCTCAATATGATAAAAGATGCATCTCATTTGTCAAATTAATGTAATGTCTTAAAGTATCTTCATTTATTTTTAATGAAATATCCATATACCAATTTATTTAATTAAAATGTAATAAAAATGTATTTGAAAGTATCCCTGGAGATGTGAGGTGTCCAAGTTGCAACATCTAACTACTGGGGTGCTTCAGGGCTCAGTTATTGGACCACTTATGTCTACATGATATCACTTGTTTCTGTCATTCAGAAACATGGCTTTGCATGTTATTGCCATTGCTACTGACACTCTTTTTTATGTATATATCATCATATGTGTACTGAATTTTTGTTTGTTTGTTTGCTTGATTGCTTCTATTTCCCTCATTTGCTAAATGATTAAAGGTAAATGTAATTATTACTAGTTTTTTGATTTCTAATTTATTTTAAAATGTAGTTTATTCCTGTGACAACTAAATTGTTTAGTTTCAGAAATCATTCACTCTTGATTTTGTGCTCCAAAACATTTAGTATTGTTATCAGTGTTGAAAATGCTTAATATTTTAGTGGAAACAGGAATTAATTTTTTATTAAGATTAATTGATGAATACTAAGACGACGTGTCAGTATACATGATTTTGATCTTAATCACAATTTGATCATCAAATTGTCCATTTGCCCGCATGTTTTAGCTAGCGCAGAGGATTTTACCTACACGTCTCTTGGTGAGAACATTTTTATTGAAGGGGTGAATGACGCTGAGGACCTCGTGAAGACAAGAGAGGCTCTTACAATGCTTGGTAAAAACTACAGCAATAAATTTCACTATAACCAATGTTTTGCAACCATCCATACATAGTGTCAAACATAAATATGTATCATGGTGACACTGAGTGCTGTGCAGGTGTGAAAGAGATCCATCAAATGAGCATCTTTAAGATAATTGCCTCCATCTTGCACCTGGGGAACGTGGGGATTGTGTCAGAGAGAGATGGAGAATCCTGCCATATCAACGTAAGTGCATAACAAACAGTGTGTCTGTGTGTTTCTTATTTATTTTAGCACATTACCTCTAAACAGCCGACTATCCTTCACTTGCGTAAACCGTTACAATCTCTTTTTGCACCTGCAGAGGGACGACACCAGTTTGCATCACTTCTGTCGACTGCTGGGTATAGAGCAGGAGCAGATGGAGCACTGGCTGTGCCGCAGGAAGCTGGTGACCACCGCCGAGACCTATGTGAAGAACATGTCGCATGCCCAGGCGGCCAATGCCAGAGACGCCCTGGCCAAACACATTTACGCCCATCTCTTTGACTGGATCGTGGAGCACATCAATAAGGCCTTGCACACGTCCACCAAACAGCACTCCTTCATTGGGGTGCTGGATATCTATGGGTAATGTTTGTGATAATGAGGGCATACAAGTTCAGACTTAGATACATAGCTCTTCGGGCTCTTATATACAGTAGAGTAAAATGTCTTCCCTTAGCAGAAACGGCATTGAGTTTTTAGAGTCAGCATTTGCCCGTAAGCCTTTCTGACCGTGGGACTAATTACTTCCTCAAAGAGGGGAAACGTATTGATCTGAATTAGAGTAAATAAGCAGAAAGGTTCTAAGCTATAGGATGCAGAGAAATTGTTCTGGTTGTTTTTAGGGAAATCGGATTGATTTTGTTAACCTGTCTTCATCTCCCAACAGATTTGAAACATTCGAGATCAACAGCTTTGAGCAGTTCTGTATTAACTACGCCAATGAGAAACTACAGCAACAGTTCAACTCGGTCAGTAATAAATTATCAATTGATCCGTATGGTTAGTTTCTTGGGTCACTCGTGCTATGCAGTATTTAGATACGTAAACTATCTTAAATGTCTTAATATACAATTATATTTTATCCAGTATATATTGTCAATTCATAAGGTTGAAAACATCGCATTAGCTTTATTTTGGTAATGTTTTTAATTTAATATTTTAGATGGTATTTATAACATTCCTTTTAATATATTGAACAGTAATCTAAAGGTTTTTTCTTATTTAGTTTGTTTCACTGTCACTCATATGAAGTATTTACACATACTATTATAAGGAGTAATATATTAAATTAAGTATTATAATAATGAATTATTTTCCTCATGTTAGTGAATTTAATGATAACTTTAATAATAATAATACATTTATTAATAATAACAACTAGTATTTTTTTTTCAAATAATGGAACCATTGTTCATTATTTATAAAAAAAAAATACATATTTACTACTTTGGTCTGTTTTTGAGTGTTGTGCACATCTACAAAAAACCCTGGATGTTTCTCCAAAAACAATACTTAAAGAATCCAGAACATAACTGCTTTTTTTTCAGGAATATTGTTTTAATTGATAATGATTTTACGTTTTTTCTTTGACTTTTCTTTATGACAATGTAATTCATTGTTTTTTCTTTCCATCCAATCTATCCAATTAGTATTTTATGTTATTAGTTTGAATTAGTTAGAATTGCATTCACGAATAAATGGATCAAATAGATTATTTTTGTAAAATTACAAAAGCATTCATTTTTAAAAATAATTAGGAAATGTACTGCATGACAGAAATGACCCGTGTGTTTGTCATGACTCTTGTGTGCATTTAGTTTCACATTTAATGTATTTGATACATTTACATAATACATATATATCGTATGTTTCTTAGCATGTGTTTAAACTGGAGCAAGAAGAGTATATGAAGGAGCAGATTCCCTGGACGCTTATAGATTTCTATGATAACCAGCCATGCATTGACCTCATTGAAGCCAAGCTCGGTATTCTGGACCTTCTTGATGAAGAGTGCAAGGTGAGTTGCAAGCAGAGAGAAAACAGTTGTTGAGAATATTATAAAGAGGATTTGAGAGGCATGTTATCTAAACAGGTCTCTGAACAGAGCGTCTCATTTAGATTTAAAGACCTCTGCCTCCTTTTGAAGTTTTTGAGTATGAATCAGAGCAGCATCAAAAGTGTGATCATGCTATTTCTGCTGCAGGTAACCCAAATAATGTTTTCAGTTTCCTGCAGTTCAAAGTATTTTTTTTTTAACTGCATCTGACAGGTGCCTAAAGGAACGGATCAAAACTGGGCACAGAAGCTGTACAGCCAGCATTCAAACAGCGGGCATTTCGAAAAGCCCAGGATGTCCAACAGGTCTTTCATTGTGGTCCACTTTGCAGATAAGGTTAGTTCACCTTATATTAGATATCAGCTTATATAAGATGCTGCTGGGATATATAACCCAACCTATTGTACTTATAGTTCACTCAAAAAAAAAAAAAATTGTCAGAAAGCTCTTGAATTTCATAAAAAATATGTTCAAAAATATGTTTTAAGGATAAACGGAGGTCCTGTGAGTTTGGAACTCTTTTACAAACAAAACAGGCTGTTGACACTTTAAGCTGTAAAGCGTTTTCATTTTAAGTCTGTAACATTTAGTTTTTTTTATTTGAAATGGCGTAAATACTTTTTGTGGAAATGAGGAAACGCGGATGGGCTCACTGAAACCCAGCTTGTGTGAAATTGTTACACAACACAAATGATTTGGTAAATAATGCATGATGAATGCAACAAAAATAGCTGATTCTTCTTCATGCCAGTTTAGGGGCACAAAAATGATGTAGCATGTTATTTTTAGCGTGATCCTGATGAATGCATCACACTTGTGACATTATGACAGGTCGAGTATCAGTGCGACGGCTTCCTGGAGAAGAACAGAGACACTGTTTATGAGGAGCAGATAAACATCCTCAAGGCCAGTCAGGTGAGCACTTTATATTTTTGTTAAGAGTAAAATGTTTTCTAAAAAAATATATTTTTTTGCCCTTAGTATATTTAGCTCAGCTTAGCTCAGTTACGCTACTGAGAACTTCTGTTCATGCTTCCTCTTGTCTGCGTGATTGAAATCACACTTCAGCTCATGTTTTGCTCTCTGGCCTGTTTAAGCAGGTAATTGACTTAAAGTTCTCAGACAAACGGAGGCCTGACCTTGTCCGCACCTAGCACTGCATCACTCGAACAGCCGGACCCATCTTAACCGAGATTTAATAGTAAATCCATTGTCTTTGTCAATAATGATCTCTCTCACAGTGTTTTGTCCTGAGGTTTCTTGGCAACAGAATTCACTGGAATCTAAGATAAGTTCATTTGTAGACAGTGGCACATCGAGTTTAAAATGAAACTTTCAGGAGGTCTCTTGTAATGAGGTGTCCCTGTGGAAGAAGTGCAATTTAAACATCAGTTTGTCTCAAGTGATAACAGTTCTGTCTGAAATTTAAATATGTTTCCCAGCTATGTTCTCATCAGGATATCTGCAGTGCCCTCATTGTGGTTTAAAACTCGAGGGTTAGGTTGTGCACGAATAATTCAACATGATCATTTGCCGTTTTAATGAATAGTCTGTGTAATGACTTCATTATTACATTTACCACTGATCGCCACTTAAAAAAATATTTTAAGTATGTATGTCCTTATTATTGGAATACTTAAAATGAAGTAAAAATTAGTAATCGCCAGGCCATCGAAGACATAGATGAGGTTGTTTCTTCGTTGGAACAGATTTGAAAAATTAAGCATTCAATCGCTCACACTTTTGCTATGAATGGGAACCGTCAGAACGAGAGTCCGAACAGCTGATAAAAACATATAATACACAAGTAATCCACACGAGCCCAGTTGATCAATTTAAGTCTTATGAAGTGAAAAGCTGTGTTTTTGCAAAAAAAAAAAAAAAAATCTACTTTTAAGACATTTAAACTTTAGACTTCATCAAAGTCCACTGACATTTGTTTTAAATAATGCTGCATTTCTCTGAATCTGTTATGATTAAAAAACAAGATCATCTACATTTTGGATGAACTCTTATGATACCACTGCGACTGCTGCGGCCAGGGTGAACTTCCTTGATTATTATAACGGAATGAGAGCATAGTATAAATTCGTAGTCATATCAGCCTAGAAAAGTCCGGTCTTAGTATACAGTATAACTACAGAAGAGTCAAGTTTTTGGTGATTTTTGAAGACGATGCTACAGTGTTATCCCTGACCCGGAGATCTGTTGAATGGATTCCAAAATGGTAAAACTTAGTAACTTTATTAATTCAACTTATTAACTTATTTTCCAAAAAGTGGAGCGTTCCTTTAACAAACAACTTACAACCTTAATAAACTCCTAATTTGCTGTTTATATAGATATAGAATATGTTCATGTAGAATGTACTTAATCACCAAAAAAAAAAACATGCATTAACATAAGCAACTAATTAATAGTGAGAATTGGTCACTACACTAAAGTGTTAAAAAGTTATTGTTAAAATTATTTAACAAAGTTTAGCCAATTATTTTAATGTACATTTTAACTTATGTAACTTCCCAGTATTTTTTCTGACCCATATTCAACTCTGGAGACCATTGCTATCTGCTATTTTAATTTGTATTTTCTCTCTGGTTCAGCATCTGTTTATCGATGCCATTCTACTGTATCAGACTTACACAGATAGCAATGATGTCATCTGTATTCTGTCTTAGAGCGCTGAATCTTGGCAGGGTCATGGAATTAGGGATGCATTGAAACACACTGTGTACCTGCCTTGCAGTGGATGCTTGGGGAGTGGATTTTTAAAGGGCTTCCAAATGTGCTTTGAAGTGCTGCTGCAGCTGAATACAAATTTTACGCTAGTCTAGCTAGAATAAAAAAAAAAACATCTGGGGTTCTTATGCCCCTTATGTAAGATGTGATGCATCTGTAATATCAATGGAAATCTGTAGTCAAGCTGCCAAGATTTCTAAGTGACACTTATATAATCAAACCTATTAAAATTCTTGTGCCTCTACAAAATATATGTAAAATAATATTTATAAGTCATTTTTTGTTGTTGTTGTTTTCTCCTTTTGAATCCTTTTTTGATCACTTTGACACATTTTTTTGGTACAGTTCCAGCTGGTTGCGGATCTCTTTCACGATGGTAAAGATTCTGGTCCTCCGTCAGCCAGCAAGTCCTCCAAGATCAACATCAGGGCCGCCAAACCGCTTCCAAAAGGCCACAACCGAGAGCACAGGAAAACTGTGGGCACCCAGGTGAGTCTGGATTTAGATTCGTATTTATGCTGAACAGTGGATCCACGCATGCTCTGTTTATTATAAAGATGAGGAGTATTATGATAATGATAAAATGAAAACATTTTCTTTTTCACAGTTCAGGAACTCTCTACACCTTCTGATGGAAACTCTCAATGCTACCACCCCTCATTATGTGCGCTGCATCAAACCCAATGACTTTAAGGAGTCCTTTGTGTAAGTTTGGTCTTTTCTGTCTCCTCCTTATCTATCCATTAGTACTTATCTAATTTATCTCGCCTAAAAATAGAGAGGTATACAGCAAATTAATTTAAGCTGCCAGAGAACATTAGAGTCATGCTGGTACAGAGACATTTGATCGACCTCAAATGCACCGCAAGTTTCCTCCAACAATCAGACATCAAAGTTCCTCTAAGAATTAGCCGATAAGGTTATATAAAATATAATTAAACCAAGTTTTCTCCTATGAAAATTGGTAGAAGTGGTCCCCATTTGCAAAGCACTTGCTGATTTAACACTTTTGTTCATTATTTTTCCATGAAGTGTTTGAAAACCTTACATAATATGGACTGGTCCGTTCCAAATACTGTAATAAAAAGAAATATTTCTTATGTAGTGAGCTTATTAAATGTCTTAAACCGTATTCATCTTTAGCCTGTCATGTTAAATGCATTTATTTGCCTATTTTTGCAAAGTTTAAATTTCTAAGAAAGGATAGGATCTTGTTTTGGCGTGTTTATGTCCTCTACAAATTCAGAGCACAAAAGCCCCTTCAAGGATGCTAAATTGAGAGGGTTTTGTCAGTCACATGCTCTTAAGGTTGTGAACACACAGTTACAGAGTTCTGAGTCAGATAGCCTCCAGTCCCTGAGCGGACTGCAGTCTCCCAATGCCTCTCTCACGGGAGATGTGCTCTGTGCTCAAAAGAAAGATACGGTAGGTCTAGAGAACACCCCCAAATCTCTTGTGGTGTGACATGCTCACTTTTTGTACCCAGATGTTGCTTGTTTGGAAACTTCTTACATTGGTTTTCAATGCATTTTCGATTGTTCTCTTGATTTCTGTAGGTTTGATTCTAGAAGAGCTGTTCAACAACTGCGAGCATGTGGTGTTCTGGAGACCATCCGCATCAGTGCCGCCGGCTATCCATCCAGGTAACGGATCTACGGCTTTCCTTTATAGGGCTTCAGGGCAGGATAGACACAGGGTTCTGGTCTTATGCTTCCATGCAAGACAGTCATCAAGAATTTTTGTACTTTGTATATACATGAATAAACTCATGCTAACCGTTGGAAATTGGGTAAATATCGACAAAAAAACGATATTGACTACAAAAACAAGTTTATTTAAAATGTTTTTCTGGTATCGTTACTTAGGTGGACCTATCCAGATTTCTTCAGCAGATATCGGGTGCTCATGACAAAGAAAGACATGACCATTGGGGATAAGAAGCAGGTTTGTAAGAACCTGCTGGAGACCTTGATAAAGGTAAGACTACCATGGCTGGAAATGAATCAAATGTAAATTGTATGCATTTGCTTAATTATTTGTTACAATGTTATTGCCATCTAAACTATTGTGTAATGATACACACATTCATATTGAACCGCTCAAGTATGAGGCTTTTATTTCCGACGCATTACAAACCAAATGATTTGTTTGACTAATTCTATTGCATATGGAAAATAAAATATGAGCTCAAAAAAGCAGCACAAATTATGTGTTGTCAACCACTTCTTTCTGGGTTGCTTTGAAAGAACATGATCTTGTATCAACTATTATTGTCAATATTAAGAAAATGTGGCATTTCCAATTAATGCAGACTTGTTACATTCTTTATTAGGCATGTTGTTGTTATTATTATGAAGTTACTTTTATTATTAAATTAAAATTACAGTAAATTTCCCCCCAGTATTACCACACAACTGTTGCACTTTGAGGATAACAAAATATTAGGCTGTTTACTTAGACCCGTTTTAAAATAAATATTTTTAAAACATTTTAACTATTTACAATGAATTATAATTAAATTAACTCAGCAGTCATCAATTAAAAGTCATGAATAAAATGCTTTCCAACTTGATATACCTTTTCTTGCTTTTAGTTTCACAAGAGTAATATCTGGAAAAAATTATAAGTAATGTCTGCTGCTTATTAACTTTGCAATCAAAGAAATAAATTAAAGATTACATTTGACATCTAAAATTAAAGTTTCATATTAAAATTTAAATTGTTTTAAATTGTAATAATATTTCATAATGTTGCTGGCTTTACTGTATTTTTGACCAAATTATTGTAAGTTTGTTTTTAATTGTAACTCTTAATTTCTCCTTCAGGACCCAGATAAGTTCCAGTTTGGAAAGACAAAGATTTTCTTCAGGGCAGGTCAGGTGGCCTATCTGGAGAAGCTCCGAGCTGATAAGTTCCGCTTCGCCTGCATTAAGATCCAAAAGACCGTTCGAGGATGGCTGCAGAGAATTCGGTACCGCAAGATCCGCAAGTCTGCTGTCACTCTGCAGAGATATGGCCGGGGTTACTTGGCACGCAGGTGTATTCTTGTGTAGACATCTTTTAGATTGATCTTCACTGGCACGCTTTTCACTCTACTTACGGCTCTTGTTCTCTCACTCTCTCTCAGATATGCAGAGATGCTTCGCCTGACCCGAGCAGCACTTATTTGTCAGAAGCAGTACCGGATGGTGCGAGTTCGACGGGAGTATCTGAGGACCCGTCGGGCTGTGATCACCATTCAAGCGTTCGCTCGAGGGATGTTCATACGCAGGTTATATCAGGAGGTACTGTAGAGCACTTTCTTTTGTTTCACACTCTTCACGTGTCTTCGTAGAACAGATTTAAGCGGCATTTTCCATCTTTTCAGTTCCTGCTCCATCACAAAGCCATGATAATACAGAAGAGCGTCCGTGGTTGGCTCGTGAGAAAGAAGTATCTCCATGCCCGAAATGCTGCCATTGTCATCCAGTGTTTTTACCGTCGTGTACGTGCCAGGCGCCAACTCAAACAGCTCAAGATAGAGGCCCGTTCGGCCGAACACTTTAAAAAACTTAATGTCGGAATGGAGAACAAGATCGTGCAGCTCCAGAAGAAAATGGATAACCAGGTATAGGAACTTTAATAGGATGAATGATTACAGAGTCACCAAAACGAACTGACATTGACTTATCTTGTGCCTTTACAGTCAAAAGAGTATAAATCTCAGAACGAGCAGCTGTCTGTGGCTAACAATGCTCTGGGATCGGAGGTCACAAAGCTCCAGAAGGAAGTGGAGACTCTGCGTAGTCGGCAGACCCCTGGCACTCAGGTGACATCACTGCAGGAAGAGCTTGAGAAGTTGAGGGTGGAGCTCCAGGAAGCCCACACCCAGAGAAAGCAGATAGAGGAGGAGCTCAGCAACGAGAAACAAGGGCTTGAACAGGTGAGAAAGGATGCTTAGATAAATAGTTGATGTTTGTTGATGTTCTTCGTCTCAGTAATTTTTTCATGTTTCTACATCCTTTGAAATGGCTGAGGGTAAATAGAAAAACAGGTCAATGCATTTTAGCTTTTCAATTTCCACAGGAAAAAATTACTTCTAACAGGGCAACTGTTACATAACCAATGTCTGTCATGCACAAGTTAATAATGCATGGAAATTGTTTAAGAGGTTTGACCAGCTCACAAAAGGTCTTTTGAATCGAATAATCAGCTAGTATGTCTTTATGTCTTTAATGTGACCATCTCCCACAGGTTTTGATGGTAAGAGTTTAAAATACTACATTTAAACTCTAGTAATGACTTAAAAACTACTTGAGTGCATCACTATATCACTGATCATTTTAAGTTTCTTTTTTTGTTCATGCTTTTTCCTTTTTTCTTTTTATTTCATTAAACAGGAATAATATTAAAAAAAAGTTTTTATCCTTAAAATTTTGTTTATTTCTTGTTAGTAAAGTTACATTTTAGTAGCCATTACTAGAATCTTAAATCTTAATCTTAGTCAAGTATGCATTTCTATGTAAATCTTATTCTTAAGGGACATATCAAATAAAAGGATAGGTTGAAATATAATCGTTTATTTTATTTTAATTCAGGTTTTCACTAAAATTGATATGCTGACAATCTAATTTATATTAGTGTAAAGATTATAAAAAATTAGAAAATGCAAATAAAGTAACAATAAAATATCAAACTTTTGGACAGCACTGCATATCATCTGAACTGGCTTTTTTACGCTTAATCTTGCTTGTTTATTTGATGGTTTGAGATGAAAGGGTGGTGTAACTTTTCCTTCTTTTTACAGAGGGTGGAGGAGCTGGAGAAAGAGAACACGCTCTTGAAGAAGGAGAAAGAAGAGATGAATCGCAGAATCCAGGCCTCCAATCAGGGTGAGTTTCATGCTTCAGAGTCACATGCACATTCAGAGCATCTGGAGGAAGGGGTATGAGGAGTGAGAGGATGTGTGGCTTGCCTGGAGGGCCGGGCTGGTTTTGTTTGACGCACAAGAGGGTCTGTGTGCAGAAGTGGGACGAGAGACACAGAATCTGCATTGGATTTCAGTAGAGGAATGTGACACTGCTGCTTTACCTGCACAACTAAAAGCTGACCATTGTATCAGGCCGGTTCACATGCGAGAATGCTATTTGAAACCCGAGGTTTGGTCTCAATACGCTTTCTGTTTGTTAAATGTCGCTTTAACGAGTTTGTCCCGCACTTGTTTTGCTCAGTGCTGTTGAGGCTAAGTTGCTCAAAACGCTATTTAAAGGAGTATTGTGAATGTTGTGATTTTGTTTTGACAAGTTTCACCAGTTTTTGTTGAGTTTCTTTATTAGATCAATTTTTCTGTTAGAGTCTGTTTATTACTAATGATTACGGTGACTGTCATTTGCTCATCCTCATATCATTCCAAACGACTTCCTTTTTGTATTGCATGGGAAAAAAACCTGTTCTTTCAGAATACCTTATTTTGGGTTTTCCACGGAAGACAGAAAGTCAGGTTTGGAGCAACATGAGAGTGAGTTAATGGTGTCAGGATTTTCATTTTTGGGTGAACTGTCCCTTTAAGGAAAGGTCTTGTGCAATTCATGTGAATAGGATGGCTAAAGCTGGAGGCACTGTCGAGCTTTCATAACCAACAGTTTTAACATATGAAATGCCCTTTTGTTTTGTCATTTCTATAACAGTTAAAAAAAGGAAAAAATTAAGTAGACTTATCCATTATATTTCTAGTATGTCTTTATGAAGCTTCACTTGTTGCTCAAAGAAGAGGGTCAAAGGAAACAATGTCAATCGTCTATTATGTCATTATCGTGGTGTAATCATTATCTCCTAATTATGGATGGCTGCTTTATGAACTACTATCATGCCACTCTCAGAAAGGATGTGATTAGAGGCTTTCACACTCTGCATACAACTTTGAGTATTAGTTGAGTAGAGTTTGCTTTGTTAATGGTGATGTTTCAATTATTATATGCGTTTTGCAGAGGAGGTGATTATTTTATTTCTATTGACATTACAGAATCAAGAACAATGTGTAACCTACACATAGATGCTCAAAGGTCTTCTATCAGAGTAATAAAGATCATTTTATTGATCGACAAAATGTCAATCAAGCCGAAGATCAATAAAAGATTGATAAAAGTGTTAACATCATCGCTATTACATTGCATAATGTTCAAGTGGACTCTGTAACACAAAACCTGTAGTGTGAATGTAAAATAAACAGAGCTCTCATACCTAAAATGGAATAAAAGATTTAATTTTTCTTCATAGCCTTAGATGCTGAATGAATTGCATAATTTACGAGAAAGATATGTTTTTCATGCGATACAAAAACTTTTCAGATCGTGAAAGTCAATACAGGTGAATGGGAGTGAATGAGAGCTGCATGTTGTCTGGCTCATTGTTTTATTCCTTTGAGTGAATGCCTTTTGTTTTTTCTTTCAGGTCAGGGAGGCGATGTGTCTCAGAAAGAGATCCGTCTGCAGGTTGAACTGGATGAGGAGAGGCAACGATATCAGAATCTGGTCAAAGAATATTCCAGACTGGAGCAGAGATACGAAAATCTGCAGGAGGACATGTCTTCCATGAAGGTAACACTTTGACAGCGAGTCTGAACTTCTTTAATTTGCTTGTTATTGTCGTGTGTAACGTCTTTGTGGTTCTAGTTCCATCCCGGCCACCGGAGGAACCCGTCTAACCAGAGCAGCCTGGGCTCGGACTCCAACTACCCCTCCATCAGTATGTCAGAGGTGGGAGACACAGACGACACCATCCAGCAGGTGGAGGTAAAGCTATTTCACTGAATCTGCTAATATGCACCAGCAGAAGGGTATAAAGACACCTTTCAGGATGAGCGTTAATTTGGTTTGTCGTCCTGCAGGAGATGGGCATAGAGAAGGCTGCAATGGATCTCAGCGTTTTCATGAAGTTGCAGAAGCGTGTGAGAGAGCTGGAGCAGGAAAGAAAGAGGCTACAGACCAATCTGGAGAAAGTAGAGGAACTGAGCAAACGCAAGGCATGTGTATTTGTCTTGTCTTAATTCTGTCTGGGCCACCATAACTTCTCTGGAGGGACGGGTGAGCGAGGGGACGAGCCGTTGGTTGCAGTTTGAAAGCTTAACCGCTAGATGCCGCTAAAATGTACACACTGCACCTTTAAACTAAAGTATGTTGGCTTTGACTGGAAATATGTCAACAAAGAAATCTGTTTTATCATTTGATAGGGTTTTTGAGGTAGTGAATTAATGCATTCATAAAAACAATCTTAATCAAGATTTGTTCACTGTTATGTGTTGATACATTTCTCTTTATGTTCTCAGGAAAGTTTTATCAACAGAACTACTAAACATTTCCCACTTTTTAGCCATAGGTTATAAACATAACCGGTCATAAACACCAGTTATCTTTTCTGATGTTCCTTCATCTGGACTTGCAACAGCATGGTCCTCTGCTTTATCAGCTTGTTCATTTTTTTTTTTTTTCATTCAATCTTTTATCTTTTAGGGAAATGAGCCCAAGAGCTCCACGTCAGAGGACGATATAAACACAGACCTGGCCTACAACAGTCTGAAGGTAAGAGTAAGTTCCGCTCAGTGTAATGGTCACGCCGCTCTGCCTCCAGTCAAATGTCTGTCTTGCTGCTCATTGATTTGTTCTTCACCGGGGGAGCTCTGCTGCTGCTCCTGGTCGCTCTGCCTGTTAAACTGTGGGTGAGTGGAACGATGCAGAACTTTAAGAGCAGGACATTTTTATTGAACTGTGGCAGGAAGGTGCATGGATGATACTTTTGCTTTTATTTTTGTTCAGCTATTTGCATAAACTCTCAAATTCTTCATTTTGTTAATCGAACACTTGGATTTTCAGACGAACTTGGTTAAGTGCCTTTTTATTGTAGACGTTGAATATGACATAAATGAAAACACAGCTGTGTGGAATAGACCGAATGTTCAGTAGGATTTCTGAATTTATATTTCTTTTGATCTGATATCGAGAAGTCATTTGAAACGCAGGAGCAGGATTTTTTTGTACGTTTTATTTCGTCTTACCATTAATAATATAAGAAGCTATAAGTAAATACTATACAGAGCAAAAGCAATCTTTAAGGTCAAAAGACTTTTAAACAAGTTTAAACTCCGGATTTTCTCCCTCCCTTTATTTCTTTTATTTCTATACAGCATAATATGGGCGAACAAAATCAAATCAAGAGTAAGTTTATGTATATGAATAGTATTATGAAGTGCAGCAATGCAAATATATTTATTCATTCTTTCAAATTACATTCAATAGTATACATTTTGATCTAAACATTTTTATTTGTATTTATATATACATAATAAATATATAGGGCTTGTAAACCAAAATTTTTTGGGATGCGATTAATCATTTGATAGCACTATATAAAATATTAAATCAAATATTATGTATACAATTTTTGTTGGAAAGTGAACTGTCCTATAATCTATAAAACCTAAAACCAAAACGCTTTCTTGTCTTGGCGAGTCTTTGAATAACGTTTTTGATCCACTTCAAATGTTTAAGCTGCATACAGGCAGGTGGCTAATAAGAAATCGTATGTATTCCTTTGTGTCCTTAAGCTTTTTTATCAGCTCTAACTTTTAACTATCATGTGATTGTGATCTTCATCGGACACTTTACAAGCCCTTAACGCAACAATATCAGCAGTCGGTCATTTATCCGAACACAGGGATGTGTCGAAACCCCAACAGCAGGCTTGGTTTAACGGCTTTAAAAGGTTTGACTCTGACCGCAGAGCAAAGTACAAGAATGAAGACACCAGAGCCAAAAGTAAAATGTGGACCTCAAGGCGGTAGAATTACGTAACTGATTTGTTTGTTTTCTTAAAGCACCCCAGCATTGCACGGTGAGCTTATATAATAATTGCTGATGGCGCTGGTACTGCAGCGCTCAGATGCTCTGTGCGTCTGATCAAAGCTTTAGCTATGGGCGTTAGATTCACTTCGATTTACTGCAGTCAGCATTGCTTGGTTTTTGTTCCTCTCTTTCTGTTTCAGTTACTTTCTCTCACGCAAACGCACATCCGTTACAACTTTTTGCCTGCGGTCACTTGATAGCTTTTAATACAAATAAATCGTTTTAAGTGCAGGCTATTTACCCTATTTCAGAGTGTGTTTGTAAAATGAGTTCTGTTTACAGCGGCAGGAGCTCGAGACTGAGAATAAGAAGTTGAAGAATGACCTGAACGAGCTGAGGAAAGCGGTGGCCGACAAGGCCTCCGATAACAACTCGTCCAATGAGCTGCAAGAGGGCTACAACCTGCTGCTGAACCAGCTCAAAGCAGCCAATGAGGAGCTGGACGTGCGCAAGGAGGAGGTCCTTATGCTTAAGACCCAAATCGTGAACTCCACGAGGCAGTCGGAGAACATAAATCACATTGTGAGTCTAAAAACATCACCACCCTCATTTTATTATTCATTTATTTTACAGCTGCTCTCTTTCCGAGTGAAACTATCGTAGTATGCCATTATCGTAGCACACTTTTTAATCCATTGGCGTCCCATCGGGCTTCAGGGGAACTTCAATGGAAAGCTTCTTTAGCTACTGTTAAAGCAATCGGGCATGGAGGCATTGGATAAGATGGGGTATAATGGGTTTTGATGGAACTCCAGACTTACTTAAGTTCAAGGAAACTTCAGTTTAAAAGAGATGGTGTGTCTGAGCTTTAGAGAAGATGTAGTGCTAGTGAAAATTGCTTTATATCCACCTGCCTTTTTTAATCTGCCGAGGTGGACAAAATCATTGTCAGCATTGATTATGCTTGGAAAGAACTTTTTTTAAATGTTTTTTCTCCTCATTCTCGCTGTTCTATTTAAGCTTTATGAGTAGCTGAAATGGAGACAAAAAATAAGACAAAAAACCTAAAGCTTCAGTGCAATGAAATATCTATAAAAATATTGCTTCGTTTTGATACATACGTTTCTTTCAAACAGGATTCCAATGACGTATCAGAATGGACCAACAACAAGAAGGCCGTGGACTCGGAGGACACTGTTGATCCACCTGATTTAAAGAAGTAAGGCAATCCCATCTACATGATGAAAGGTTTTTAAAGTGACATCAGCTCTCCTCCACGAACTCATTCGTCTGTTTTAATGAAGATTGAATCCAGCGGTATTGACCGTTCGTGGAGTCTAGAGCAGCTCTCTGATTCAGCTCTTCATGCTCCGTCTGCTTTCATTTACAGCAGTATACCACTGTTTTCTGACCCACATTACCGGAGAGCCAATCGCTTCTCATGAATTAACATAGTGCTGCCTCAAACAAGCACTCACAGACTCAAAACTGACGTTTTAAAAGTAATCTGCAATATTTCTGTCAAATTTATAGACCGCCACTGGTCTATTGTCATGAAACATAATTTTGCATTCATACTAGTTGTATTTATATAATTGTATTTCATATTATTATATTCTGTCGCACTACAGCATCATGTCTGCCGCTCTTAAAAAAAGATGAGCTTTACAGATGAGCAATGAAAATATAAATTTTTTACTTGGTGCAAATTGAGTTATAAATTGGAGGAAAAAAGGTTCAGGAAACTACTTTTTGACCTCATTTACTTACTGAGTGTTAATTTTGGACTATATTTAGTTTCATAAAAAGGTGCCACAATACAGTTTATTTATATGTATTTACATTTTCATCACTGGCTTTTTATTCTTTGACCTCTGGCCAGTGCAGTGTTAAATCTGAACTTTCGTACCGTCCAGTGTCCATCCAGGCTGCTCTGAATTCATGACACTTTCTCTCCATCACATTTTTAAAGCGGTCTTTTGAAACAGAGAGTGACAGATGTTAGATGAGCTGCTTATTACCTGTGAAAGGAATACATTTTGGTACTCTGTGGTCTCAGGACGTCGCACTTTAAACACCGATTTCTCATGCATGCGTTTTCCCTCCTTTCTCTTTTTCTCATTTCTCATTTCTCATTTCCTGTGAGTGCCACAACTTCTTGCAGACATCGCTTTGTGCAGGCAGCTCACCTGAGAAAAAAAAAAAGAAGAAATAACCAAAGTCATAGCAGCTACATTACCTCTTTACTTGAATGTAATAGGGGTGAAATGGAGATGGGTAATTCACATGTGCCCTTATGCTCAATCTGACGTTTTCACAGACTAATCTATCCCGCCTTGCCTCGCTTTGCTTCACTAACTGGCCCTGCCATCTTGTCATTCTTCTCTTCTGCTTTCTCTCCTGTCTGTCTGTTGCTTCTTCTCCGTCTCTTTGGCTCTCTGTTACTCGGACGCCAGTAAAGCACAAGACTGGGGTTATTTGAATGAAGATGGGGAGCTTGGTCTGGCCTACCAGGGTCTAAAGCAAGTTGCCAGGTTGTGCTTTAAATTTCTTGAATTTCACTCCAGGTTTCGAGGCTTTTGTTTGTCATTGTGTTTCAGTCGGTAAAGGACCATTGGGCATATATTGTGTTTTGTCACTTTTTTAAGAAATGCTTTGAGGGTTAACTAAATATACACATTTTACACTCACTTATACAATGTTGTGGCGTATTTGTGTTCAGACTGCTGGAGGCCCAGCTGCAGACACAGTCCAGACAGCACAAGGATGAGTTAGAGGCTCTCCACACACAAATCGAGCTGCTGAAGGACAATCTGGAGAAGAAGCAGGAAATGCTGGACCACTTTTCCACCCTTTCTCCTGAAGCTCTGGTTGAGTTCAGCGTGCAGCAGGAGATCACGCGCCTTACCAACGAAAACTTGGTGAGAACTCTTACATGTATCACGTATCTAAATATAAAAAACAAATATATTTATATATATATGGTAGTTAGTCTTGGCTTTTTTTATTTGAACCCAGATAATTGCTGCTTGGCGTTGTATTCAGTATTTAATTATTTGTTTATTCATTGCAAAGGTCTCTAGATACATATCTTTGTTAATTGTATTTTTAGAGAATATATTTTTTTCTTACATTATTGGCTAATTGCCTGTATTGCTTTAAGCATAAACCTCAGAATTATATTATACATTTATGCTAAATTAAATAAACTGTTTGCTATTTGGATAAAAAAAAAACTTGATGATCTAAAAAGAAAAATTTGGCACAATTTAATCTTGTTTTAAGAATATTTACTTCTAATTATTTATAATTATTATTATTATATATTTATTAGAATTTAATTATTTTTTTAGTATAATATTGACAGTTTTACTTAAGATTATTTTGATTATTGTTCTCCAGGATCTGAAGGAACTTGTTGAGAAGTTGGAGAAGAATGAAAAGAAGTTGAAGAAGCAGCTGAGGATCTATATGAAGAAAGTGCAAGAGCTGGAAGGTTGAACATCTGTTTTTTTTTTTTTTTTTTTGTTATCTGTGCATTTACTGTTTTCTTGTACTTATTTCCATCTGCTCATGTGCCGTTATTCTTTGTACAGTGTCTCAGGCCACAAAGAGTAGACCCGAGCTGACTCGTCAGGTCACCGTACAAAGGAAAGAAAAGGACTTTGAAGGCATGCTGGAGTACTACAAAGAAGATGAGGCCTTGCTGGTCAAGACTTTAATTACAGGTGTGTGTGGTTACATGCAGACGCGTTTTAATGTGGAGACTCCTGCAGTTGTTAAATACACAGGTCTTGTCTTTAGACATGAAGCCCAACGCGGTGTCGGCCACTGTCCCCTGCCTCCCTGCTTACATCCTCTTCATGTGTATCCGTCATGCTGACTACATCAATGATGACCAGAAAGTTCATTCACTCCTTACCGCAACCATCAATGCCATCAAAAAGGTCCTGAAGGTATGTATACTGTATGTGATAAGGCCGCTATGCTTCCGTTCCAAAGGTTGTTTTTAAAGAAATTAATACTTTCAGCAAGGATGCATTCTGTTATATTTCATAGTTTTCACCAAAATTAAGCAGCCCAGCTGTTTTCAACACTGATTTTTTTTCTTGAGCACCAGCATATTAGAATGGCTTCTGAGTAATGATGCTGAGAATTCAACTTTGCCATTATAGGAACGCATTTTTTAAATTATATTACTATTTCAGAATATTTGTTTATTTCATTGTATGTATGATCAAATAAATGCAGCCTTCCTGAACAAGAACTTTTTTTAAAAACTTAAATCCTGCTGATCCCAAATTTGAGAACCGTCATCATCCCTCTTTTTTTAATCTTCTCTCCAGAGAAACAATGATGACTTTGAAATGACCTCCTTCTGGCTGGCAAACTCCAGTCGACTTCTGCACTGTCTGAAGCAGTACAGCGGAGACGAGGTGAGATTTTACCGTTGCCGTTGTATTTTGGTTTTATTTCAGCATGCAAATATACGAGCCATTTCCCTGCACCGCATCAAGATGTTATGATTTGGCTCGTTTCCTGTCATAGGCGTTCATGACGCAGAACACTGCCAAGCAGAACGAGCACTGTCTGAAGAACTTTGACCTGGCTGAATATCGGCAGGTTCTGAGTGACCTCTCCATCCAGATCTATCAGCAGCTGGTCAAAGTAGCTGAAGGCATCATGCAACCCATGATTGGTGGGTACACAGAGACACCAAACCACAATGACCACTAAAAATGGAATTGTTCGCGCGTTCTAATATTTCATAATTTTGGTTTGGCCAGTTTCTGCCATGCTTGAGAGCGAGAGCATCCCCAGCCTGGCCGGAGTGAAGCCCATGGGCTACAGGAACCGCTCCTCTAGTTTGGACTGTGAGAGCGGAGGTCCAGCGGGCTACACGCTACAAGCCCTAATCAGGCAGCTGGGACAGTTTTACACCATCATGGCGGACCACGGCCTTGACCCTGAGATCAGCCAGCAGGTGGTTCGCCAGCTCTTCTACTCCATCAACGCCGTGACCCTCAACAACCTCCTGCTGCGCAAGGATGTCTGCTCTTGGAGTACTGGCATGCAGCTCAGGTGTGTATTTGATGCTCTCAGGCAAATCCGTGGCCTTCTCAAATCTTCAGGACTTGAGATGCATCTCACTGGTGTCGTTTCAGGTACAACATCAGTCAGTTGGAGGAATGGCTGAGAGGAAAGAATCTGCACCAGATTGGAGCCGTAGCCTCCATGGAACCTGTTATCCAGGCCGCCCAGCTCCTGCAGGTGAAAAAGAAGACCTCCCAAGACGCAGAGGCCATTTGCTCGCTCTGTAGCGCCCTCAGCTTACAGCAGGTAGACACTTTATCATTCATTTTTTTCTTAGTACATTGTTTTTGTTTTTTTTTATCATTTGAGTTAATCGTGCTATTATACTTCCCCTCAGATTGTGAAGATCCTCAATTTGTACACGCCACTCAATGAATTTGAGGAACGAGTCACTGTGTCTTTCATAAGAGACATACAGGTAAACACACGATGCATATACGCTCACAACAAAAATGTGCTAGTAAACACACGGTTTAGTCAGTGTATGTAATATTAGAAAAAAATATTTTACGTAACCAATATGTTGTGAAATATTAAAACCGAAGTTATTAGCACCTCTCTTAGAATGGCTTTTCAAGCAAGTAGCGTATAAGATCAACAGGATCGACATAATTTTTTTGAAAGTGTTCAAAAACTGGAATTAGTCAAGTACGGTCTTGTTACTGAAGGACCGGTATTCTCCGCAGCGTTCGATGGCTTCCTAATGAGCATGTTCAGTAAATACTCTCGTTTCTCCTTTCGCAGAATCGCCTCCAAGATCGAATAGAAAACAACCAGCTGCTGGCAGACACTAAATACACCTTCCCCGTGCTCTTCCCTTACACTCCATCAGCGCTCAGTCTGGAAACCGTACACATCCCTGCCTCCCTCAGCCTGGACTTCCTCACGCGGGTCTGACATCTCAATCTCTCTGTTTCACTCTGAGCTCTACCGAGTCAGACCCGTCGCAGATCTGCTAACCCACTAACACCACCACAGGTGTGGGGTTTACAGGATCGACATTTAACAAACGGACAGTCTCCCTGACCGACTAACTGTGGTGCTGAGACGGTTTTAATAAGGGGGAAGTTCGATGCAGGTGTAAATACGCTTTGACTTTTCTTCTGTAACACTCAAGCGGTTCTCTCTGGGCTCCCGTTTTATACAAGCAAGAAGTTTAAGCACTATATTTGGATTGTTTGTCTTCGACTAATTCTTTATGATTAAACAAGTGTAATCTAAAATGAAGCAAGAGGGTTTTGGGCTACTGACGTGAAACACTAATGCGAGATGTGTCTGTATTTATGTATCTGTATTAGCGCGCACTGATTTGTGTTTGTGATGGGAAAAGTGTCTTTTATTCGCCTTGCTTGTGCCGGAGCACAGTCTCATCTCAGAAACTTGGGCTCCCACTGAAGCTACTCCACCATCTCGCTTTTTTTCTTCTAGGAGAAGTTTTAAAATCGCCTGCCAAGATTCATTTCCACAACCTCTAGCAAGAAGCAGCAGGAAATCTCTGCATTGCAGTGGCTGTTGCCAGTGGCCAATCTGGATCGGACTCTTCGAACAGGAGCTTTTTAAGCGTTTTTCTTTTTTCCTCCCCGTGTTGAAGAAACATATGCTGAAACTTGGGACCCTGACTCACAGGGATAGCAAAGGTGGCCGATCGTTCAAGCACGTGGAGCGGAGAGAACGAGGATGATGAGAGGAGATTGAGCTGGGATATTTAATGTGGAAATAAATGATCCTGTGATTGATTGTTGGTGGAATGAAGAATGTGCTGGAAGGCATGTGCAAGTATGATGAAGAAGCGTATCTAAAGAGACGGCGTATACACTGAGATAAGTTTTAGGGTGTACAGAAAAACGCATTCTCAAAACTACCAGGTTACATGAAAGCAATTATCACAATTTACTTTACACTTTTGCACAGCTCTGTAAATGATTACATAATCAAATAGCAATAACTGCATTGTTTACTTAAAAAAACAAAAGAAAGAAAGTACAATTTTATACAATCTCTTACAATTTTCCCCTCACTTTGTATGTTGCCAACGGAATGACCTGTTCTACAGGAATAGTGCATCATGTCAATTTAGGATGTTGTATTTTGTTTCAAAGACGTAATTCACATTTTTAGTTTTAGGTTTCAAAATTTTTACAAAGCTGTCAAAATCTCATGTTGCATATCACTCTCTGGATACAACTTTCTGGATTGAAATAATTATTTCAATGCCAATAAAGTAAAAACTGTCAGTTTTCATATTTGTATCCTTATGTTATTTTATAAATATATTGTATATTATGTATGAAATGTATTGTATGTATTTATTTATACTGCCCTCTATCGAGCATATTTGGAGCTGAATCAGAACTCTAAAAAAAATTGCTTGCCTTTATCTAAATGATTGCTTATTTTAAGTACTGGTACATCAGAGTTATCAGTTTATAACTCTACAGGTGCATCAGATTATGTATATGTTTCATATAAGAAGAGTTTACTTGCAAGAATAATTTAATTTCAAAAAGTCATGTTTCATGTTGTATTGTGTTCATTTGCGGTTATGTTTTTTTGCAAGTACACTCTTCATAATTTGCATTTACCAGTGACACTCAAACTGTAAAGCATATTTCGCATTGCATGCTATTTGTGGCATGAATATCGCACTTTTGAAAGCAGATCACACCAATTCATTTTAATGCTCTAAAATATCACACTCTTAACTTTGAAAAACACGCACGTGAACGTGCTTCAGTCACAGCCATACACCGTGCAGATTTGCTGCTCAAGAAACTTTTAATATTAGTATTGTTATCGATATTTAATTTATTCTTTGATGAATAGAAATATCCAAAGATCTGCATTTATACACTGTAACCATTGAAAAGATTGGAGTTAGCGTATTGGAAAGAAATTATATAAATTAATACCATTATTTAGCAAAAGATGCTTGGAATTCATCGAAAGTGAGGATACAGACTTTATAATGAATTTATAAAGTTAAAAAAAAAAATTCAGGTAAATGCTGTTCTTTTGATCTTTCAAAGAAACCTGATTAAATGTAATACTAATAATACATGTTTTTGAGGAGCAAATTAGAATATTACTTAGGGATCATGTGACTGGAGTAATGATGCTAAAAATTAATCTTTAAAATCACAGCTTTTTTTATTCAAATAGAATATTAAATAGTATAAAAATATTTCAGAATGTTTCAATTTCACAGTTTTTGCTTTGGTTTGAATAAATGCAGGCTTGGTGAGCAGAAGAGATAAAAACATTAAAAATCTTCAAATACTTTTGATGAACAGTGTACAGTTAAAAGAGAAGACAGCATGATAATAATTTCAGACTTTATTAGAGTTTAATGAGCCTGCTTCTGCCTCATCTTCAATGAAAGTATAGTATTTAATATTATACAGCATAAATCTATATTATATAATAAACAGTTCATAGTAGACTAGTAAATAAGATGTTGAACTTCCTTTAGCAGCCTCTCTTTGCTCTTTCTCTGGTTCACCTTTTTTTTGGGAAGACGTTTTTTTGTTTTTGTTGTTGTTTTCTACAAAGCGTGCCAACAACAGCAAACGTGTTGTTATTAATATTAGATCCGATCGGTACAATAGTGACATTCTAAGAAATAAAAACGTGAAATTATCCATACCAGTGGTTACGGCTTTGAAAAGACTGAGAGCGAATTATTACCGACAGAAATACAAACACTAATAACCATATTATTGCTAACCCAGCTTCCCCTGAGCACCGCCCTGATGGTTACCGCTACTGACGAAGCCTTGTGAGAGTTAGTTACGAAAAATCAATTTTTACGTTGAATGACTATTATTACCCATTCATTTCATATAGTCCCTGACTCGCCTGTGTTCAAGCTCCTGACAGACTGTCATGTTAGTCATCAGTCTGCATTAGCGGTGGGGACTTTTCCCCGACAACAATCGTAGTGAAGGCTGTCCGCCATTTTGTGAATCACTGAATCGTTCTCTCAGCTGATTTATTCGGGAACTGCTATGCGTCGTTCCTTTAGCCTGCTTCAAAAAGTAGCTAACAATAGCATATATGTCCTAATATTAATGTCAAATTCATTTGACAATGAATGTGTGAAATGATATGAAAGCTGTGCTTAATTTTATTAATTGTAGGTCAGTTAAAATGCTGCACGAAAACCAAATATATAGGCTACTGTGTAATTCGTAATTTAACAAAAAGCTGTAAATGTCAGAACAAGTATCGAGACTATTAATCAAAAAGAAAATCATTATGTCGTCCCTGTTGGCCGCATTTGAATATGATTCAGATCAATTCAAATCTTTCAATCTGTTTATCTTTTTTTCAATCACTTTCGATGCTGTCAACTTCCTCGCTGGGGTCTTGTGAATGTGGCTGCGCGCTTTTTCCCAGACACATGAGACCTGTGGTAACGGTCGTAGGATGGCAAGCACGCCAGTTTGATCATTTGCCTTGTCTGCTCAGCCTGTTTGTGGTAACGTTTTCACAGGAAGTCAACACATTTTGGCGATGTAGGCGCTTGAAAATATTTCAAATGCAAACATAACATGAGATTTGTCCAAAGGCGCATAGATTTAATACAACATTTTGATATTGTTTTTCTGTCACTGTAAAAAAGGCGATCTCAGCGGTTATTTTAAGGTCAATCCATCAGTCAGAGGATGTCTATCCACAAACCATAATGTGACTCTCAGTTTTCATTACTTTGTTCAAGCTTTCACTTTTCTTTAGAAGTAAAACACATTTGGTCGGGTACGTTTGGCCTACCACAACCAACAGTTCCTAAACACAAGAAGTAAAAACACAATAAAGCGAAATTTCCTAAATTAAAATCCCTTAGACCTTTTTAAACACACAAAAAATTCAGCAGTCAATAAAATGTGCCTTTGTGCCTCCATAAAGTGACTTTCTCCCACAGAAAGTGGCTCATCTCCTCCCTCCGTACCACCTGCTTGCATTTCAGGGGTTTTTGTAGGAGCTCAAAGATCCCAACCTCAAGCAAAGATAAAGGAGAAGCGTGCAGAAGCATTAAAAAATAGCACCCTATGGTAAATGAGCCTCGAGCGTAGGGTACATACAACAACTGTATGCAGAGAAACCACCAATGCTGTTGTTGTGAGATGTTTTTGTGTGATAGGGGCCTGCAGCGATAGAGTGTGGTTTCGAAGGGGAGGAGGAAGGGGCTCTTACAATGCAACTCAAAGTGCTTGCCGCATCTCTTTGCACCAAGTTACTCTTCTCCAGTGGTGCCCTTCTCCAATAGCCACGTGGTTACTTAACAGCTTCTCTGGTTTTTGGCACCGACCGAAGGAGAAGATGTCTCACTTAAGACGTTTCTGCGAAAAACACAAATGACTGAGCTAAAACGTATCTTTCTCCCCTTTCTTGTTCTCGCATGATCATTGCTGAGCTATGGCATGTTAACCGCAGCAGTCACCCACGGACGCATTCGAGAGTACTTACACTAGCAACCCTGAAACCCTCCTCCTCATACTGATGCTGCACCATCCTACTCTGTAGGCTTAAAAATCTCTTCACAGCATGGGACTTTTTGGTCTTTGTACACATAACTTTTGATTTTGCGTTATATGATGTATAGCCCATTTTTTTCATTTGGGTTTTCACTTAGACGAAAGTTTGTGGTCCACTTAAAATGTTAACTGTGTCTATATATATATATTGTTTTACTGTTTTATTTTTTTATATCTTTTACAAGATAAATTTGAGGCCTTTAACTGAATTTCTTCAGCATCAGTTGGAGGAGATCTGAATTACCGCATTGATTACCAGAGAAATCATATGTTTACTGCTCAAGACATCAGTGTTGTCACACCACATCCATTTATGTGGTTGCTCAATGGGTCAAAATCCAAATTATCAGCTATGATCAGTTGTAAGACCTTTCTCTGGTTCTTGCCAGTGTCTGCCAGACAGAAACACTTGTAGAGTCATATCGTAAGATCTTGCGTTGCTCACATAAAACAGTTATTTTTTTTTAAGTATGGTTAAACTTTAAAGTTGGGAAACTCCTTGAATCATTTTTTTATATTGTATGTGAGGCTTCACGTATCATAACCAAAGGTCACAGCTGTACAGCAGTCTATATATCTACAACACAG